>NC_136493.1:25012680-25192680 GCF_053919585.1 Euprymna scolopes
TATTAGTATATATATTATAATATAGTACTTCGTATCAGTATATAGTACTTAATTCTGAGAAATATCATAAAAAAAGGGGAGATCATTTAAATATGTAAATAGATTGAAATATAAATTAACCAAATTTATTTTTATTAAGTTCTTTTACCCAAAATGATACTTCCTGTGAGAGAAAACACGATTTTATTCTTCTTTCTGATTGGATACATCCCCTTCCTTTTTGGGTGTTAATTATGAAAGCCTCTGCCACTAGTAAATTTATTTGATTTAAATATAAAAAAGGTTTTATTGAATTAACGGTTTCATTAGAGGAAAATTTTGACTGGGTACACCAGTGTAAGTTGAAAAGATATGAAGATCTACAAGAAAAATATGTCAGAATTGGCTGAGAAACCATTGTATTTCTTATCGAAGTCGAATGCCAAGGTTTTATTGTGAACTTAACTTCCACATTCTTGAATAATCTTGGTCTTCCTCTGTTAGACAAGAAAAATACATAAATAAAATACAAGATCAGACTCTATCTGCATCACTATGAATATGGCAGTCCCAAAGAATGACAACAATCCAACAGTCTAGTGGTATCGTGAGATATTGTTGGGATACTCTGGGCTAGTGGTTATAATGCTTCAGCTCCCAAACCATGCCTGAACCCAGAGTGCTCATCTGATGAAGGCTCTGCTGCTGTACAAGTAACAGTTATTGTGTAAACATTTTTAATTTAACCAAATTTATTTTTTAATTTTTTCCCCCAAAATGATACCTCCTGTCAGAGAAAACACCATCTTATTATTCTCTCTGATTGTATATTTCCCCCACCCCCAACCTCCTTCTGGGGGCGAATTCTGAATGCTCCTTCAATTAGTAATTTTTTTTTCTTGCAAATTAGTAAACATTTTTTCACTTTTATTTTATTAAATAATAATTTTGTTAATATTTTTGTTAATAATATTTTTTCTTTTTTTTTATTTGTTATTTAATAGTGAAGTTTTACGTTTGAATTTTTAAGATGAGAATCGGTTATTCGGGTTTTCGTATTATTTGGATTCTTCAAACTACTGTTCTCATCTTGAGTGTCATTTTCACAACGTTTTGGTCGATGTAGCCTCCAACCTTTTTCAGGTGTATTGTCATTCTCGGGGAATGTTTCTGTCGAACTTGGGAATTTTGAAATTCCGTCCAAATTCCTGAGTAGGCAGAAACATTCTCGAATTTGACAAGATACACATAAAGAAGGTCGAAGGTTATATCGACCGAAACGTTGTGAAAATGACACCCAATATGAGAACAGTAGTCTGAAGAATTCAAATAATACGAATAACTGAATAACCGATTCTCATCTAAATATGAATTTTTACCTTTCCTCATTTCAATAAAGTAAATTATTTTTGTAAATGGTGTTTTTTAAAAAGAATGTTTTAGTAACTTGTTATTGAATTTTTTATTTAATATATATAATCTATTGAAAAAAAATTATGCGTATGTTATGTATTCTCATAAAACACAAAATCCAAGAACTACATATATGAGGAACACAGTAACACAGGGCTGCTTCTCAGCTGACTACAGCATGGTCGTTTTCAGGTTTAATGTTAATTCTTGTTGAGTCGTCCTCTAAAATAATCAAATTCCAATCCTTGTAGTGTTGTCTCACCGTCAACCTGACAATTTTATTAATCCTTATCCTCAAGTGGCCTTTGAGCCTTTATAATCAGTGACTAATTAATATAAAAAAAATGACTAAAAAAGCTTACCCATAATCTTATTAATATGGAAAATTCACAATTTTCTTCAATTTCTGTGCTGAATATCTATAAAAGTTTTTTTCTTTTTACTTTTATTTTTTGATTCAGAATTTCTGTTTTACCTTTGACCTCTGACCCAAATCAGCTTAAATCTGACACAATCTTTCAAATGATGTAAATATATTACGGATGATATTTTATTTTTTAAAGAACTTTTGGACGTTTTTCTTATTAGGTTTTTTTCATGTTGAAAAATGTGTATACAACTACAATATTGGATGAACATTTTTGTGTGTGTGTGTGTGTGTGTGTGTGTGTAATATATATATATATATATATATATATATATATATATATATATATATATATGAATATATATAATTGAAAATTTTCCGGGGGGGTATAGAATTTAATAATGGCTAAATACAGACCAAAAAGCATAATGAATTTAAAAAAATAAAAAAGATGAAAATAAAGGTTAGCTAACCAGGTTTCGTTCCTCGCTTATCAAAGCTAAATCGAGGAAAATACGATTTAAAACAAAAAAAAAAGTTCATGAATATGGCGGGGGTAGAAAAAAAAAAGAAAAAACCCAGAAATAAACAGGGGGAAAATTACATAGAGACTAAATTAAGTCCTAGAAGATTTTCTTTTTGCTTGCAAAGAGAAGGTCTCAAAACTTAATAAAAAGTCTCTAAAATTTTCAAATGATAGGGAAAGTGTGACTTACTAAGGCTCGTAAACATGTCAGCACTGAAATTCGTGGCACACGCATGGTTATTTATAAGATGGTTGCAAATCGCAGAACCATACGTATTACTCAGAATATCCGAGGGTGAAAAATTTGCATAATGAATCTTTGATGGCACATGTTGTTTCAAACGGAAATCCAATCTTTGTGATGTTCGCCCAACATAGTGCGCACTGCAACTACATTTAAATAAATAAATAAATAATAGAATTAATATGATGGAGGGGGGAGAACATCTTTGTGAATAGACGGCAACATAGGTCTGGTTGAAAAAACAACAAGCGGATTCAATGCAAAATAACACCGTTGCACAGACAAAGAAATTTGCTTAGCAAATCGGTCACTGATGTTACCTAGCCAAGGTAGATGTAGGTAAACAGGACATCTATTAACTATAATTTCTTTGGGTTTATGAAAATTGGAAACTTTCTTATTGATAGTAGTTTCAACAATATCCAAGGGGTAACCATTATTACAAAGGGTCTTAGTGATAAAATAGAGTTCGTCATCCAGAATAACTTTAGAACAAATAATCAAGGCCCTATGTGCTAAAGTTTTAATTAAATTATATTTTTGGTTTGTAAGGCAAAAAGAGTCCTAACGCATATAGAAACCCATAAAAGTTCGTTGAAATTGTAACTGGAGCTGTTTATCACGTTCTTTTAAATTTTCCTCAGTTTTCTGCTGCTGGTCCATCTGGGCCTTGATTAGCTGTATTAATACTGTTTTAACCTCCTCCATCTTGTAATGGCTTTTCCAAACGCATGAAAAAAAAATTATTTCCGTTTTTTACTAGAGAAGAAAGATAAAATAAGAAAAAAAAAACAGAAAATGTCCTTTCCTTGAGTGTGTGTGTATGAGGAGGGAGGAATATATCTCTTACTTTTTGGTAAAAACCTTAGAGATAACCCAATATGAGGGTGGACAAAAAATTTTTTTGAACTATTTTTTACTTACAAAACAAAACAAAAAAATGTACTGGGATACACTATAGTTGCAAAAGAATAAAAATAATTGTGGAATTGTCTGGCAGTTAACCAAAATGACTGTTTTTTTATGTGTGTATTGGGGGGGAGTTGTCCCCACGTGGAAGAAAAGACATTTTTCACTTTAGAACCGACAGTTAAAAATAGAATATTTCAGAAAATTCCACTCAATGAAAAAAATATATTTCCTTTTAGCCCAAGTAAAACGAAAAGGGAGGAAAAAACATTTCTCTCCCGTTTAAATATTGCATAAAGTTAGCATCAAAGACAAAGGCAAAAAAAAAACTTTTCCCTTCATTTGAAAAATGTTCAAATTTGCATACGAATAAACAGTCGATGAGTTACACTAGAATTGTCCTCGCGATGAAATTGGGTCAACATTTTTCTCTTTTTTTTCCTTCTTTCAATAAGCAACCCAACTAATTTTTACGTCCTTGACAAAATGCGTTAAGCACAGTTCTTTTCAATTTAGATATAGAGGCAAAAAGATTACTTACAATTGCGTCAATAACTTTGCCTTGTGTTCATTTTCTTTTTTTTTTGTTTTTAGAATTTTGTTTTTAGAACGTAATTGCCAGCCGACTTCTTAGCTTGTAAAGCTGAAGTTCTTTTGAAGTCAATTAGAATTTTTTTTTGTGGAGTTAACCCGTGTGAAATTCGAATCCGTCGTCACCAGTTGCTATGAGGTTAAATGGTAATAAGCGAAAGGATTTTTAGGAAACGAACATGTATTCATATATATTACAGGCAACACGAGTTGAGCAATACCATTCCTCAACGGTGAAGCATGTGCACCTGACCTGCTTGGCGACGTGCCAATCTCTGACTCCGGGCACCGGTCTGTCACATTTGGGCTACTAGTCTATTGCTCATGGACAGGGTCCAAAAGAGAGTCACCAATCTGATAGGTCCCAAACTGTCATCTAAGCTTCAGCTCCTGTCCCATCGACGAAATGTTGCATCCTTCTGCCTGTTTTACAAGTATTTTAATAGTGGATGCTCTGATAAACTACAAGCCCTTCTACCCTCTTGACGAAAATACTTCCGACACACCCGACAAGCAACAAAATCCCACCCCTACACAGTAAAGATCCCTAGATGTAGGAAGGCCTTTTACTCTAATAGCTTCTTCTCTAGAACTGCAGGACTTTGGAATTCTCTTCTGGTTTCCTGCTTCCCCAACTGTACTGACATGCAGAAGTTCAAGTGTAATATGAACAAACATTTTGCTGCTAAATTCCCTACATAGTACCCCTGCAACTTAGGTCCTTGATAGTAGCCCCCTACATCAAAGTGGCAATGTCCCTTGTTTGGAGTGAAAATGTATTAAAACAAAAACTGATTGTGATTTCCAAATTCCCTGTAAACTTCCTCCTTCAAGGACCCATGGACCTTGGTAAAATTCAGTTGTCTCCACGTTAAAAAACGACCCTGGTGTCTAACTCTGTCCCGTGGGGAGGCATAGTAAATAGGTACACTCTTCTGGAGGTTGAAGATTCAACTCAAAATACAATTACAAATTACTTAGCACTTCCACCCAGTCATGGGACAAAAACATGAATAAAAGAAATTCCATGCAAATTCCGGAGTTCAACAAGATACACCCAAAGACGGTTGGAGGTTACATCGCCCGAAACGTTATGCAAATAACACTCAAGATGAGAACAGTAATCTGAAGAATCCAAATAATACGAATAATCAATAACATCTATCGCCATGGAATATGTGCCTACATTAAAGATGGCTTCCGTGTGGCAGGGATATCTCTAGAGAAGATCCTAATTTACCTTATATGTGCTTCCGGGTTGCACTTGCTTACACCACTGCATTTATATTTGCCCTCTATAGGCCCCACAACAGCAGAGTTACTATCTTTAAGAGCATATCTGAGAAAATTGACCACATTCTGTCTGCACATCCTTCGGTTAACATTCACATCTGTGGTGACTTCAACGTCCATAACGTGGAATGGCTGACCCACTCAAATAAGGGGAAGTTCTGTCATGATTTTGCCATTGCTTATGACCTCACTCCGATTGTTCGCAAGCCCACCCGTGTGCCTGATACTACAGGTCAGTATGCAAGCCTTCTAGACCTTTTAGACCTTTTTCTCTCAACTTCTCCTGAGCTATGTTCATGTTCCGTTCTTTCTCCTCTAGGATTCTCCGACCACTCCGTCGTATCAGTTAAGATAAAAATAAAATGTAATAAGTCCCCAGATGTACCCCTCCACTGTTTCCGTTCTGCAAGATCTACCGCAGATGTGCTAACGGTTATATCTCATAGGATTAGCGAATCTCTTGACAAAGGCTTTCTTTCTAGGGCAATTGCTCTTGACATATCAAAGACCTTCGACAAAGGTATGGCATAAAGGCTTACTTCACAAGATTTCCAGCTACGGTATAACTGGAAATGTTTTCTCTATCATTAAATCATTTCTCTCTGATAGGCTCATAAGAGTAGTGGTCAATGGACAAAAATCAGAGGCCTGCAGTATTGATGCTGGAGTCCCTCAAGGGTCCATCCTGGGCCCAACTCTCTTCCTGATCTACATCAATTATCTCCCTAAATACATACTTAAATCATTCGTTGACATCTATGCTGACGACACGACCATCTATGGCAACACATCAAAGGCTGTAAATGACAAAGTTCTCTCTGATTCTCTCTCCTCTGATCTCGAGCGCGTGGTTCAGTGGGGGAAGACGTGGCTGGTTACCTTTAATGCATCTAAAACCAAACTCCTATCCTTACATCATCAACGCTCTGATCCCTATCTGGCATCAATTGAAATGGATGGCTCTCGTCTAGTGTACCTGGCTGTGCTGAAGAGTGTGTTGATCCCCTGGGGCAATCAGGTGGCTGCTGGCAGATACTAGGTGTGGCAGCAGGACTCGACACTGCCCCACAAGTCCAAACTCCTATCCTTACATCATCAACGCTCTGATCCCCATCTGGCATCAATTGGGATGGGTGGCTCTCGTCTGGGAGAGGCCCCATATTTTGACAAGCTTCTGAGTTTAACCTTTACTCCTGATCTGAAATGGAACACGTACATCAAGTCTGTTGTCAAGGTCGCTGGAAAGATGATGGGATCCTTCTACCGCTCCAGAAGATATCTCACTACTGATGCGATTCTCTATCTATATAAAAGCCAAGTACGTCCAAGGATGGAATACTGTTGCCATATCTGCTAATATAGGCTGCTAAAAACAGCCTATCCTGCCTTGACAGAGTACAAAATAGACTTCGTGGCTTAGTGGGGGATGCCCTTTTCTCTTCCCTGCAACCTCTCTCCCACAGAAGAGACATTGCGAGCCTATCTTTGTTTTATCGTTATTTCCATGGCAGGTGCTCATCTGAGCTCCAATCTCTGGTCCCCTCTCGCCAATCTTTCACGAAAAACACCCGTCTAGCTGAATCCACTGTGAAAAATTTCCCCCACTCTTTAACTGTGCCTAAATCAAAACGTAGATTCCATGAACAAAGCTTTTTTCTTAGAACTGCACGCCTATGGAACTCTGTTCCGTCTGCCTGCTTCCCACCTGACTACAACCTGGATGTCTTCAAGTCCAACGTAAACAAATTCCTGATGAACCGCCCCCTTAAGTAGACACTTTATTAAATCTCCACACTAACGTACTGAACATGCAATAACCCTTATCTCTGGGTGGCTTCAGTGCCTTGATATGTGGTGATCACCTTGTAGAAAAAAAAATAAAAATAAAAATTCAGAAACTTAATTCCTGTATATACATATAAAAAAAAAAAATGCACTTACGAATATTTTATTCTGGAAAAGATTTTTATCACTTCTCACACATCTTATGCTTGACCTATGACCTTACCTTAAATCTGGCACAAGATCAAACCGTAGTGCAATAGATTGCTATAAGTGTTATTTGTGGCTAAATGTGTAACATAATAAGAAATTAAATGAGAAAAACAAGCTGATGTACTTAACTATGAGCTTTACTCAACACAGACAAAAAACAAAAAATATATTCTTACTTAAGCTGACTACAAAGTCAGAAAACCTGGTGGCAGGGAAATGGATGAGGATATTAGGAGAAGGATGTCCGAATATGCTTAATTAAAGAAAATCTCCAAATTTTTAAATTTATGATATTTTTGGCCAGAGAAATATTTAAAAAAAGAACTTAACTTTTGTTTCCAGAAGGTTTTTCTTTTGGATGGATTTATAAATCTGGAATAAGCTGAGCTTGAATTCATCAGAACCAACTCAACCCACTCAATATTAGAATATTCTGGAACCCTCTCGGTCTTTCTAGAAGGTTCTGAAAAGTTCTGGATCTTTCTGGGTGTTTTTAAAACTTTTTTATTTATTTTTCTTTTAAAAGTTCTGGGACCTCTTGTATTTTTATGAATTCTATTTATTTTATTTTATTTAAATTTCTGGAATATTTTGAATTTTTCTAAATCTTTTTTTTTTTTTTCTTGAAAGTTATAGAACATTTTGTATTTTCGTAAATTTTCTTTTTCTTGGAAGTTCCGGAAAATTTTGTATTTTTCTAAATCTTTTTTTTTTTCTTGAAATTTTTCAAACATTTTGGATTTTTCTAAATCTTTGCTATTTTCTTTTTCTCTTGAAAGTTGTGGAACCTTTTGGATTTCTCTAATTTTTTCTATTTCTTTTTCTCTGTTATTGTAGATTTTCCTGAAACAAATCTTTCTGAAATGACAGATAAGACCTGGCTCTATATTTAGGGAAGATAAATTAAGCCCTCATAACATAAATTATCAATGTCTTTTTCATCTTTATATAATAGATAATGCACCATCTTTTGATATCGTTTATTGCTAAGTAGATATCGCGAAAGCTATCAGTGATGAACGCTATCTCCATCATGGATATGAAGCAGCAGTTCAATGATTAAAGTCAAAAAGCTTCTTCAGCCATGTCAAACTCCTAACAACATTCAATGATGTTGAATGAGTGAAGTCAAGAAGCTTCTTCAGCCATGTAAAACCCCTAATAACATCTCAGGAAGAGACAAGTCTACAGCTAAGATACAGATAGTTAAAGAATTTATCTCCATTATGGATATGAAGCAGCAGTTCAATGATTGAAGTCAAGAAGCTTTTTCAGTCATATCAAATAAGGAAGAGCAAAGGCTACAGCTGTGGCGTAGATAGTTAAAGAATGCCCCTCCTTCTTCTACTAACCCGGTAATCTCCCCTTCTGAGGCTTTTCCTCCAGATTCAGAAGCATCCTGGCTCCAGTGGAAAACAATACTTGAGAATAGGAATGAGGAAAACATGTTGGTATTATCAGATGGAGATAGAAAGAAACTGAACCAACCATCTACAAATGGACCTTACGATGTAACACTGCTTTCTAATGCCCAACCAGTGCAGCATGAAACATCTTGCAGGATTTTTTTTTTTTTTTTTTTTACACAGTGATCACCACTTATCAAGGCTCGGAAGCCACTCAGGGATAAGGGTTATTGCAAGTACATTAAGTTAGTGTGGAGATTTGATGAAGTGTTTACTTAAGGGGGCGGTTCATCAGGAATTTGTTAACGTTGGACTTGAAGATATCCAGGTTGTAGTCCGGTGGGAAGCAGGCAGACGGAACAGAGTTCCACAGGCGTGCAGTTCTAAGAAAGAAGCTTTGTTCATGGGATCCACGTTTTGATTTAGGCACAGATATAGAGTGGGGGAAATTTTTCACAGTGGATTCAGCTAGACGGGTGTTTTTCGTGAAAGATTGGCGAGGGGGGGACCAGAGATTGGAGTTCAGACGAGCACCTGCCATGGAAATAACGATAAAACAAGGACAGGCTCACAACGTCTCTTCTGTGGGAGAGAGGTTGCAGGGAAGAGAAAAGGGTATCCCCCACTAAGCCACAAAGTCTATTTTGTACTCTGTCAAGGCAGGATAGGCTGTTTTTAGCAGCTCCTGCCCAGATATGGCAACAGTATTCCATCCTTGGACGTACTTGGCTTTTATATAGATAGAGAATCGCATCAGTAGTGAGATATCTTCTGAAGCGGTAGAAGGATCCCATCATCTTTCCAGCGACCTTGACAACAGACTTGATGTACGTGTTCCATTTCAGATCAGGAGTAAAGGTCAAACCCAGAAGCTTGTCAAAATATGGGGCTTCTCCTAGACGAGAGCCATCCATTTCAATTGATGCCAGATAAGGATTGAGCGTTGATGATGTAAAGATAGGAGTTTGGTTTTGGATGCATTAAAGGATACAACAATAATGCAAGAGACTGCGTAACAAAAAAAGTGGGAAGATGTTGCATGAACACATGCTTCAAGAAGAAGTTTATCGATGATCTTTAAAAGAGATAGGCTGATCTCATCTAATTTTTGATGTTCATCCTGTAGCAGAAATTTTAATTAACTGGAAGACTAAGGAGTTATTATAACCTAATGCAACTGGATATATCGGTTTCAAGTAGCAGCAGGCATAGCTCCAATGAGGCAGGCATGTTGCATATAACAGATACCCTGTGTCCTTTTCAAGTCACAAATTATAATATATATATATATATATATATATATATATATACACACACGAGCAAACAGTTAATAAAACATATTAAAAGACACTTTGAAATGAGTTTTTAACTCATTTCAAAGTGTTTTTTAACATGTTTTATTAACTGTTTGCTCGTATTATAAGCTCTATCTCCTATTTAGTTTTATCGAGCTTTTACATCTGACTGAGATAACTTTATAAATATTAATTCTTTAATATTTATAATATACTTTAATTTTACCATCTTGGATCATTTTGGTAAATTTAATTGCAATTTTTATTTAATTTTATATATATATATATATATATATATATATATATATATATATATATATATATATATATATAAGTTTACGTTTCTTTCTAGTTTCAGATAAACGTATCTTTGTATTTATAATTGGGGGGGGGGCAGCTGTGTCATAGTGGATGATTTACGAAAAATCTCAAACTACGCTATTTCTTTTTTCACGATGATGAACATCGCCATTTACAGATAGAACACTATCAAAAATGGCGAAAATGAAAAATTATGCTTCACCCATATTTGCGTTAATATTCATATAAAATCAAAGAAGTGTGTCAGTAATTTAATTTTTTTAAATGTAAATTATTTCTGATAACATAATTAAGAAAAGTAGAAATTAAATAAGGAGACTGGAAACTGAACCTTGGGTTTACTTTCTGAGGGGGGAAGAATTGCTGCTTTTTGAGGTCAGAATCTATCCAATACTTGTCTTTGGCTAATTTTTGACTTTGAAGTAATATTTTTTTAGCTCCTTACATCAAATGGCTTTATGCATTGTCCGGAGCGATTTCCATTAATTTTTTTTTTTTTTAAATACTCACCATTGAATTTTTATTTTGAGTGGAGAATTTGTTTCCATGTTCATCTTAGGCAGCAGTGATTGTCTGACTTGCTATTTGTTTTCTCTTTCCCCCTCACCACTTGAAAAAAAGCTTGTGTTTTACTTGATTATACCTTCTTTCCTACCACCTCCTCCTCCGTGCATCCCCTTCATTACACTGAGGAAGATCGAAGATACAGTCGAAAATGATGTTCATGAAAAAAGTTGTTTTTTTCAAAAAAAACATTTTGCATTCCTACACCCAATAAAAAATGAAGAAAGAAAAGATATAAGCTTGTATACTTTTCGCTTTTTTTATACATACTTTTTATATATGAAAATTATAGAAATAATATTCCAACATGAAGGCAAAAGGAAAAAAACATTATTTTATTCTGATTATTGAAACTATTGTTCTCATCTTTGGTGTTATTTGCACAACAAGGATCTACATTGCGAGTGAAACAGTCACATTTGCGAGTGATTTTTCAAAGTTGCGATTAGAAATAATGAAATGCTTATCTTTTGGCGATTGTATTTCTTTCACTGACAATCTTCCAAAGCTCACTACTGAGTGAAAAATATCTTTTCAACTTTTTTTTTTAATAAAATGAACAAAGTTAAATTATTTAAACAATAAAAGTTTAATAGAACAATATACTCTTTTTTTAACGAAGGCTGTTTAAAAAAAAACATCTGCAGAAATTAGAATGTTTATACCTTCAACAAGTATCAACATAAAATTTGTTGTATATTTAGAATTACACTTATTAAAAAAATACAAAAAACTTTATTATGTACATAATCGTCACAGAACTAAGATGTCATATTCCAAAAATCACGTGGGTTTGGCTAGTAACTTGTTCAAGGTCAACTAAAAATAAATTTGTCCATAGAGCCCTGCACAACACAGCGGATTAAGTACTCTGTAAAATTAAGTTGTAAGTGACACTCTTCTGGAGGTTAAAGGTTCAATCTTCGGTGTGGGCGATATGAAGAATACACTTGGCTGACGGGACAAGAACATGCTACCCTTGCAGATTAAATAAAAGGGTTCCATTCAAAATTTGGTGAAGATCCAGAGTTTGACAAGAAAATTGAAGAAGGTGGGAGATTACATTGGCCAAAATTCTTAGTAAATAAGAGTCAAGATGAGAAAAAGAGTCTGAATAATCAAAATAAAAGAAATTATCAATCCGTTTTGTCTTTATTTCAAGACTTTTTTTTTTTTTAAATTACATTTTCGCCCCAAACAAGGCAAATTGCCACTTTGGTGTAGGGGGCTACTATCAGGGGCAACAACTACTGGGGTACTATGTAGGGATTTGGGCAGCAAGATGTCGGTTCACGTTACACTTGAACTTCTGCACGTCAGTACTGTTGGGGAAGCAGGGACCTGGAATGGAATTCTAGAGTCTAGCGGTTCTGGGGAAGAAACTATTGGAGTAGAAAGATCTTTTACATCTAGGGATCTCTACAGTGTGGGGGTGGGATTTAGCAGCCTGTCGGGTTTGTCGAGGGTGCTCACGTCGTGGGGGCACAAGTGATTGCAGTTCGTCAGAGCATTCACCACTAAAATACTTGTAGAAAAGGCAGAGGGATGCAACATTTCGTCGATGGGACAGAGGCTGAAGCTTAGATGCCAGTTCAGGGCCTGTCAGGTTTGCGACTCTCTTTTGAACCTTATCAAGGAGCGAGAGACTAGTAGCAGATGCACCAGCTCAAATGTGACAGCAATACTCCATACATGGGCAAATGGTGGCCTTATAGAGGTACAGGATACTTTCGGGTGTTAGTAGTTTTCTAGCACGGTAGAGAGAGCCCACCTTTCTTGCAGCGGCCCTGGCAATGCCTTCAATGTAATTGCTCCAACTCATGTTTCCTGTGAACGTTAGGGCTTATTGATTGGAATAATTTTTTTCTTTTTTTTTTTTTTCAAATATATAAATAAATATAAATAATATTTTGCTAATACATTTCCTCTGAAGAAAATAAGGCATTCTTTGAAACTCTGCAAAATAAGGAATTTTCTAAATGTGCATTGTGTGTTCCTTGTTGAATAATAAATTTTTGTAAATCTTAATTTACAGAATTTTAATTTACATTCTTATATATATTAGCACACCGCTCAACATTGTCAGATCATAAAATATGCTTAAATATGATATTTTAATTCGTGTAGATTTCATATTAATTATAATAGAGCCAATTTTCTATTGATTATTATATTGTACCAAATATATAGTAGTGATTTAAAAAAAAAAATATGACTTGGGTGCCATCAGCTAGAATCGAAATCAAAACATATAGCTCCCCAGCCTTATTCATTATTATCTGATATCTGAGCTAAGTTCATATGAATAGTACAACTTTAAAAACTGATGTAGTTAAACATATAAATATATATTTGTGCATGCGTATAAGATAAATGTTTAGGCGACTTATGCCTGCCAAGTCTTAACCGTTTTCAATTTTGACTTCTTAGCAGCTACTTTTACCAGCTAAAAACTAAATCAAATTTGTTCCACAGGTCCAAACCTCTTATACAGGGTGAGGCAGAGCAACTTGCTTATTTAAATGTAATTGATATTTCAAATAAACAAGTTGTCCTTCCCCACCCTGTATATATCAAGTTTCAAATCTGTAGACCAAAAATTGACAGAGTAGTTTGATAAAGATCGTTCCTCACACAGACAGATAGACAGACAAAATTATATTTATGTAATCTTGTCTGTCTATTATTATTATAAAGCTTTAGTTAAAATGATAAAATGCATGGAATAGTTTTTAATGGGTTTAACTTTTATCAACAGAATATTACAAAATGGGAAATAAAAAAAAACAAACTTACTCATATGTCATGCCCCGCCTCTCAACCCTAGCAATAGACAGACTAGCTATCACACACACTGATTGGTGGATGATTCAGCCAATCCAAATCTCGTCTGTTTGGGTAATTTACTACATAAAAGCCAGTGTAATTGCTAATGAGAGGATAGGGTCGCAAAACAGGGAATTGGTTGTCTCTGGTGGGATCAAGTTGGGAAGTGCATATTATGTTGAAAGATCCTAAACCCTAATACCATTAGTGATGCTGCTATGCAGTACCCTAAATATAGAGCCATATTTTCAAATATTGTAAGGAATTGCTTTACTGGAAGTTGTTTAAAAATTAAGTTTTTTTTTTTTTTTTCCATTTTTAAAAAGGGCAAAAACAAAATAGTTATCCATTTCCTGTTTTCGTTAGTTTTATAAACACTCCAACGCCTACTTTCATTATTTTAAACATAGAACAAGAGTTGTTTTTTTTTTGCCTTTAAGAATAAGAGATGCTCGATATCCAAGACAAATAACACCCTACCTGAAAATTCTTCCTTCAAACTCCTTGGCTTAACATTCACAGGCAATATGAACTGAGGACAAAAAAGGTGGGTTCCCTCTATCGTGCTAGAAGACTACTCACACCGGAGAGTATCCTGTACCTCTACCAAGCCACCATTCACCCGTGCATGGAGTATTGTTGGGGTGATGCATCTACCACTAGTATCCCACTTTGTCAACTAAGCTCCAACCCCTGTCCCATCGCCGTGATGTTGCATCCTTGTGCCTGTTTCACAAGTAATTCAACGTGCTATGATGAACTCGTTGCACTTGTGCCCTCTCAACGTATATATCTCTGACAAACCCACTTAGCAACAAAATCACACCCCTTCATTGCTGAGGTCCCTAAATGCCAGAAAGCTTTCTACTCTAATAGTTTCTTCCCTTGAATAGCTAGACTTTGGAATTTCCTTCCTGCTACATACTTCCCTGGACTGTACTACCGACATCATGTTAATCTTTCCTAATGGTCCCAAACAGTAGCCCCCTTACATCCAAGTGGCGATACGCCTTGTTAGGGGTGAACGTGAGTAAAAAAAAGAAGGTTGAATTTTTATTTTTTATTTTTTTCTATTTTCAAGGACTTAGAAAGTATGATAGAATATTTGTTCTTAACTGCTTGGGAAATCAATAGAATTCCAATGTAATAATGTATAGAATATATCTAATATATGAAAGCCAAAGTGTGTGTGTGGGGGGGGGGCGCCAAAAACTCTCGACAGACGCGTTGGAACCTGACCAAACCGGTATCGTTTTCAAGCTCGATCTTTCAGACGACAAATATCGAAAAATTGGCCCAAAACATTAATTCCTTCACCCTCAACTAGTCAGGTTTTTTTTTTTTTTTTTTTTTTACAAAGTGATCACCACTTATAAAGGCCCGGAAGCCACTCAGGGATAAGGATTATTGCAAGTACATTACGTTAGTGTGGAGATTTGATGAAGTGTTTACTTAAGGGGGCGGTTCATCAGTTTTTTTAAAGGGGGGGGGGTCGGTTTTTGCGTCGCCATTTTTGAAAGTCATCGTTCTCTTTTCGATTGACCACACTTAATTTCGATGTTTGCAATTTCCGGTTGCGTGATGGAGACATCGGCTAAGACGTCAGTTTTTTTTTGTTTTTGTTTTTTTCCTCCTTCGCGTTACGGGTTCGAGCCTGCCTACTACCATTTTTTTCTTTTTTTAAAATACCGCTCTCCACTCTGTTGTTTTTGTTATTTTTTTACTCGACACACTCGGGCAACGCCGGGTACCCCTGCTAATTTGGTATAAAAGAATAAATGATGCGACATATATATTGTGTTGCTCTTCTTGTCGACTGGCTGTTAACTAAAGCTGAAGCCCAGTATACCCTGCTATTTTATCTGTAAATGACAGAACCAACATCTACCGATTCAACAACTTTGGTACTTCATAACCACTTCTTTACAATTCAAAATCAACGCTGCAAGACAACGTAGATTAATATTAAAAGAAAGAAAAGGAATTTGAATATTTGAAGAAAATAAGTAAAATCAATAAGTCAAAGAAACTTTGCGTGAATCAATAAACGGATAGCAGCAGCAGCAGCGATTGGAAGATAATAACCAAACTATGCATGAACCTGTGAACCTTCTCTCTCTAATGTAAGAACCAAATCTTTGAATGCTCTTTGTTTGAACTTGGGATAAAAAAAACAAAACAACAACAAAAGATAAATAAATAAATAAATAAAAATTTAAAAACAACAAACAAAAAAAACAATGAAATAGATTTTGATATGTTTTATATGATGGTTGGGGGAGAAAGAATTGCCATGATCTTACAAAGAAAATTTTATATTATTTCAAGCTAATGGATTTGTTTCTTTAAAAATTAAAAAAAAAAAAAAAAAAATTTTTACCTCAGACATAATCAAACTTTACTTTCATCTCGGGTTTCACACAACTTTTGCTTTATTTTTTTTCTTTTTATATACAAAATAGTGGATTCACTTTTGGAAAATTTGAAACGTCTTCACAAACCTAAAATTAACTTTCAAAATTTAGATAAAAGTTTCACATTTTCCTAGCTGGTATAGATTTTTTTTTTTTCGTACTAATGAGTCAAGGCCAAAAGCCGGTGGAGGATAAGATATTTGATCATTTTAGCAAACATATTTGTTTTTTCATTTTTTTTTTTTATTATTACCAATTTATTCAATATCAACTAATGTAACACAAAGATTTTAAGAAAATACAGTTTTCGAAGAATCCAAATTAACAAGATGATACTTTTTTTTTAACCTAAATATCAATTGATATCACAAAAAATTTAGAGAGTGCGTTTTGTATGAACTATCCTCTGATTGAATATTCAACAGTTTCTTTGGGAGAAAAAGTTGAAAAAAAGGAACTTATCATTCAGCATCGTCGTCGCCGTCGGCGGCGGCGGCGTCATCCTCATCATCATCATCATCAGCAGCAGCAGCAGTATAAATTTAACGACTGTTCCATATGCTAGCATGTGTTAGCTTTTAGAAATTGGCTTCTGATCTAACCTATCTCTGGCCAAGTCTTTATTTATCCGTATATCTCTCAAATCCATATTTATTATTTCTTTCCATGGTTTTCTGGGTCTTCCCTATGGTTCCTGGCTTTATTAGAGACCATCTTTTTTTTTTTTTTTTACACAGGAATCACCATTTATCAAGGCCCAGAGGCCACTCGAGGATAAGGGTTAATGGGTATACATTAGTCAATGTGATTATAGCTTAGTAAATATAAGTAGTGGGAATTTGGTAAATTGGATTACTTAAGGGGACGGTTCATCAGGAACTTGTTTACATTGGACTTGAAGACAATCAGATTGTAGTCAGCTGGAAAGCAAGCAATCGGAAGCGAGTTCCACATGCGTGCAGTTCTAAGAAAGAAGTTTCGTTCATGGAATCTACATTTAGGTTTAGGCACAGATAAAGAGTGTGGCAAATTATTGATAGTGGGAAATTATTGATAGTGGTTTTGGTTAGACAAGTGATTTTCGTGAACATTTTGCGAAGGGGGACTATAGATTAAAGCTCGGACGAGCACTTGCTATAAAAATAACAATAAAGCAGAGACAGGCTGGCAACGTCTGTTCTGTGGGAAAGAAATTGCAGGGAAGAGAAAAGATACAAAGCTACGAAGTCTGTTTTGAACTCTGTCAAGGCAAAATAAGCTGCTTCTAGCAGCTCCTGCCCAGATGTGACAACAGTACTCCATCGTTGGCCATATCTGGGAGCATATTTGTGTATAGCCAAGAACCACACCAAAATTTATTTTTGTTTTTACTGGGGAGGGGGTGACCACTTACCAAGGCCTGAAGCTATTCGAGGATAAGGGTTAATGAATGTAAGGTAGCAGTGAAGTAACTGTTAATGGTGTAAATTGGGTGGAGTTTGATTATTTATGAGGACGACTTAACAGGAACTTGTTAGTATTAGATTTAAACACTACCATGTTGTATTTAGCCGGGAAGCATACCAGCGAAACATTGTTCCAAAGGTGGGCAGTTCTGGGAAAGACGCTTTGTTCATGGAATCTGCATTCACATTTAGGCACAGATAGAGAATGGCGAAAATCATATATAGTGGTTTTAGCTAGTCGGATATTTTTAGTGGCAAGCAAGGACCATAGATTGAAGTTCAGATGAGCGCTTATCATGAAAATAGTGATAGAGCAGAGACAGGCTCACAATGTCTCTTCTGTGGGAAAGAGGTTGCAGGGAAGAGAAAGGAGTACCACCCACTAGGTTTTAAAGCCGGTTTTGAACTCTATCAAGGCAGGATAAAGCATGCTGAGCAACTCCTGCCCAGATGTGGCTATAGTACTTTATTGTAGGGTGCACCTGGCTCTTATACAGATAGAGGATCACACTAGCAGTGAGATACCTACTGGAGTGGAAGAGTTATCCAACCATCTTGGCAACAAATTTGATGTATGTGTTCCATTTCAGATCAGGAGTGAAGGTCAGTCCCAAAAGCTTGTTAAGACATGTGGCTTCCCAAAACTAGAGCCATTCATTTCGATTGGGGTGTGGTGGGGATCAGAGCAGTTATGATGAAAGAAGAGAAGCTTGGTTTTTGATGCATTAAAATTAACCAGCCACCTTTTTCCCCTTTGTATCACGTTCTCAAGATCTGAAGAGAGAGAATAAGAAAGATCTTTGTCATTGCTGGCCTTTGAAATGTTGCCATAGATTATCATGTCATCTGCATAAATGTCTACAAATGACCTAAGAATGTGATTTGGGAGATCATTGATGAAGATCAGGAAGAGAGTTGGAACAAGGATGGAACCCTGAGAAACACCAGTGTTAATGACTACTCTTATAAGCCTATCAGAGAGAAAGGATTTTATAATTGAGAGGACATTCCCAGTTATTCTGTAGCTGGCGATCTTGTGAAGTAGACCTTTATACCACACTATATGAAAAGCTTCTGATATGTCAAGAGCTATTGATCTAGAGACAAAACCTCCACTGAGCGATTTACTACACATTATTAGTACATCAGCAGTAGCTCTCGCAGAACAGAAACGATACTGCATGTCACTGAGCAGGTTATTTTTGCTGAGATGGTTGACCACTTTTCTATTTATCACAGTTTTACTCATGATGCACAGGAGACTGATTGGTCTATACTGAGAGGGAGATGATCAGTCACCAGAAGTTTTGAATACAGGGCAGACTAATGAAGTTTTCCAAGGTGTTGGGAAGTATTTCTCTATAAGGCAACTTTTAAACAGCTTTGTAAGTATGGGAGCTTTTTGAGCACTATGACTGGAATGCCGTCGGGTCCAGTTGTTTTACTAGAATCAAGGTTTTTGATAAGTTTGGCAACATCACATATAGAAATTTGTATGTCGCTTAGTGTCACAGGAGGGAATGGCGGGCGGGGGTAGGTGTCCCTGATCAAAAAGCAAAGAATTTGCTGCAAAGTTCTTGGCAAAGAGTTTTGCTTTATCAGATGCTGATGAGATTACGTCATGTCCATTGATGATGGTTGAGATAGAGGACATGCTTCTGTTCAGGACCTTGTTTGTTATTCAACAACTAGCGGGGGTACCCGGCGTTGCCCGAGTGTTTGTTTCCGGGGGGGGGGGAGTTTTAAAAAATGTTATGGTAGGTAAGTAGGAAGGATCAAACCCGGAGTCATGAGTAAAAGTAGGAAAATAAAGTGTGAAAAAAAAACAAAAAAAAACATCTGCAACGTTAACAGTTCGGCCACCAAGAAAAGTCCATTCCAGTTGTTTAGGAAAAAACAAAAACAAAAAAAAACGACTATGGTAGGTCGGCGCGAATGTGAAAATATAATGTGAATTGTCCAGCACGCTAACCACTACACCACAGAGCACTGCAGATTAGTTTTGTGATTTTAAATAACTTCACATGAAAGAACTACGAAGCCAAACCGGTGTTCTCTTCTCAACTGTTCCTTGTGAACGATCCCCAAACGGTGTTAAGTGGTGGCAGGGGGAGGAGGAATTTATTAGAGAGAAAATATTTTACCACTTCCATTGATCTTAACCGATTTTGGCCGTGACTTCTCAGCTGAAAAAGTATAGAAATCTAAGATTATCGAGGAATTTGAGAAATAATAAGCCTATAACACACCTCAGATATTGTTCTGCCGTTTGTGCATATTATATTTGCATGAAATATCTTGATTTTTAATCCTATTAATGTCAAAATCAGACGGGAAAAAATGAGTTCATTTTATTTATATAGATAGATAGTGGGAACCAAGCCACTGCTCTGCTACTTTAAACTTGACGTACTGAGTATATGAATCTCTTGCATTTTTTATTACACTTTTACAATAACTGCTAGATGGAATGGAATGTGCACTATATTTAGTTTACAATGATTGCTGGCAGTCCTAAACCTAGCTTTAGTTTCACAACATCTATCACACTGGAAGCAATGGAAATAGTGATTTCTGTACGCAGTGGCGGTGGCGCATTCTGGAGTGAACCATGGCTGGCTGTTGGGCTTTTGCTGGAATTTTTTGGAGGGTATGAAGCGGTCAATACACACTGTTAACCATTCAGTCAGGTTTGGTACTATAGAGGACACATTCTTTTTGATTGGTTGGTTGGTTGTTTTTGTTTTACAGCATATCAACCCTTTTCAGGTTATTTAATGCCGAATCCAAAGATTTTGAAGAAAGATTTTTTAATAGAATATATTTGTTGTTTTCAAGTCAGTTTCTATTTAACCTATAGTTGGGACCCTAACAGGTATTACCACTCCGGGTCAGAGTGGACCTGGGAGCAATGGAAATTAAAGAGTGGCTCCACACTCCCCAAAGCCCGCAAGCTAGGGCCTCACCACTGGATATAATTTAAGGTCATATCCAGAACCCATTCTTTTTGAACGTGGAGTACAAATGTATATCTGATATAAATGTTTGGAAGTCATCCTAGTGAGCCATAGAGTATCGATACACAGTATGATGGAGTGGTACATCAAAGGAATTATTATAATCGAGACAACTGAGTGATTGGAAGATTCCATTGGAGACAGGATGGAAAATGAGCACAATTTCAGGTCAAGTTGTAAGAAACAGGTCAAGGGGACTTGCATACTGTCTATCTATTTAAATGCAGCAACTGCTGTCTACGCGACGTCGCAGTACATTATGGTACATTGAGGCAATTTTAAAAAAAAACTCTGAACAAAATCTTTTACATTTATTCATTTTTATACACATATAAGTTAAGTATGTTTGTATATTTGTAAACAAGTATGGGTGCCCAGCTTTGCTCGGGTGTTTGGAGGTGTGTGTTGAGCAAAAAAAAAATAAAAAAGTGGTAGTAGCTAGGCAGGCTCGAACCCATGATATGAAGGTGGAAAAGAAAGTGAAAGAAAATCTGACGTCTTAGCCGATGTCTCCATGATGCGACCAGAAGTCAAAAACGTTGAAAGTAACCAAAGTCAATCCAACGGTGATGATGATTTGCTAAAATATCGACGTAAAATAATCGACCCCTCCTTGTACAAAACGGCTGAGTTTAGGGTGAAAGAATTACTGTTTTGGGCCAATTTTTCGATATTTGTCGCCCGAGACGTCGAGCTTCAAAATGATACCGATCTTGTCAGGATCCGTCGCCTCTGTAGAAAGTTTTTGTGAGACATGCAAACATACATACATACACACATTTAAACAGACAGGTGAGATTTATATTATAGATTTAATCCATAGATATTAATTAAGCAAGATTCATTAAATTTCAATTTCTTAAGATCGCTTAAACTTAAATTTCAGATATTTTTCTAGAATGAAAATCATGTAATGGATTTTCATTAAAATTGGAATAAGAATTTTTTTACCATTTTAATTTTCATAAAGGGACATAAAAGTGTTACTAAATTGCTCTGTTTGTGGAATTAATTTTACCCATCCTAGGACGTGTATTCTTCGTGTATGTATATATTTTTGTTAGTTTTTCAAAAAGTACCAAGTAAAAAAAAAAATGGAAAAGAGAAACTTACTTCAATATGTTAATAAAACAAGAGCATTAGATGAAGATGGAGGAAGCGGAAGTGAAAATTTCGAAAAGATGAAAAATTAAAAAAAGGAAATGGGGAGAGGGGGATGATACATCCTGGTGTCATCTTCATCTCTCTCCAAGTGATGTGCCGAGATACGATGCTTATCTTTTAAAAAGTGAACTGGTATCAGCTGAGGCAGCTTAAAACGCCATAGGGTTGGTTTAAACCAGCTTCAAAAGGACTTGGCACAGTAAAAAAGAAAATTGAAATAAACAAATGAGTTGAAGTTTTGAGTAAGAAATTATTTTTAAAAATTGTAAATAAATAAATAAATGAATAAAAAAAACATTAAGTACTATTAAAATCTGTTGCTAATGGAGATTTGGTATCTGTTTGTCTGAATCCAAAATTATACTATTCTAATAATGTACTATTGTACAGAGTTTATAAATACGTTTGAAAATCAGCGGAAATCTCTCAAGAGCTTTTTCGGCTATCATCTCATCAGGAGAAAAATATTAATGGCGAAAATAAGGAGCAATGGGGATTCTTTTATGAAGGTGCCAAAAAGGACGATTAAGACCAATAATTTAATTCAATAAAGCGTGTATAAAGTGATTAAAATAGCACTCCTTCTACTGGCACAAAAAAGGTTTATATATATATATATATATATATATATATATATATATATATATATATATATATATATATATATATATATATATATATATATATATATATATACTAGCAAAAGTGCCCGTCGTTGACTGGGTTCAAAAACAGCCTACAGAAAATGGACTCTGATTTATGAAAGTATGATAGGTTATGAAAAGGAAGGGTTGTAAATTTGGGTTGAATTTGGGGGTATCAAAACCAAAGCAAAATATGATAAAAATAAAAATAAAATAGATACACCCCATAGTTTATTATACCATACCTGTTCACACTGAAACACTTATCACAATATTCTGTGGATCTATATTAAAAAAAACCTTGTTAAACTTTGTGACATATTTCCATTCTATGGAGGTAAGGTGCGAACGAACACCCCATAATTTTATTATACCATATTTCTTCAAACTGAAACATAATTATCAAAGTATACTTACGCAGGTAGATATGAAAAGTCTTTATTAAAGTTTGTGCCTATTTCCATTCTATGGAGGCCAGGCGTGAACGCAGACCCCACAATTTTATTATACCATCCCTATTTAAGTTGAAACATACTTATCAAAGTATTCTTATGTACATCTATATCAAAAATACTTGTAAACGTTTTTTTTTATTTTTACATTTTTTATTTTCATACTTTGTGAACCAGGCACGAACGCAGACCCCACAATTTTTATGAACCACCGTTCTGCCAGATCAAACATACCCATTCCTGTGTCTTGATACGTCTTCTAGCATTATATGTAATCAGTTTTTTCAAAATAGTCAACCACATAGGAGCCTATTCGTGACCAGACACACACACATACACAAACAGACTTATTGTGTTGTTGGGCAGTTTTGTCTGTTGGAGCTAACATAACTTACTTAAGTCACATTTATTATCGCAATAATCAGAGAGGGTTTTCACCAACTCATCCAAACAAGTTCATAGTGTGTCGAAAGTTTAGAAGACATTATTGCAGAAAGTCAGTCACACTAATAACCTAAATAATAAATTTTTGTGTGTGTCTATCTTTTTCCCCCACTTATTTAATAAAAATGTAAATTGAATACTAAATGTAAAAATATACCATGTACTGAATAAGCTGAGGGAATCTCTTGATAGAGTCAAAGCCTTTAACAAAGTCTGGCATGAAGAACTCTTAATGAAAATTAAATCCTACGGTATGATTGGAAGAATACTAAATATAATTAGATCCTTCTTAGACAAGAGGACCATTCAAGTTGTCCTTGATGGACGTACATCCAAGCAGCATAATATTAATACAGTAATGCCTCAGGGGTTGATCCTTGGACCACTATTATCCTGATATTCATAAACGATGTCTCTGATAACATTGTCTCCAAGATGGGTATATTTGCTGATGATATAATACTCTATAACAAGCACGAGGGAAAAACAGATGTACACATATCTAAGGCAATGGCAGAATCCTTAGAAAACGACCTCCAGACCGTAGTGGAATGGGGCATAAATGGATGGTAACATTTAATGCTACTAAGCTGCTTTCCTTTAACAATTACAAGAAACTTTCTCAACCACTGATATCCATGATAAATAACCTACCTGAGAGTTCTTCCTTCAAACTCCTCGGCTTAATATTCACAGGAAATATGAACTGGAACAAATACATTGAGGACATTGCAAAGGCTGCTGCAAAGAAGGTGGGTTCCCTCTATCATGCTAGTATTCTGTACGTCTACAGAGCCACCATTCACCCATGCATATCTGGGCTGATGCGTCTACCTTTAGTCTCTCCCTCTTGGACAGGATTTAAAGAAAAGTATCTAATCTAATAAGTCCCACTTTGTCAGCTAAGCTCCAACCCCTGTCCCATCACTGCAATATGGCATCCCAGTGTTTTTTTTTTTTTTTACGAGTACTTTAATGGACTGTGCTCTGATGACCTCATTACACTTGTGCCCACCTCGATATAAATACTCCTGACAAAGGCACTTACAAACAAAATCATACTCCTCCACTGTTGAGGTCCCTAAATGCGTGAAAACCTTCTACTTTAATAGTTTCTTCCCTTTGAACAGCTAGACTTTGGAACTCTCTTCCTGTTACCTGCTTCCCTAGCTGTACTGATATGGAGAAGTTTAAATGCAATGTTGCTCATCTTCCCTAAACATGGTCCCAAATAGTATCCTCTTAGTCCAAGCCATGACATGCCTTGTTTAAAGTTAACATAAATAAAAAATAAATAAATACGTAAAAACATAAATGCGTTATTTGATGTATAAAAGTTATTTGCCTCTTGGGTATCATCATCATATTCAGTTTAAACGTCTGTTTTACATGCTGGCAGTGTGCTGAATGGTATTAAGAAATTGATTTCCAAACTAATCTATCTCTGTCCAGGTCTTAATTTATCTCTCTTTCTCTCAAATCCATCATCATCATATTCAGTTTAACATCCGCTTCATATGCTAGCATGTGTTGGATGGCTTTTAGAAATTGACTTCCAAGCTAACCTATCTCTGGCCAAGTCTTAATTTATCCCTCTTTCTCTCAAGTTCATCATTAACACTTTCTCTCGTGTTTTTCTTGGTCACCGCTACCAAAAGATTCTGTTACCTCAACTGTTCTACATCTACTAACTCAAGAACTCTCATCCATTCTTTCAATGTGCCCATACCATCAAAGTCTCCTGTTCTGCACACATTATCCTATACTGTTCAGATTTAATTTTCTACTTAAGTCACAGATCTACGCCTATATTTAGCACTTACATTACACATCTATTGTATCATTCTCTTATTTATTTCCATGCAACGCATGTCCTCAACCCTTACTGTCCAGTTTTCATTTTATACTGTGTGCAGATACCAGATAGATGTTTTCCCCGGAAGATAGCAGTAATGCTCTGCTAGTTAGTATTAACTAATCTTACTTCATCCACTCCTAACTCTTATAATAACACCAACAAGCAGCAAAGTCCCACCCCTACATAGTAGTGATCCCTAGATGTAAGAAAACCTTCTAATAGTTTCTTTCCCAGAACTGCTAGACTTTGGAATTTCCTTCTGCGTTTCTGCTTCCCTGACTGTACTGACATGCAGAAGTTCAAGTGTAATGTGAACAGACATGTTGCTGCTCATCTCCCTTTTTAATATCCCTGCAACTTATGTCCCTGATAGTAGCCCCCTACTTCAAAGTGGCATTGTGCTTTGTTTGGGGTGAAAATGGAAAAAAAAAAAAAAAAAAAAAAAACACCTGCTCCACTTTGTGCTCTAATGGTCTCACCAAGGTAACAATCTAAGTCCGACAGATTTATTAAAATTCAATGTGTATTGATGGGGATAAGAGAACATAAGTAAAAAGTGATACCTCATTTCTTGTTCTCAGTTGTCAATTCATTAAAAATGACAAGATAGGTGTGTCGGACCGACTGCCAAAACAAAAATATACTTGGACAATTAAATGTTTGTTGGTAACGTCTCACCAGGCTCGGATGCTGATAAGAATTGAAATAAAGAAAGTCATTTACCTTTTTTGCTTCTCAAAATAAAATCGCCGCTAGATTAAACCAAAAACAATATTTTTTTAACTGGAGGCGGTTCTTCAGGCGTGGATTGGGACTCTGGGAGAGGATGGTGGTGATAACCAAACTTGGTCTAGCAAAGAAAGAGTCAAATTGGAACATATAGGAGGGGCGTGCAATAAGTAATGCCCCTGACCCACTTCCCATAGCAGTAGAGCAACGAAACTTGGCACAGTTATCAGTCTTTCTCTACATAGGAACCGCCCAGAGTTATGTATTTCTCCCATCGTTTGATGCAGCTCTGGAGACCGTTTTTGTAGAACACCCCAGGTTGGTCCTCCAACCATGACGTGACTTCAGAAATCAAGGCTGCATCGTCTGGGAAACGCTTTCCTTTCAAAAACAACTTCATGGCTGGGAAGAGGTGAAAGTCAGAAGGTCAGGAGAGTAGGGAGAATGGGAGAGGATTTCATAACCACATGCCTGTGTTTCTGATCTGGCGACATGCAAGTTGTGGACCGGAGCGTTGTCCTGCAGGAGGAGAGTACCTTTGCTGATCTTGCCCCGCCTCTTAATTTTGATAGCTTCCCTTAATTTCCTCAAAAGTGAAACATAATAGGCTCCTGTAATTGTGGTACCTTTGCTAGGAAATTTGTCATCACTACTCCGTCCTGGTCCCAGAAGACAGCGGAGGGCTGCACCCTTGCCTTCTTTGGAGGTGGTGAGTCCAAGTGGTTCCACTGCGTTGACTGGGCTTTGGTCTCTGGATCATAGTGATGGACCCAGGTTTCATCCTGTGTAATCAGTCTTTTGAAAAACTTTAGCTCATCTTCTTGGCACATCTCCAAATTCATCCTCGAGCACTCAACGCGTTCTCGCTTCTGGAATGGTGTGAGCAACCTGGGAATCCATCTGGCAGACACCTTATGCATATGGAAATGGTCATGAATGATAGTTTCCACAGATCCTGTACTAATCTTGACATCTTGGGCTATTTGGCGAATAGTAATGCGCCGATCTTCCAAAATGGCAGCCTCAACTTGACGGACAGATGCCTCATCAATGGCAGAAGGGGGCGACTAGGTCTGGGAGCTGTTTCCACATGCTTCCGGCCATGTTTGAATTCACGATGCCAGCATTGTACAAGGTCATATGATGGGGCATTATCACCATAAGTTTCTTTGATTTCATCAAAAGGCTCCTGTGGTGTGCGTCTTTTCAAATACAAAAACCGGATCACTGCTCGGCATTCAACATGCTCAAAAAGCTAAAAAAAAATTCTAAAAAAAGTTTTTAAAAAGCTAAAAACTTGCAGAAAAAAAAACTTTAAAAATTTTTTAAAGCTAACAAAATTAAAAAAAAGCAAAAACACTTTTTAAAAATACTAAGCAAATTTTCAAACAAAACTAAAATAATTTAAAAAAAAAAACTTAAAAAATTTTCAAAGAAGTTTCAAAAATATTTATTAAAAATATTTTCTAAAAAGCCAAAAGAAATTTTCAAAAAGCTAAAAAAAATTTGAATCTAAAAAAAATGTTTAAAAAGAAACCAAATTATCACAAAAATCCAATTAAAAAAGTGAAAAACACACACACTAAAGCTAAAAGTGATAACTAAAAAGCTAAAAATAAAATAAAAATAAAAGAAAAGCTGAAAACAATTTTAAAAAAATGGTAAAAATGTGAAAGAAAAAAACTAAAATAAAAAGAGCTAAAAATGAAAGCTAAAATAAATACCAACAAAATTTTCTTTATTAATATGAACTCTGATAAAACTTAAGTAGTATCTCTTAAGCCCATCCACACAGTATCAAAGATAGGACTTTCTTTATTATTTTTTACAAGTTGTATCAAAGTTCTATATATAAATAAACTTTCTATTATATTGTAACTGTGTTGAATCTTGTTTTCTTTGATATTGTTTATTGTTTGTTTATTGTATGACACTTACCTTAAGCGTGTTGAACTGGCTTCCTCCAAAGGAAGGAGTGTTGAGGGAATATTAAATTCATTAGCTGTTCCCAGTCTGTGCTCAGAGCATTGATGATTTGCTGTCTTTTGTGACCACAGAATACGGCATAGCGTAGAAAAATATATCTTTTACTGAACGTCAATAACAAATCCAGAATTTACACCAGTAAACTATGAAAGGTATATTTTTTCCTTTCCTTTTGCAAAACTCAATCATGTTCTGCAAAGTCAAAACCAAAAACAATTTTCCTCTACAAATCAAACCAAACTTTATGGATAAATATTTGAAGATATAAAGAACTTGAAGCATGAATTTTTTTTCCAAAATGACTGGATTCGGCATTACATAATCCAAAAAAGGTTGATATGTAGTTAAACGAAACATCCAAATCAAACCAAAAATTATGAACAGATCAGATTGTCCGAAGATATTGGCTTCCTGGGGCGAAATGCACCTAACATTGATGCTTTTTGTTTTTCTACTTCGTTTTGCAAAACTTAATTATGTTCTGCAAAACCAAAAACAAAAACAGCAACCCACCTTTTCCCCCTTTTCCTTCTTCTCATTTCCCCTTTCTCTTTCTATCTCCTCTCACTTCCTGACTGTTTTCCGAATTAAAATGTACCAAACATTAATACTGTAACCCTTTTCCTTTCTCCATTGCAAAACTCACTCATGTTCTGCAGGATAGGGAACAAAAAGGATAAAATCCACTATAAAACAACCAAACCAAAACACTACAAACTAGCTATTGAAGACACAAAAAAATCTTGAAGAATAAAAACCTTCTACAAAATAACTGGATGCAACATGAATACTATTTCTAAAATAACTGAATTCGGCATTAAATAACCCGAAAAAGGTTGATATGCCATAAAACAACGCAACCAAACCAATCATTGGGAGTGATGTCATTAGCGCACCAGTATTTTCGACTATTTTTAACAATAGCCAAAAAAACAAAAAAAAAAAAAACCCCAAAAAAACAAAAAAAACAAACAAAAAAACATATGGTGGATATGCAGTAAAACAAAACATCCAAATCAAACCAAAAATCATGAACCAATATTTGAAAATACAAAGAACTTGAAACATAAAACGTTTTTTTCCAAACTTATTGGATTCGACATTAAATAACCCTAACCCTAACCTGAAAAGTGTCGATGAGTCATACAACAAAACAATTTTTCACTGTCTCTCTTTATCAACATATGAAGGAAGGTTTAAAGAAGCAGCGAGGGAGGTAAAAGAGACAGTGGTAGCATATAAAATAAAAGTGAGAGATCAGAAACGTACAGTAAGAGAGGGTAAAAGTGATAGACAATAAAAGACTTGATGAAATAATTACAAATTTAAATGGGTCAAATGACTGCATATTTTGTGGACCATTCTTTTATGGGTTTTTAGCTGGTAAAAATAGCTGCTAAGAAGTCAAAATTTTTTTTAAATTGGAACCTGGCAGGTGAAAGTCGGCTTAATATATTCTTGTACATGTGCGCAAATATATACATTTATAGTTGATTCATTTTTAACTGCTTCTTATACATGTGACAATACTTAAAACGGTAATGGAGCGCTATATGTTTTGTTTTCGATTCCAATTGATGGCACCCAATTCATTTTTTTCTTTTTTACTTTTTAAATCACTACTATATATTGAGTACAATCTAATCTTGTATATAAAACTCACTATTCATGTCTGCCTGTCGCCACTTTTTCAAAGTGTATCTGCTCAGAGATGCAAGGTTACAGAGCAGTGTGAAACAGTTAAAATGATTGTACTTTTGGAAACCATTATTTTATATATATATATATATATATATATATATATATATATATACTCGGGTTTTTTATATTCAAAAGTAATGGACTAATGAATTCAACGAGGTTGTTAGATAGTGCTCAATAAAAAGAGCTGATAATACTTGTTTATTGTTATATAAACATGCTCACATCCCGCTGCTACAAATAGCCACTTGTTTCAATCAAACAACAGATATCATCAGGCAGCGACTTGACTATTCAAAAGTTCAATGAATAACGATTATTCATTGAACTTTTGAATAGTCAAGTCGCTGCCTGATGATATCTGTTGTTTGATTGAAACAAGTGGCTATTTGTAGCAGCGGGATGTGAGCATGTTTATATAACAATAAACAAGTATATATATATATATATATATATATATATATATATATATATATATATATATATATATATATAGACTTATATGTAATATACTGAGTTCGTGTAATTTAGTAAATTTTCATATACCAATAGGTTTTAAGCAAAAAATGGTTGACTTAAGGATTAAGCTACAAAATTATCACATCAACATCTTGTCTTGAAGTCTTGATTTTGCACACACAGTGTATATATATATATATATATATATATATATATATATATATATATATGTATATATATATATATATATAAGTGGCCTTGTCTGTCTGTCTGTCTGTCTGTCTGTCTACACAGATAAAGATTTATACATAGAAGCTGGTTCATTTTAACTATTTCTTATCCATTGGTGATATCTCAAATGGTAATGATTAACGCTGGAGAGCTATATATTTTGGTTTGGATTCCAGCTGATGGCAACCAAATCATATTTATTTTAATTACTTTTGAAATCACTACTATATATTGGGTACAATATAATAATCAATAGAGAATTGGCTCTCTAATAATAATAGATACGAAATCTGCATGAATTAAAATATATTTAAGCATATCTTACAACAGGGCAACGACCGGCTAGTATATATATATATATATATATATATATATATATATATATATATATATATATATATATATATATATATATATGAGAGCAAATAGCTAATAAAATATGTTAAAAAAACACTTTGAAATGAGTTAAAAACATATTTAATCTGAAAAGGAAACACAATAAGTGGACAGTCCTTAATCCGCAGAGTTTCGAAGAAATACTTTCCTTCTCATCAGAGGGTAGGAATTAGCAAAATGCGGGATCGGATTTTGCATACAAAAGTATTTGATGAAACTGCAAGTAAGTCATAGATCTTACTTGATAACAAAAAGTGAAGCATAGGGAATATGGTGAAGAAAAAGGTGATTTCACGTGAATGGATAGTCTGGTGAAAGGTAAATTATCCAATGACGGTAAAATCCAAAAAATGTAAATCCATTATTTTATATATATATATATATATATATATATATATATATATATATATATATATATATATATATATTCAGATTTGAGATGTTCAAAAGTCGGGATTAATGAAAACAACGAGGTTTGGATGTATGTCTATTAACTTTTCTTTATCCTTTACAGTAACAACGCTCTTTTTCTTTCTCTTCTCTATCTATTACTCCCTCTCCACTTAACTTATGCCGATACAAAACTCATGATGTCAACGGACACATTTGCAAACTTCTTTTCCTGACACGTGAAAATAAGTGTATAAACAGAACCCCCCTCCATACACACTCTCATATACAATGTACAGTTCCTGTAAAATTACTATTTACTTTAATCATTTCAGATTTATACCCAGTTGTTTTACTATTTTTGAATAATCTCCCAATAAGTTGTAATGCTGCCTCTCTATTTTTTATCCTTTTTATTCTTTATCTTTTTTATCCTTTTTATCCTCTTTTTTTAGAGAGGTCAAAATTTTATCATCTTTTTTTTTTTTGAAGAGCTCTTTTTTTCCATTTTTCTTTCTAGCGTCGGGAGGTTCCAGGTAGCCTGAGGAAGTCTAATTGACTGAAACAAATGACTATTTGTAGCGACCATATGTAACTGTTTACCTTCAAATAAAATAATATATATAATATTTTTATTTATATAAACAAATATTACATAGTCGCTACACTGAACATACTAATGTTTTGGACAATTGGTTGACAAAAACTTTAAGTACTTGTCAGGCGACGTAATATGGCGTACGTGCCACTGAAGACGACTGGTTCTCAAATAGAAGAAGAAGAAAACTGTATTTTTTTATAAAAATAAAATGTTGAATTTAAAATTAAAAAAGGGGGGAGTGATAGATTAAGTGATATTTTAGACTCCAAATATAGGAAGCGATAGTTGGGGGGGGGAGGTCGTCAAGACTTAACAAGATAAAAGGAGGAATAAAAAGGAAAAGAAAAGGAATATAAAAAAGAGAGAGACGAAGAAAAAGAAGAAAGAGAAAAGGGCGAAAAAAAAAAGAAAAAGAAAGGAACCGAGAAACAGAAGGGGGAAAAGGGTTAGCGTGATTACATTGTCATAAGAAATGGGAGCGGGGTGAACACATTTGAAATCATTTATAAATAAGGTAGGTACCAAAAAATTTGAGGGGACATAAAGAAAGAAAGAGGTCTACTCAATGGGGAGGGGGTGGATAAAAACATATTAGCGCATGGAGTTACCAGACAGGTAACATGTATATATATATATATATATATATATATATATATATATATATATATATATATATATATATATATATATATATATATATATACACTTACACACTTATATGCGTATCAGTAACTAAGTCAAACGTACATACATACAAAAGCAAACGTGTACGTATGTATATGTATATATACATAGAAACATACTTGCATACATACATATATATATATATATATATATATATATATATATATATGAACAAATGATTAATAAAATGTTAATGCTATTCAATTTTAAAAAAGGAAGCACAAGATAAGTGGATAGTCCTTTTTTTTTTTTTTTAACCAAGTAAGATCTGTGACTTACTTGTAGTTTCATTAAATACTTTTATATGCAAAATCCGATCCTGCATTTTGCTAATTCCTGCCCTCCGATGAGAAGGAGAGTATTTCTTCGAAACTCCGCGGATTAAGGACTATCCACTTATCTTGTGCTTCCTTTTTTAAAATTAAATATGTTTTTAACTCTTTTTCAAGATGTCTTTTAACATGTTTTATTAATCAGTTGTTCATATTATAAGCTCTATTTCCTTTTCGGTTTTATTGAGCTTTTACATCTGGCTGAGTTTATTTCACTTGTAAATATTAACTCTTTAATATTTATAATATATTTTAAGTTTACCATTTTGATTACCTTGGTAAACTTATTGTAATTTTTATTTTTATTATATATATATATATATATATATATATATATATATATATATATATATATATATATACACACATGTAAAAAATGAGAATGTATCTAAATTTAATAAATAAAACATGAAGAGACCTTATGCAGGGATAATTAGGGTATATATTTTTTAATCATGAGTCGTATTTACGACGATGTAATTCAACATTAAAAATAATATATATATGAGAGATGCACACATCTTGTGTTCCCATACATAACTTGTTGTTACTATTTTTTTGCTAATAAATTTGAATTAAAATAATAATAATGTTAATAATAATAATAATAATAATAATAATAATGATAATAATAATAATAATAATAATAATAATAATAATAATAGCAGTTGTGAAATAAAAAAAAAGGTATTTTTTCTATACTTTTTTTAAAATTACATTTCCACCCCAAATAAGGCAGTGCCACTTTGCTGTCGGGGGCTACTATCAGGGACATAAGTTGCAGGGATATTATGTAGTGAGTTGAGCGGCAAGATGTCTGTTCACATTACACTTGAACTTCTGCATGTCAGTACACTTGGGAAAGCAGAAACCCAGAAGAGAATTCCAAAGTCTAGCAGTTTGGGGGAAGAAACTATTAGAGTACAATGGTTTTCTTGCATCTAGGGATCTTAACTGTGTAGTGATGGGACTTTGCTGCTTGTTTGGTTTGATGGGGTTATTTATGTCAGGGGGTACAAGGGCTTGTAGTTCGTCGGAGCATCCACCATTAAAATACTTGTAGAACAGGCAGAGGGATGCAACATTTCATTGATAGGACAGAGGTTGAAGCTTAGATGGCAGTTGAAGACCTATCAGGTTGGCAACTCTCTTTTGAACCCTGTCCAGGAGTAAGAGACTAGTAGCAGATGCACCAGCCCAAACGTGACAACAATACTCCTGTATATGAGCGAATGGTGGCTTTACAGAGGTACTTTCAAGCGTGAGTAACTTTCTAGCATGGTAGAGAGAGCCTACATTCTTCACAGCAGCCTTGCCAATACTCTAAATGTAATTGTTCCAACTCATCTTTCCTGTGAATGTTAAGCCGAGGAGTTAATGAAGTACTTTCAGGTAATGTATCTTTAGGCATAATTATTGGTGGTTGAAAAGGTTTCTTGTAATTATTGGAGGAAACAACCTTAGTCTTGGCAGCATTGAATGTGACCATCCATTTTTAACCTCCATTCCAATACAGATTTGAGGTCTTCCTCTAGTGTTTCTACCATTTCCTTAGATATGTGTTCATTTGTTTTCTTGTTGTGCCTGTTATAGAGTATTGTGTCATTAGCATATATACCCATCTCAGAGACAATTTTATCAGGGAGATCATTTATGAATATTAGAAATAATAAAGGTCCAAGAATCAACCCCTGAGGTACACTCGCATTTATATCATATTGCTTAGATGTATAAATGTCGAGGACAAACTGGATCTTTTCTTATTTAAAAATGATTTAAGTATGTTAAGTATTCGTCCAGTGATACGATATGATCTGATTTTCCTGAGGAGACCATCGTGCCATATCCTGTCAAAAGCTTTAAATATATCTAGGTTTACTGCCCTCCCCTTCCCTGCTTTATCCAGTGTATGTATATACATACAGAGATTACAGTTAGGATATCTGCTGTAGAATGGGCTTGCCTCAATCCATATTGTTGGTCATTCAGAAGTTTAGCAACTTTAAGGTGAATGACTAGAGTTTGATTAATTATGGATTCAAATATTTTGGCGAAAAGAGGAAGGAGGCTAATAGAGCGATAATTTAATGGATCAGTTCTTTTGCCAGAATTCTTGTGAACTGGTACCACAGAAGTAGTTTTCCAGCAGTCATGAAAGCAAGATTTATTAAGGCATTTGTTGTAAAGTTTGAAGAGGACTGGAACAACCTCAGTAAAGCATTTTTTTAATAGTACAGCTGGGATGAGATCGGGTCCACATGCTTTTGAGGTGTCTAGTTTTTTTTATGATATCCTGCACCTGAGAAGGGGTGATTTTCACATCATCTAGTGTGGTATCAGTCTGCAAAGGAAAATCAGGGAGGGAGTGGTTTGCTGGGTCCAATGTGGACTTTGAAACAAACCGAGTGGCAAGCATGTTAGCCTTCTCGGGTGCCATGCAAACAATCTTATGATTGTTGGATAGTGAGGGAATTGTTAATTGCCATTATTTACTACACTGTTGTAGATTTTCCAGAAATTACGAGTTCCTAATTTCTTCAATTTGATGCGTTTTCTGGTTGCTTTGGTGTATTCTCTCTTAGCTGTCACTATTTCTTTCTTAAAATTACGTCTAGCTTCTATAAATTTTTGTCTGCTTTTACTGGACTTGTGTCGTATAAATCTGCGGTACGCATGCTGCCTTTGATCAATGGCAGCTGCACAAGTAGAAGGGGAGAGTGGGGGTTTGTTATAGAACTTCCGCGTAGTACATGAGCTTCAACTGCCACTTTGAACCATTCAGTGGTTTCATTTGCGCACTGTTCAGCTGGAAGAGAAAAAATATTTCCCCATGGGGCATCTCTGATGAGATCCCTCATGGATTCCCAGTTAGCCTTGTTATAATACCTTGTCATTTTGTATAATGGCTCTTCAGCTTTGGGTTGAAAATTTAGGGCTATTTCTACCATTATCACAGTATCATATACTGAACAAGCTGGTCAGCCTATAGCCGATCTAAGAGTTCAAGGCAGCGCTGGACGCATTGTAAATATTGCATCTGTTCTGCTTGGAAACTTAATATTTTTCTAAGTTATGGTTAACGTGTTTTATTTAAACAGGTGAAATTACTTATGAAATATGTGCAGTTTCATAGTTCAGGTTTCATTAAATGTAAGTAATTCTATACATTTATTCTGAAATGATAGACTTAGAAAACTAGACATGACGTTAATTTAACGAGAAAAATTTTTTCTTTTTTTTTAATCGTTGCCAATATAATTTCCAATGAGATTATCAAAGAAAATATTCTCACAAATGTTCTAAAACATTTTTCAGTGGTTTCTCCTTCAGCTTGTTTCATAAATAGACATTCTTCAATAAAAAATGAACTAGATTTTTAAACCTGATAACATTACCACCTATGCAAATTGACTACCAGCCAAATTCATTTAGTTTTTGTAATAACGGTGTGGAGAACCACAGCAATAAGCGCCAACGATTGGCATGTGCCATCTGTAACAAAGCGCTGGTATTCGAACCCGAAACCTGTCTGATATGAAAAATAAAAACATAAATGCAAATTTAGGCGCTGTCGTGGTCTGAAGTGGCGGTATAAAAAGACGTTTTTTTTGTTTGTTTTTTTTAAATTCCATAGCAGTGATATTTTATCTTGCGCATGTGAGGTTGCTGTCAGTTGGGAAGAGGATGAAAAGAAAATACGACGGTTGGGTGGAGATTGTTAAGAATAATTCCGAATCCGACCTTTTTTTCCCCCTCTGTTTTCAGAGCAAGCAATTTGAACGTCGAATGAATTTACATGACTAGAATAGGGATTAATTCCCAGAGAAAAACTATAGACGATCTTTCAGTTTTTAAGTTCTCTAACCAGTGAATGGTTCTTCTTCATAATGGTAGTGAAATTCAAAAATTGAAATACTGAATTTCAAGTGAAACCAATGGTACCTACTTAATTTTCATGCCACAGTAATGAACATATTTTTAACAAAAAGGAGGAAAATATTTTCTGAAAACTGAAAATCTTTGGCCAATTTAGCAAAACTTAATTTATTGTCTTTAAAAACTGTTTGATCAAATTACTTAATTTTTGAAATATGATATCTTCGTTCTGTAACAAGTACATATATCATACAGACTTTTCGATGATTTTTAAGATACAGTGGACAGATCGATTTTTTTAAAAATATGCTATCTTAAACAAAATCAATATTACATACTTAATTGTCATGCCGAAAATCGTAATATATCCCAAAATTACAAGAAATAAGTGAGTAGAACTTTATTTATAGTTAGAAGTAATTTTTACTGAAAATTGGGTAAAATCGCTTCTTTTTTTTTTTTACGTTATAAAGTAGATAGTAGGAGGCTATACACAGGGGACATAACTCTGAAAAGAATGTTTTAGATTACTTGTGTCATAGTTGCAATATTTGTTGTATAACGATAGACATTTTTTTATTATTAAAAACATAATAGCAATTGTTCTACTCAATGAATTTCTGTAATTTTTTAATATATTACTATTTTCGACATGACAGTTAAGTATGTAATATTGTTTTTTGTTTAAAACGACATATTAAAAAAAAATCGATTTGTCGACTATAGCTTAACAAGCACTGACTTTTCTATATTTTTTTTAACTTCTAATTGCCGCCATAAGTGCCAATTTGAATAAGCACAAAAACTTTTTTCGTATTTATCTAGGTAAATAATTAGATTCGGGTTTGTATTACTATACACATAGATTCGAAAAAGTTGTAAAAAAATAAATAAATATATAATAAATAAATGTTATCACAGGTAAGGTAAGTTACTTTTCTACTTAACTGGATAATTTTTGGTGTTTTTATTTACTGTAAAGTGTTTATTCGGCTCAAAAAACATAGTGTTTACTGATATATTTGAAAAATGCAAATGCAAATGGTTGTGGACTCTGTTGAATACGTAAGTTTAAGAAAATGAGTTAAAACTAAAAAAAACTGTACAGAATACTGTTAGAAACCCACTCAATACATGTTACCATAACATGGGATGACATATATTCGTTGGTTTCTAACAGTATTTTTTATAGTTTTTTAGTTTTAAATCATTTTTACAGGCTTACATATTCAACAGAGGCTACCGCCATTTGTATTTAGCCACATCACAAGAAAATATGGTAAAACCTTTTAATTTATTGTATCGGAAATGAAGTGGGTGAGATTCTGTAAGTTTTGTATAAATTTTCACTGCGAAGAACAACTTTGCTATAAATCTGTCAAAATAACAGGTTTTATGTCTTTTCCGTTGTTAAAAAGAACGTTAACTTAATGAAGGGGCAAGTTTTATTCAGTGTAAACAAGATCAGAAGAGCCAGTTGTATACATTAGTTAATTATTGCTGTTTTACAAGAATTAAATACAGATAAGTCGTCCAATAAAAATGGCTTCCTGTTAAAGCATGGAAACAAAATTACTATTTTTTTATTCTTCATTTTATAAATACAGTAAAAGGTTGGCTTTTTTCCTATTTACTTGCCTCCCCGCGAGGACAGAGTTAGACACAAGACCGGTTTTTAATGTGAGCAACATCCAACTCCTCCAAAAGGGGCACTGTGGATAGGAACAAAAATAAAAAAAAATTATCAGACCAATGTAAAACCACATAATAGAAAATTAATAACACCACTGGATTGCTAAAATTACTAGCATTACTGGATGGCTAAAATTAATAGCACCACTGGATTGCTTATAAAATTAATAGCACCACTGGATTGCTTATAAAATTAATAGCACCACTGGATTGTTATAAAATTTTACTCCAGAAAAGTTTTTTTTTTCATCTTATGGGTTTTGTTTTTATTATATTGCACCGAATATATAGTACTGATTTCAAAAGTTTAAAAAAAAAAAAGATTTGGGTGCCATCATCTAGAATCGAAACCAAAATATTTAGTGCTCCAGTTGCGTCTCCTACCAATGTAGCTATGGAGAGATAAATAAGAATTATTTAATACTCGCCCGGCGTTGCCCGGGTGTTTTGAGGTGTGTGTTGAGCAAAAAAAAAGTGGTAGTAGGCAGGCAGGCTCGAACTCGTACCATGAAGGAGGAAAAGAACGTGAAAAAAACAAACAAACAAAACGTGACATCTTTGCCGTTGCGTTAATCGCCAATCTGGGAGTGGCGAAGGTTTAAATTAAGGCTAGTCAATCAAAAAGAGGGGATGACTTTCGAAAATATCGACGAGAAAAGCGACCCCTCCATGTAGAAAAGTGCCCAGTGGAGGGTGAAGGAATTAATGTTCTTAGCCAATTTTTTTTATATTTGTCGTCCAAAGGATCGAGCTTCAAAACGAAACTGATCTTGTGAAAATCCGTCGCTTCTGTCGAAAGTTTTAGGCAGACATACATACATACATACATACATACATACATACATACATACATACATTTAAACAGACAGGTGAGATTTATATTATAGACTAGCGGGGGTTACTCGGCGATGCTCGGGTGTCTTGAGGTAAATCAAAACTCCGGGGAGGGGGGTTAAATAATAAAAAAATGATGTTTTGGTAGGTGAGTGTATGAGGATCGAACCCGTACCCTTGAGTTGGAAATTACTGTGTGAAAAAAAAACCGTGCTACGTTAACCATTGAGCCACGGCAACATACAACTTTAATCAGGTTTGAATTTATTTATTTATTTATTTAATTATAAAAAACAGGCGTGTGCAATAAAAATTAACTTTGCTGCTTCCATTTGACCTAATTAAGAAGGTCAAATAGAAGTCACGCAAACCCAAATTTGACTGTTTCTTCCCCCAACAGATGCTGGGGAGGGGAAAGCAGCTCCCAATTGTCCAGACTGATATACAAGATTGATCAAAGCTGATTGCTTATGCCGAGAAGATGTCGTTTGAGTTTAGTTTCACATATTTACACTAAAAAGTCCAATCAACACGCGAGAAGCCAAAATAGCAATAATTTTGTAAAAGTCAACGTAAATAAATCTAGATGCGACGCGCTTTCCCAAATCGTACATATTATTATTTAGGACCCATATAAACAGTTGTAAGCTATCGTAACGACCTCGGAACCGTGTGCGAGAAAAGCCTTTTGAAGACATACACGAAATGGTCACACACATTTTGCCTTTTATATATAGACTAGCAGGGCTACCCGGCGTTGCTCGAGACCGTATAAACAATGAAAAAGCAAAAGCAGATATTGAACATATGTTTTATTCTTAGGGGAGAGGAATCTTTCATCTCAAGTTTTAGCGTTACAAACAAACATTTGTCTTTTATATATATAGATAATGACAGGTTTTTTGGGGGCCCTCCTCGAAGATAACTGATCAGTTGACCAACTTCTAGTGGTCCGTTTGACGTGAAATTTCGATATTTGTCATCCGGGTGATGGGGCTTCGATATGATACCAAATTTGTCAAGTTTGGTCCCGTCTTTCAAAAGTTTTAGCGTTACAAACAAACATACATACATACATACACACAGACGTTTGGCTTTTATATATATAGACTAGCAGGGGTACCCGGCGTTGCTCGGGACCGTATAAACAATGAAAAAACAAAAGCAGATATTGAACATATGTTTTATTCTTAGGGGAGAGGAATCTTTCATCTCAAGTTTTAGCGTTACAAACAAACATTTGTCTTTTATATATATAGATAATGACAGGTTTTTTTGGGGCCCCCCTCGAAGATAACTGATCAGTTGACCAACTTCTAGTGGTCCGTTTGACGTGAAATTTCGATATTTGTCATCCGGGTGATGGGGCTTCGATATGATACCAAATTTGTCAAGTTTGGTTCCGTCTTTAAAACGTTTTAGCGTTACAAACAAACATACATACACACAGACGTTTGGCTTTTATATATATAGAAGATTAAATAAATGACTTGAAGAAATGAATTAAATTTAGGCATGCAAAAAAAGGAATACAAATATGTCAGCAAGTTGAAATGAACATTTCGCATTTCAACTTGCCAATATGTCTGTACGCGTTATTCATCTGTACAAAGAAGGATTTTATTCATTTTAAACCATTCTTGGTGTATGGTTACTATTTCTTGATAATTTCATTGCTATGTGACCAGTAGTTTAAGAGTTTATCGGTTAAATATTTACAGACAGACACACACACACACATCTACTGTTTTATTTATATAGTCATTTTTTTTGGTGATATAACAGGATAGACTTTGTGTGTTTTTTTTTCTTTTTCTTCACCATTTCCTGTGGTGCGTAGTGACAGAAAAGTAAAGTGAAAGTCCGTATGCTGTTTTAATGGTGAAATATTTAATCGTTTAATCGTACATATATTTTAAAAGATAACAATGAGATTAAAAATACTTTTAAAAATAAGGCAGGAATTTGTTTATACACTCACGAGCAAAAAAAAAAAAAAAAAAATGGGCCAAGAGTGAAAGAAGGAAGAAATCAATTTTTCAATATTTTTCCATGCATTTTTGTTAATTTTAACTGAAAATTTCTATTTTGCAGATCATTATTATTATTAGCATATAAGTGAAAAAATTAATCCTAAAAATGGTAAGACCGCATCTTGGTGAGGATATAAAAAACCGAATTGCAGGATTAAGGCAGTCCAAAATAACTTACAAGCAGATTTTTGATATTTTAAGAAAAGAAAATGTGAAAACATCTCTTTCTGTAATGAAGCGAATTGGTCAAAGGTTTGAAGTCGAATGCTTGGTAAAAGGGAAATCTGGATCTGGTCGCCCTAGAGCATCCACTTTGAAGGACGACCACATACTTAAATTAACTGTTTTAAAGGGTCGAAAGAAAACATATGTTGACCATAGCAAAGAATTCAAAACAGGGGCTAGAAATTCTCTCTCTATATGTACAATATCTAGATGAATGAAAGAAATGGAATTTTCTTCTAAAAGGTGTGCAAAGAAACTATTTTTATCTAAGAAGAGCATCAATGATAGAAAGAGATTTTTCTCATGTTATGGCAGAAAGATACAGACTGGTTCAGGAATGTTTTCTGGTTAGATGAATCAAGATTTTGTCTTGTTAGTAATGCTCCCGAATGGGGCAATCAAAGAACTGGAGAAAGATTTTCGACAAGTGGCATAAAAATGACAGTTAAACACGGGAATGGAGGGATAATGATTTCGGGAACTTTTACTGCAGCAGGAGCTGGGGAACTTATTAGATGTGAGAAGTCAATCAATGCAAAGAAATGCATTCGAATATTAGAAACAGGACTGTTACCAAGTATCCAGAAGCTGGGAATACCGCAGAATATTATTTCTCAACATGATAATACCCCCTGCACACACTGCTAAAGTCACAAAAAATGGTTTTCTGATAATTCAATTGATGTGATATTTTGGCCAGGTCAAAGCCCCGATTTAAACCCAATCGAGAATATTTCGTCCATAATATCTCATGTATTAGTTGGAAGAACTTTTTCAAAAAATGACAAACTGTGGGAAGCTGTGCAAAGCGAATGGAATAGCATCTCCTCTTCATAGTGTTTCACTTTGGTTGAGAGCATGTCTAAAAGGATTGATCTTTTAAAGAAATCAAAAGGGAATGCGATTCCATCCTAAGCATTTATTAAAGTAAATGTCTTGTTTTGTGTTATTAGTCTCGTTTAAGTTTCCTTGTTCAATTGTTCTTTGTTCAATATAGCTTTTAGTGCAATAAAATGTATAAAATTTGTTTGGCCCATATTTTTTTGCTCACGAGTGTATATCAGATCGATGCAAAAGTTTTTGCTGGTTTGTAGAAAAAGGCATTCTATATTATTGTAATTTATTTTATACATATTCTTATTAGTTAAACATATAACCATGTTTTTTTTGGGGGGGGGGGCAAATGATGGATTTAGTCATTTCTTTGTTTTGCATGATGCAGAACTCAAATTTACATATGTTAAGGCCTAAAACTGTACCGTTTGTTCATTTCCATCAGGATTTGACGTCTTCTGGGGACATTTGGGGCTAAATGGGGCAAGTGCTGAACTTAGTCATTTTTTTTTATGCTTCGTTCACTGTGCACTCACGGGGGACAATGCATGCTTCACTTGTTTTTTCTTTTTATTGTCGGTTCACCTCAAACAAGGCACAGGGCCACTTAGTCGTGAGGGGTTACTATTTTATGCCATATCCCCACCCATGTTGATCCGAAAAGGACCTTTAGTCAACATCAGGAAAGTCATCTTCCATCCTGGCAAAACACAACTGACCAAAGATCTCCTAGAATTTATTGAGGAAATCTTGCCCCATCCTACATATTCTCTTGACCTAGTTACTTTAGATTATCACTTATTTTGAGGTTTGCCTTAGGTTAGCCTCACAAGAGGATGTGGAACAGGAGTTAGATTCATATTTCATATCAAAATCTGAAGAATTTTACAAGCAAGGCATTTATAAACTGGTTGGCAGATCGAATCAAGCTATAGAAAGCATATGAATATTATGAATAAAGATTTTAAAAACATAGTTTTTTGCATTATTTGGATTCTTTGGACTACTGTTCTCATCTTGAATGTTATTTTCACAACATTTCGGTTGGTATAACATCCGACCTTCTTCAGATGTATCTTGTCAAACTCGGAAATCTGCACAAAATCTTTGAATGGAATTTTTTAATCCACAGGGTAGCACGCTCTTGTTCTGTCAGTCATAACTGGGTAGCAGTCCTAAGTAATTCGAACAGATATCATAATAGTTAGTTCGCTGCACCTTATCATAATGAAGGTCGATACAAGATTTCAGTCAGATCGGTCGAGTAGTTTCCGCAAAAACTTCTAGAGTAAATGTGCAAGTGTGGTATTATTTACACCTCTTCCTCTCCTTTTCCTAACTCAGCCATTTTCCAGTTAAAAAAAAACAAAAACAAAAAAAAAAACAGCAATCAATGAGACCTTGAAACATTTTACTTTACCACATAAGCCTGGCTCTGTTGCGTTTGCCTCTGGAATTTGAGCCATACCAATGTTTAATCTGTAGGAAAAAAAGTTTGTTTTTGTAATTAATTTAATCTACACATTAGATATCAAACTCGATGATAATGGCAATATGCTTGATGTGAAACGAGACATCCTTTTTAAAATCTCACAGAGGAGACGTTGCAAGTCTACCTTACCTCTATCATTAGTTTTATGGTAGGTACTCGACTGAGCTCCAATCTATGTCCCTTCCTGTAAAACTTCTGTAACAAGACACTCGTCTATCCGCAGCAACTGTCAACAATTTCCCTCTCCCTCTATTTGTGCCTAAAACTACACAAAAATTCCATGAGAAGAGTTTCTTCCCTAGAACTGTCCGTCTTTGGAACAGAATATCGTGGGACTGCTTTCTATGATATTGTCGCTTTCAAGTCTAATGTAAACAAGTTCTTGTTGAGCCATCCTTTTCTATAATTAAACCCTACCTAAGTTCCACCATTACTGATCATCACAGTGTTGTCTTAGCGTCTATCTAACACCCATTAACTCTTATCTTAGAGTGGCCTCCGGGCCTTGATAAGTGGTGACCCCCCCACTCCCCCACAAGTAAAAAAAAAAAAAAAATCTTCCACGTTTTATGAGCAACACCTGGTTAGTTCGTTATTTTAACACACGTTGAGCAGTACATGTGTCAAACCTTATAATCTTTACTTTTTACAAAGTTAAGTCTACTTATATATTTGTATATACAGTAGAAGCCCCGCATTAAAATTTAGTAGCAAAATACAGTACATGTATATAATCAAATAACACCGTAAGGCGGGGCAAATACCGTAACCAGGGGCCGAAAAAACATCGTAGCCTGAAAAACGTATTATAGGGCCACCGTATCCAGGGGTTATACTGTGCAAGATTTACTTCAGCTGACTATGACATCATCATTCTTATTGAACCGTCCTTTTATATAATTAAGCCCTACCCAAGTTTCACTGGTCATCACGGTATTGTTACCACACCAGCTACCTAACACTCATTAATTATTATCCTAGAATGGCTGCCAGGCCTTGATAAGCAGTGACCCCCTCCTCCCCCAAGTAAAAAAAATTTTCTCTCATATGGTTGATTACTTTTGACACATGGCCAAACCTTATAATCTCTACCTTTATAAAGTTAGGCATGCTTATATATTTGTATGTATAAGATTTACTTCTAAACTAATTAACCGATCATTATAAATTTTAGGACACGGTTACTAGGCATAAGAGTTTCGAATGTGGTCTATATTTAGTTTGATTTAGTTTTATGCAAAGAGGATAAAAATAGAGTGAAAGCCCTTCTTGAAAATTCTGATGCCCTTGGCTTTTATGAATTTTTAGCAATAGGTATTAACCCTTTATAACCTGAATTATGATGTAGATCAGTGGTTCTCAACCTTTTTTTACTCATGGACCCCTTTTCCCTTCTTTTTATCTTAGTGGACCCCTTCATAACTATTGGTCATAAGACAATCTTCTATTTTTCACTAATATAAATTTGGAGGTTTTAATAATCAAAGAAATAATATAAAATTAAGCTTTATTTTTAAATGAAAACTAATTTAATGCAAATAAGGTATTCTACAACAACTATAATAATTATGATAATAATAATAATAATAAGTAATAATAATAATAATAATAATGATAATAATAATAATAATGATAATAATAATAATAATAATGATAATAATAATAATAATAATAATAATAATGATAATAATAATAATAATGATAATAATAATAATAATAATAATAATAATAATAATAATAATGATAATAATAATAATAATAATAATAATCATCACCATCATCATCATCATCATCATCATCATCATCATCATCATCTAAATTAGAGTGATAATAATTCTTTACCAATATCTTGTATTACAATATTACAATGTTTCTTCCATGGTCAAGCCGATGGCGATCAGACAGTAGAAATTAATTTTTTAATAATAAAAACTATTCTAAGTTGGTTTTCTTCATGGACCACTAAAATATCGTTATGGACCCCCATTCTGTTATGTTTTTCCTGTGGACCCCCAGAAATATTCCATGGACCCCTAGGGTCCATGTTGGACTCCGGTTGAGAACCCCTGATGTAGATGATTAAAAAAATATTTATTGTTAATTTTAGATGGCGGCATACTGAATGTAAACAATGGACAGTTGCAATCTGTAGGTATTTGGCATCTACCCAGATACTGAATTAATACGTATAAGGCGTGTTTGAATCAATTCTCACTTTATTTATGCCATTATATTCATTTATTTACGACTGAACGAATTAGTTTAACCAGGTCATAAAGGGTTAAACATCAATTAATAAATATTCCCAAATTTCATTTTCCATATTTTAAAGTGTTTTTAAGAGGCATAATATGGACTCGATCTCCCATTTGAAAAGCGAAAAAATATGAAATCTGTATTGAATTTGATTCATAGTCACTAGGCAGCCATTAAATAAGATTCCCTGAATTCCAGTTTATTCTTAAGACACCTTAAATTAATTAATTTTATTTATTGCAGACTATTATCCTCATCTTTTTCTTAGTTATTTCACGACGTTTCGGCCAACTATTCCTCTGGCCTTCATCAGGTGGTAACCGCGACGTGATAGGAACTCTGAATCTCCTGACTGCATCCACTGCAATTACTGCCTTCTATAGTTGTTGTCGTCTACTAAAAGTTTTCGAAGTTGGGAACGGAGGCAAGAATGTTGGTTAGAAAATATGGTCAAAGTTCACTGTTACGCCAACTGAAGATGCCTCAACATTTTTCGATAAATCGACAACTTTTATAGGTTTTCAGCTATGCTGAACACGAATATCGCAGGGAAAATTAGCGCTGACAAATAGTTTTCGAGATATAAATACCTGTATCATGCATGGTAATTTCTAGTAGTTTGAATTGGCCGCCATCTTTGTTGTTTACATGAAATGGGATAGTGAGCATGCGATGTGTGTAGTTAAGTCTACGAGATGCAAACGTTTATTCAGCGTCATTTCTTTTGCAATAAACACCCTCACCTCCCCATGTTAAGAACGGCTTTCAGAATAAACATCCCCCTTGTTAAGAACACCTTTCGGAATAAACACCTCCCCATGTTAAGAACGGCTTTAAACAATCTCCACCTCCCCATATTAAGAACGGCTTTCGGAATACCGCCACCCCCACTCCACCTCCTCAAGTAATGAACGGCTTTTGGAATGCCCCCCCTCCATGTTAAGAACGGCTTTTTGAATTGCGTTGAGTTAACTACACAGATCGTCTGCTCACATGCTCAATATACCATTTCATTGAAACAACAACGATGCCGGCCAAATAAAACTACTAGAAATTACGTAACAAAAAACAGGTATTTATATCTCGAAAACTTTTTGTCTGCGCTAATTTTGCCTACGATATCTGTTTGCAGCAAAACGAAAAATTCTATAAAAGTCGTCATTTTAAAGAATATGTTGAGGTGTCTTCAGTTGGCGTAACGGTGAACATTGACCAAAAATATTAACAAAATAAATTTCAATAACAGTGATAAGTTTAATAGTATATTACCGAGTATTTGCTCTTGTGTGACAATTTAATTCGTCTTTTGCATCTTTTGATGTCCAACGATTAACTCCTGATGAGTTTGTTAGTGAAAGTGGTCCCTAGGATTTGTTCGTATATTATTTTCAAAGCGTGATATATATATATATATATATATATATATATATATATATATATATATATATATATATATATATATTTATATATATATATATATATATATATATATATATATATATATATAAAATGTCTGTATAAACAGTAGCAGCTGTGTAAGCTGTGAAAACATTTGCATCTAATAAAAAAGAAAAGAAATATTGCTGGAAAAATGGTGAGATCCTTCTACCGCTCCAGTAGATATCTCACTGCTGATGCAATTCTCTACCTATATGAGCCAGGTGCGTCCTTTCTTTTCTTTTCTTTTTTCTTTTGTTTCTCTTTTTGCTAAAATTATGTTTATTTTACCCTATGCCTATATTTTGTGAATGGAAAAATAATTCTAATTTTTTCACGTTACCCCTCTCCCTCTTCACCTACTTGGAAATGATCTTTCTAATATATATTTTAGAGTTATATAATCATGATTTCCTCACCGGAAATCATTATTGATCACCTAGTTCTTAATCACAAAGTATGCGGCAGAACAGGTCATCATTTTTGTTGTATTTCTAAAATGGCTGCCGTTTTTCAAATTGACACTCTTATTGTCATCTCATTTTTTTTTTTTTTCATATTGCTATTTTTTTTTTTTTTATATTGCTATATTTTTTTTTTTTCATATTGCTATTTTTTTTTTTTTTATATTGCTATATTTTTTTTTTTTTCATATTGCTATTGTAGATATTGGGTTAGTGTTAAGGTTAATGAAGAGTATGTGTTTATTCATTTTTTTTTAAAGAGTTCTGCGTTTTTTTCTGCTAAAAAATACAGGAAAGACGTGTCTGTTACAAAATGATAAACAGCTGTGATTCAACATGCCTACCAAGTCTGTGAATCAAGGGAAATGATGCCATGTTTTTTTTTTTTTGTTTTTTGTTTTTTTTTTGGTAATGTCTTAATTAAGTTGATATGAAAAATAATGTTAATAGTGTTTATTGCTTGGCAGCCAACGACAAAGTTTTTGCTGAAATTATTTGAAATCATTATAGACAAGAAATGTGATTTTTTTTCTATAGACTATTAATGCATTAGGGCATTACCCTTCGAAGAAGGTGGGCTCTCTCTACCATGCTAGAAAGTTACTTATACCTGAGAGTATCCTGAACTTCTACAAGGTCACGTTTATGTATGGAGTATTGTTGACATACTTGGGCTGATGAATCTGCTACTGCCTTTCATTCCTAGATAATGTTAAAAAAAGAATCGCCGACCTAATAGGTCCCATTTTGTCAACCAGATTCAAATCCCTGTCCCATCAATGCAATGTTACATCCTTGTGCCTGTTTTTCAAGGATTTTAATGAAAGATGCAAAGCCCTTGTACTCCCTTGACGTAAATACTAATGTTGGGATGCTTAATCAGAACTGGAAAAATAAGAACTTTTGCAGGTATTGGAAAAAATTGGGCCTATTTTCTTATGCCAAAAACGATTTGTTAATTATCTTTTTTATTTGATTTTGTTTAGAACAAAATCTTCCACTGCTGATAGTAGTAGTAGTAGTAATAATAATAATAATAATAATAATAATAATAAATATTTATTGATTTTAAACTTCCAGTAAAACTAAAATCTATAGAGTACACCCCCCCCCACAAGTGTTTTTACATTTGAAAAAATATATGCACATTTAACATGTGTTTTTTACGGTAATCAGGAAAAAAGTAACAACTCTATAGCTAAATATTTAGAGATTTATAAAGAATCAGAATTAGAATCGGTAATTGTATTGGAATCAGTAAAAATATTGGAATCGTCCCATCACTAGTAAATATGTTATATATTCTTTATCATCAAGGTTATCCTTGAGGGGTACCAAATTGAGCTTTCGTTACATTTGAATGTGTTATATAGAGTTCTTCATTTAGGGGCGCCATTTTAAATCATTGAGGGGCACTTTTTACGTTTGTGTGTATACACTGTATAACATCAAAGATTTCGTGTGCGTATGATTGTCTCTAATATAAATGGTTGTGTGTTTGATTATCATAAAGGGAATCGTGTGTGTGACATGTAATTTCTGAACCTACCTCTGTTTCTTCTCGCTGTTGAACCATCTGGAAATTTCTCATCCTGGAGGGAGACTTGATACCTGTTTGACGAAGATTTATCACACCAAGACGATGAATGTGTTTTATAGTTTTTTATTTCACTTTCCCAAGAGGTCCTGCAGCAGGTGTAAAGTGAAATCTGCTTGTGTGGTTCTTCTTCACACACGTCAGCGTTCGTCTCCCCCCTCCCCAGTTAAGAGGGGGAGACCACGGAAAAACGTCCGTCTTCTTCAAAGCTCAAATCAAATCTCCAGATCTAGCCAACCACGTCACACATACGTAATTTGGTCAGCTGACCTTTGGTTCTGGTAAACGTGTCTACCTCCACGTTTACTCACCTCTCTCTCTCTCTCTCTCTCTCTCCCTCTCTCCTTCTCTATTCTCTTATAGAGACACAGAGAGAGAAAATAGAAAGAGTAAGAAAGCCAGAGAGGAGGGAGAGATGCTCGTTAACAAATACTCTCGACAGACCCAAGCAGAAAAATTCCACCCCTAGACAGTAGAGATCCCTAAATGCTGAAAGCCTTCTACTCTAATAGTTTCTTCCTTTGAACAGCTAGACTTTGGAATTCCCCTCCCTGGATCTCTGCTTCCCTGATTGTACTGACATGCAGAAGTTCAAGTGTAATGTGAACAGACATCTCGCTGCTCAACTCCCTACATAGTGTCCCTGCAAATTATGTTCCAAATAGTAACCTCCTACTTCAAAGTGACACTGGGCCTTGTTTGTGGTAAAAATGCAATGAAAAAAAAAAAACTAAATAAATATTGTATCATATCATTTTAGATCTTACTCATGTACACTCTTCGTAAAATATAACAAAAAAAATGTTTCGCTATTATTCACACTCACTATTTATCTAGAGCTTAAGCATATCATACAATATGATGAACGATGGCTGTACAGGAGCATCCGGAGCGTGCTTTGTCATACGAGGGTCGTTCAAAAAGTAAAGCTTCCGATTATTTTTTTAACTCAAAAAAAGTTGGGGAGTTACAAAGACAGAAGTGGTATCGTTAAAACGAGTGTCCTTTTATCCTCCAGAATTTATTTTTCTACATAGTCACCACCATTCACTAAAACTGCTACTTAACCATTGCAGTTGGAAAGAAACTCTGCCCGCTTTTCTTTCATAGATATACGAAAGAAATCAAAAAAAGTTGGGGAGCTACGAAGACAGAAGTGGTATCGTTAAAACGAGTGTCCTTTTGTGCTCCAGAATTTATTTTTCTACATAGTCACCACCATTCACTAAAACTGCTACTTAACCATTGCAGTTGGAAAGAAACTCTGCCTGCTTTTCTTTCATAGATATACGAAAGAAATCAACTCTGTATCAAGTTTTGTATCAATAAAACCATCTAATTTTTTTTTGTAGTATTGTGTTTGGTCATTATCAGATATGAATCCTTGACAAGCAGTAATAATTTGACTAAACATGCAAAATGAACACCTGACAGATGCATATCTTGCGTGTCATTCAAAGGAATTGTGGTTATTTTTTAAATGGCGTTAGTTTTCATTTATATCCACAAATGTAGGTCACCTGATAATATTGATATACTAGCAGGCTGTCCGGCATTGCCTGGTCGTAAAATGCGCTTAAATATGATATTTTGATTAATGCAGATTTTGTATTCATTATTATACTAGCCTGGGTTCGTGATAATGGCGCTTGTAGGAAGTGATGTAGGATTTTAATATACCGAGTAAATGTGTTCAAAAATTGCATAATCTGGTGGGTAATAGTTTAGGCGTAATAAATTCGTATGTGGCATTTGTTATTGCAAACCTACCGTAATTTGGTCCAGAGGGGAATTTCTGAAATCAAAATATTATATACAGGATTATATAGTATATATATAGAATATATATATATATATATATATATATATATATATATATATATATATATATAGTATACATATAGAATATATAGTAATCCTTTAAAAAGTAAAAAAAAAAAAAGAAAATGACTCGTGCGCCACCATCGAGAATCGAAACCAAAACGTTCAGCACACGATTTACTTTTTCCTGAGCTAAAGGCTAAAAAAAACATGAACTAATAGCTATTACGTTACGTATACATATTCGTAATGCTGTCTGTTGACCTTCACCTGACAAATTCCATTTCTTTAATTTTCACACTTTTGCAGTTTTCCCTAGCTAAAACCCAAATATAAAGTTTCACATGGGTCCAAAAACCCTATATATTAAGTTTCATGTATGCAAACCAAAAACTGACAGGAGTTTGGTAGGCAAACTTTTTTAAACAAATATAAATATATATATATATATATATATATATATATATATATATATATATATATTTTGTCTAAACACTTGAAATTTTAGATGTAGGTTACTTGGACATAGATCAAACTTTTTAACTTGATTTGAGCCCAAAGCAATAAATTTTAAGGGGTCAAAATTGGTGTCAAAGTTTTAAAAAATTTGACCTCGGCGGTTTCTACCAAATTACTCAGCTAATTTTTGGTCTAAACATTTGAAATTTTACATAAAGTGTATTCAGACATAGGGCAAGCTTTTTACTCAGTTTTTAGCCGAAAATTTGGCTACCAAGGGGTCAAAGTTCAAAGATTTGACCTTTGCAGTATCTAGCAAACTATTCAATCAATTTTGGGTCTAAACATTTGAAATTTTACATAAAGGGTATTCAGACATGCAGCAAACTTTCTAATCAATTTTGGGGCCAAAATTTGGCTGCCAAGAGGTAAAAGGTGAAAGAGTTGACCTTTGCAGACTCTACCAAACTCCTCCACTAATTTTGGGTCTAAACATTTGAAATTTTAGATGTAGGTTACCTGGACATGAGTCAAACTTTTTAATAAATATATATACATATGCACATAAAGTTATGAACAGTACATAGGGCCCGGGCAAAGTGAGGCTGAACTGCTAGTATATATATAGATTTGTGCTTATTATAACCTTTTTACACAAATATTATGGAAGTATAAATCATCTGGGCCTTGATAAGTGGTGATTCCTTTGTAAAAAAAAAAAAAAAAAAAATTGGGAGAAAAAATTAATGACTTGGACTTTCAATTTTAGATATAAAAAAGAAAATAAAGAAAATAATTTTTTTTCCGCATCCCTCCGATGTTTCTCCATGAATGCTGATAGGTCAGCTTTTCTGCACTAATGGTCGTATAATATCATAAACATTTTCGTTCAAACACACTGAACCATTTATTTATTTATAATCAAATAAACCAAGAGAAGAGTAATGAAAACATGCCCGTATAATTAAATTTTCTTCTTCGGGTATCAGGTCTGTTTTTTGCAGACATCAATGATCATGGCTCTCCAGTCCCCCTTAAGTAATCCAATTTAGCAAATATATACTTCTAACGATTACTATTATATTGTCCTTTTGACCACTGTACACTCTTTAACCCTTGTCCTCGAATAGCTGCTGAGCCTTGATAAGTGGTGATTCCTTTGTAACAAAAAAAAACAGATCATTTATCTCCATATGCTTCGGTTTTCTCTTCTATACTCCTCTAAGTGCCCATATTTCTATTTGTGATAATGATATAATTTCCTATCTGTTGCCAGCTTCCTAACTTAATAAACATCTAAACTAGTGATGGAATTCCGCCAATATTTTTCCGAATTCCGATTCTTTTAAAATCTCTAAATATTCAGTTATAGAATTGTTGTTTTACATATTTTTTAATTTTCAGATGACCATAAAAATCCACGTAATTTGTTCATATACTTTTGCAAACATAAAAATACACTTGTGGAGGATCGTGGTCTATAGATTTTAGTTTTACTGGTAGTTTAAAATCAATAACTATTCATCATTTTATCATTAAACTGTGTCAATCGCTTTATTACAGATTAGTAATACACCAATATTTCTCTAAATATACGTCACAAAAAGAATTAAAATTGTATCATCAAAGGATTGCTTTAAGGTTAGTTATTTCCAAAAATGTTATTCAAATCCATGCGATATTCACAAAATTATGACATTTCAATCCAGCCAATGATTTACAAAGAAATCCATAAATAGTGCAAGAATGTGAATTGTTGGAGTATATGGCTGGGACGGCAGATGATACTTTATTGTTTTCCCTAGTTTGATGCAGTTTGATAATGTATTTTTCATGCCATTGAAGCATGTAAACCTCCATTCATTAGGATCAATCACAGAGTCTTCGAGTGCAACGGGGTCCATTTCAGCAGTAAGTAGTGTCACGGTCCAAAGGTCGTAGGAAGAAAATAGAGACCCCGAAATGGACGCAAGTCACAGTGGACATAAGTCTATGGCAGAGCAAAAAAACTGTGACGATGTCGGGGTCAAGTTATTTTGAGGAGTCAATGTGAGGTAAAGCCGAGGTCATAGTGAACACTAGCAGCAGCATAAAAGGGAGAAAGAGGAAAGAAAGAAAAGGAATGAGTCTGAGTTGGCGTTTTTGGCAAGAGAAGGTGATGTTTTCATTTCTTGGCTCGTGGAGTGAGAGGCAAAAAAAAAAACGAATAATATCATAAAAAGGAAAAAAAAAACGAATGATATCATAAAAAGGAAAAAAAAAACGAATGATATCATAAAAAGGAAAAAAAAACCAAATGATATCATAAAAAGGAAAAAAAAACCCAAATGATATCATAAAAAGGGGAAAAAAAAACGAATGATATCATAAAAAGGAAAAAAAACGTTATACGATTGACTCTGAGTTAGCCATGAAGGTTCGTGAATTTCTCTTCCTTGGTTCCCTCACCAAAAAGACTTATGTGTTATTGCAATCCTGGGTTATTTTGTTTGTTTGTTTGCTTGTTTGTTTGTTTTATACAGAAAAAATGATAAATGAAACCCATATAAAGGGGAGAAAAATACATATAAACTATATTTCTGCTTCTAACCTCCTCATTATTTCATATTGAATTTTTTTTGCCGCCTTTTGTATGCTCGCTTCTCACTGTTTTGATTAGAGACTCGGGTAAATTCGATAGCCAATGAAATTTGCTTACATTCGACTAAATTGGGACCAGTTGTGTAGCCGTCCCTGGTGGTAAATCCCCTTACCCTTCTTTAAGCAGGGTGCACGTAATAACCCTAAGTCCATGTGCTGATGTTAAAATTACTGCTGTGCATTTAAACTCAGACCAAGGATGTAACAGTAGATGGCTTTTTAATTTGTCCGTGTACCTAAGTCATGGTCGGCCTCCTGTCCGGTGACCATTGTCAAGTTGACTGTATATCAACATTTTTAGAATTATTTCCTCTTGCATACACAACACATTGTCAGTCCAGTGCAGCCGTGATTTCATGAGAAAAGATTCGATACCATCAATGTCGCACATGGTGAAAAGGTCAGTATTTGCCATCTTGTTGCTAACTCCACAAATTTCTCAAGGACAACCGTTGTGAAAAACATCCGACCGTTGAATTTATTTTCTGTACAGTGTCTAGAGCTATACAAGAGTGTTGTGAGAACTACAGTCTTGTAGACCTGTATCTTCGTTTGAAGTCTAATACCCCAAACTTGCCAGCTGTTACCTCCTCTACAATAATACGAAATAAGAAAGAAAAAAAAAACTGTCTGTATTTCCTGAAGAAGGATATTTTACTTTTTGAAAATTTGAAAAAAAAAAAAAATTTAATTTAAATTTAATAAATAAAAATGTTTACAAAATCAATTTTGCACTCGTCTGGTCTTTCCAACCGTTATATCTTAAATTCTTAATGATTCCTTTTCATAGGATCCTGAACAGAAACGTGCATTCTATTGCAACCATTATCAAAGGACCAGAGGTCATCTCGACAGCATCCGACAAGGCCAAACTATTTGCCAAAAACTTTGCGGCAAATTCTACCCTGTGTGACGAAGGCCATCAACTCCCCATATTCCCTCCTATAACAGACAACACGCTATGCAACATACAAATATCTGTGCGTGAGATCGCCAAGCTAATCAAGAACCTTGACTCCAGTAAAGCAACTGGTCCCGACGGTATTCCAATTATAGTGTTAAAAAAATTACAATCAGAACTTGCCCCCATACTTTCCAAACTGTTTAAGCGTTGCCTTAAGGAGAAGTGCTTCCCAACACCCTGGAAAACCTCATCAGTATGCCCTGTATTTAAGAATTCAGGAGATGAGTCATCCCCCTCTCAGTACAGACCAATAAGTCTCCTGTGTGTCATGAGTAAGTTGCTGGAATCCACAATAAATAGAGAAGTAGTTAACCACCTCAGCAGAAATAACCTTCTTAGCGACACGTTGTTTTCTCTATCATTAAGTCATTTCTCTCAGATAGGCTCATAAGAGTAGTGGTTGATGGGCAGAAATCAGAGGCCCAAAGTATTAATGCTGGAGTCCCTCAGGGGTCCATACTGGGCCCAACTCTCTTCCTGATCTACATCAATGATCTCCCAAAACACATACTAAAATCTTTCGTTGACATTTATGCTGATGACACGACCATCTATGGCGACACATCAAAGGCTGTAAATGATGATGTTCTCTCTGATTCACTCTCCTCTGATCTTGAGTGCATGGTACAGTGGGGAAAGAGGTGGCTGGTTATCTTTAATGCATCTAAGACCAAGCTCCTATCTCTACATCATAAACGCTCTGATCCCCATCTGGCATCAATTGAAATGGATGGCTCTCGTCTAAAGGAGGCCCCAGGCTTTGATAAGCTCCTGGGTTTGACCTTTACACCTGATCTTAAATGGAACGCATACATCATGTCTGTGGCCAAGGTTGCTGGGAAAATGGTGGGATCCTTCTACCGCTCCAGAAGATATCTCACTAATGATGCAATTCTCTATCTATATAAGAGCCAAGTACGTCCAAAGATGGAGTACTGCTGCCACATCTGGGCGGGGGCTGCTAAAAACAGCCTATCCTGCCTTGACAGAGTACAAAATAGACTCCGTGGCTTGGTGGATGCCCTTTTCTCTACCCTGCAACCTCTTTCCCACAGAAGAGACGTAGCAAGCCTATCCTTGTTCTATCGCTATTTCCATGGCAGGTGCTCGTCTGAGCTCCATTCTCTGATCCCCCCTCGCCAATCTTTTTCAAAAAACACCCGACTAGCTGAAACCACCGTCAGTAATTTTCCCCACTCCCTATCTGTGCCTAAATCAAAACGTAGATACCATGAACAAAGCTTCTTTCTTAGAACTGCAGCCTGTGGAACTCTGTTCCGCTTGCCTGTTTCCCTCCCGACTTCAACCTGGATGTCTTCAAGTCCAGCACAAACAAATTCCTGATGAACCGCCCCCCCAAGTAATGACACCTTACAAATTCTCCAATACTATTGCTACACTATTCCTTTGATTACTGTACACACAATAACCCTTACCCCTGAGTGGCCATTGGGCCTTGATAAGTGGTGAACTCCATGTAAAAAAAAAAAAAAAAAAAAAAAAAGAGTCGGTATCCTACCCATGCGTTCAACTGGTGACTACACTTTTATTGAACATTTAAATCTTATTCAACCTTAATTTCCAACTTCTGAGGACGTGCCAGAAATTATCTCCCCGAACTTTCCAAAGTCGACGGCAAAGTTCCCCGAAAGCACAGGAGACTTTTGCAATTCTATTGACTTTCACCCACTAATGTTTACTTTACTTCCAAGGTACTTAAAGTTTTTGACATATTTCAAACTTCCATGACCATCAATTTGAATTTATACCCCGGGAACGCATGCACAGGCGGGTTCTGCTTGACACCCCCAATTATATATACACTCTTGCCTTCTTGCCTTTTGGATTAGTTTGAACCATCTTCTATTAACACGATTCCTTAGAATTTTACTTGTGCAAATGGGAATTTAATCAACATTTTTGGATTTTACCGTTATTGGATATTTTATCCTTTACCAGCCCATCCATTCACGTGAAATCACCTTTTGCTTCCCCCCTATTCCCTCTGCTTCACTTTTTTTACCAAGTAAGATCTATGACTTACTTGTAGTTTCATTAAATATTTTTGCAAGCAAAATCCGATCTCGCATTTTTCTAATCTTTACCCTCTGATGAGAAGGAAAGTATTTCTTCGAAACTCTGCAGATTAAGGATTATCCACTTATTTTATGCTTCCTTTTTAAAATTAAATATGTTTTTAACTCTTTTTCAAAGTGTTTTTTAACATGTTTTATTAACTACTTGTTCTTATATATTTCAAATTTTTATTATGCTTATGGTTAATCCAAATTTGTTGCAAGCAGCAGAGAATTTGTTCATAAGACATTGAGATTCTTCGAACAAAGTAGCCACAAGTGCAGCATCATCTGTGAACAGTAAGTCACGAATTATACTAGTTGCAAAAGCAACACTTTTTATAGGGCAGCCAGGTTTACGGTGTTTATATATATATATATATATATATATATATATATATATATATATATATATAGCGCTTGAGAAAAATATGGCCGATCAACAACTTCTGAGTGCCATTCTGCATAATACGTCTGCTGAAATTAAAACGACTGCTCGGTAAATAGAAAAGATATGTAACAAGATCGGAAAAAGGAATAACTCTGTCGTGTTCAATCATACGTGCCTAAATAATGACCTGCTGCCAAAATATACAAATATATATATAGATATAATTGTATGCGTAAATTTTTCAGTATTTACTTCAACAGTGCTCAATAAATAGCTAGAGCTAGGTAGTAATTTATGGCAATTAAGCTACACAGAATATTCTGCGTTTCATTCTTGTGAGAATTTGTCTGGCTTATGCTGACCATTTTTCCCGAGAATGAAACGCGGAATATTCTGTGTAGCTTAATTGCCATATATATTTTCATAACCTACTATATATATATATATATATATATATATATATATATATATATATATGGAAGTAAGCATATTCAATTCAACCCTAACTTTTGGAATCACACCAGTACCAGCTCCTCCCTGTGCTCCAATGGGATCACTAAGATGACAAAATTCTGAATGACATCAATAGCTTTGCCATGAAAAATATACTTTCTCCATTTGGGTTTCCCAGATATTTTTTTTTTTTAGAATCAAGTACTCAAGGCAGAGAACATGTCCGGAACAAAAATGGTTACATCATTCTACTGCTCCAGATGTTATCTCACTCCTGATACCATCCTTTACTTGTATAAAGGCCATCATTTTCATAACAGGTTTTCAACTGAGCTTCAATATATAGTCTTCCCCCTCTCTATAAGACATTCACCACAAACACTCGCCTAGCTACAATCATTGCCAGCAATTTTCCTTACTCTCTATCTTTGCCTAAAAGTAAACGAAAATTACATGACCAGCGCTTTTTTTCCCTTAACTGCTCCTCTGTGGTACACAATATCGTGAGGCTGCTTCCCAGGTGACTATAGCATGGTCATTTTCAAGTCTAATGTATGTAAGTTCTTAAATAATCAATTACCACCATCACAAATCATCACGGTGTTGTCTCATCTAACACTCATTAACCGTTATCCTTGAGTGGCCTCCGGACCTTAATAAGTGGTGACTGTATGGTTAAGAATAAAAAAGAAGGTTGTCAGCATTTTTAGTGAAAATGGGACTGTGGATTCAAAAGGATTTTAACATGGCATTCAGAATTCTTCAGCCTGTGACGGTATTCATTTTACCAGTTCGTTTCCCCCCCCCCCTCTCTCTCTCTCTCTCTGATGCTGAGTTGGTGATCAATGGCTATCATTGTTCCTGCTGATCGAGGCTAAATATAGCTTTGTATTTTAAGGAAGCCGTAGAAAAGGTTCCAAACGACAAGTTAGATATGATTCTCTGCATTGAACTCTATATTTAAACGCTGATATGCAAGACTATTTCAAGAGAATGTTGTACACCATTTAATAATGGAAGGAAGAGGACGAAGGAATAAGGAGTTAATTAATTGCTACAAAGAAATGATTAAGCAGAAAAAAAAAAAAACCCATCTTCGGGCCAAGATCACAGTGTAGTATCTGTTCATCTTTTCTGTCCTCGGTCAGTGGAGGAGAAATCCTTCCTACCTGAGACAACTTTTATTTTTGTTCTTATCCAAAGTGCCCCTTTCGGGGGAGCTGGATTTCTCCCCACATTAAAAACCGACCTTGTGTCTAACTCTGCCTTCGTGGGGAGACAAGTAACTAGGAACAAAGGCAACCTTTTACTGTATTTATAAAATGAAGAATAAAAATAGTAATATAGCGTGCATGCTTTAACAGGAAGTCATTTTTATTGGACAACTTATCCGTCTCTATTTAATTCTTGCAAAACAGCAATAATTAACTAATGTATACAACTGGCTTGTTCCAATCTTGTTTACACTGAATAAAACTAACTCTGCCCTCGTGGAGAGGCAAGTAAATAGGAACAATAGAAAAGCAACACTAGCTCATTTTTGTTTAAAATTGCATCTTGCTTGTTTTCTAATTATCTTCTATAATATAAATCTCACCTATCTGTTTAAATGTATGTATGTATGTATGTATTTTGTCAGGCCATGTCATATGCTACTGGTACCATGTAACCCAGTACTACCTGCCTCATGGTCGGGTCACCGGCGACTAAACTGGTTTCCCCACCAGACTTGTTTGGTGAGGAGGGTGGCTAGTCTCCCTGAAGGATTAAAAACAAGACCTTCCAAAGGGCGAATGAACTCTTTTTCTGGGTCAACGGCCAACTAGCACAGTGTATATTTGTGTGTGTGTGTGTATATGTGTATTGGGGTGGAGAGGGCTCCCATAAGCCGTGGTGAAGGCAACCTTTCTAGGAGAAGCAAATCTCTGATTTAAAAAACCATAAAGCGGGAGACCAGTACCCGCGTTAAGCTGGTCTGCAGTTTAATTTGTTGCTGGCTATCTTGCTCTTGCTTGTTGCTGGACCTCAACATTTTGAACCGAGAGAGAGACTTAGCTGTTGTACAAAGCTAAGACTCTGTAACATCATCTTTGTATAGATACTCCCTCAGGCATTTGGGCTCATGGATTTTAAATGTCTGAGGGAGTGGCACTCGTTTGACAAGACGTTGCAATCATCATGTATGTATGTATGCCTAAAACTTTCGACAGAGGCAACGGATTTTCATGAAATCGATATCATTTTGAAGCTCGACTCTTCAGACGACAAATATCGAAAAATTGGCCAAAAACATTAATTCCTTCACCCTCAAATGGGCACTTTTCCAAAGGGAGGGGTCGCTTTTTTGCCAATATTTTCGAAAGTCATCCCCCTTTTCGATTGTCTAGCTTTAATTTAAATCTATGTCACTTCCGGTTTGGTGGTGGGCGCAACAGCAAATACGTTATGTTTATTTTTTTTTCATGTTTTTTCCTCCTTCACGGTACAGGTTCAAGCCTGCCTGCTTATTACCAATTTTTTTTGCTCGATACACACCTCCAAACACCCGGGCATTGCCAGGCACCCACGCTAGTTGATTTATAAAAGACTAGTTTTATTTTAACGGCATTGCCCGGGATTCATTAAAGTCATTTTAATGGTTTATTTTGTTTACGCATTCTTTTAAACTTATAGAGAAAAAGAAATAACATTTTAGTTGTAAGGCAGATAATTCTTTTTATATTCTTCAATAAAAAATATGACGATTTACATTTTTTTTGGTCATAATTGAGAAATGTTTCTGCGATGATTTTTACCTCTGCATCAAAATCAACGGAATCGAAATGTATTTTTCTTATTAAATGCAGTTTGTTGCTGACCTTGTGCAGCTCTAGTTAATTCATCCTCCCAAACTTTGCCTTCACCATTTAAAAAGGGGTTAGTTCATTGTTAAACATCTGAGGCACCTCTCCCAGGTAATGGTGATAGGTTGCCTACATACTTTTTGTAGGTCAGAGTGCTCTTCCTCTAGAGTACTGGTTCTTCAATCTCACTTTCCGACCCTTGTATCACATCTTCCCATCATAGGAGAGACATAAAAATCCTGTGCAGGACAACATAATTTTTAAAATAAACCGTAACAAAATGTTTTTAAAGTGCCAATAGCATGGTATAACAATAACAAATGAAAATCGGCTAGTCAGAATCAAAGTTTAATATGTCAGCTTAAATGCTACTTAGGTACAACTTGTTAAAATCTCACAAGATAACTTCACATGTTAGACTAGTTATATTTACTCGGCATTGTCTGAAGGGGGATATATTATTGGATGGAGGGTTTAAAGCAAGCAAAATAATTAGCAATATAGTCATATGTACATTTTTTGAAAAATAATATATATATTTTTTAATTCGATTTATTTTTTCATTATCTTATTTTCGAGTTTAATGAAGATTTGATTAATAATAAATAAAAGCAAATCTAATAATTCAATTCACATTTGATAAAATTTTTAAAAATTGTTAACAAACGGGGCCCTACATATCAAAGTTAAAAGGTACTTGATGATATTAGCTAATTAAATTTTTAAATCAACGGTCTAAGACAGTAATACCTCGAGATATAGTTTTCTTTTTGCAATACAATACATTGTAACTATATTTACGCCCTAAGATACGACTTCAAAAATTGATGAACTTCACATAAAGCGATCCTCACTCTTTTACCTCATGGATCCATGTGATGGATGATTAATTTATGACAGCTTTTATATTTATTAGGCACTTGTGAATTTTAGGTATAGAGGGAATTTTTTTTTTGTTTTTAGTTTTGAAGAATTTCAAGGGGAGGTAATTCAAAAAGTTGCTAAAACTTTGTGTAACATATTGATAAAAGCAAAAGAACACACTAAATTAATAAAAATAAAAAATAAAACATTATCCGAACATTTATTGAAATAAAATTAAAAAAATTAATTTTTATAAAATAATTAGATTTTCCAAATAAATTACAACAGGCATTTTTTTTTTTGTATTCATATGAAAATGTACACCTTAAAAATAACGAACCTTTTTTACTCTTTGTAACATTTACTAGAAACAATTACTAAAATGAACATTATAAGGAAAATTATTAGATTAAGAAAAAAAGAAGAGTTTATTTGATGCACATATATTTGACTAGCAGGGGGTGGGGGGCACCCGATTTTGTCCGGGCATAAAATATGCTTAAATATATTATAATTTGTTCAGATTTCGTATATATTATTATAGTTGTGATTTCAAAAGTAAAAAAACTATTTGGGTGCCATCAGCTAGAATTGAAACTGAAAGCAAAATTGTAGTATTCAAAGCTGGTGATGTTACCACTGTACCAATGTGACATGCATATAAACTGATTAAAAATCAAAAAATAAACTAAGGTGAATGTACAAAATGCATAACGTTTTTTTTTTTTTTTAATTCTGCCCCATTTTTGACCCCTTAAAGTCTATTTCAACCAGCTAAAGACCCATAAAAGAAAGGGTCGTAAAAAATCTAATAATTTGAGACTTCTAGCGCTGCTCTGCGACTTTTAGTTTCAGAAGAGATAGTTTGAAAATATGGAGACAGACAGACAGACGGACATGTAGCCTTTTATATATTAGATTATCAATATCCAAAGTATGAAGACAACATTTTGATATTTTATAAAAAGCGTTATTTTCTGCCTAGATCAGTAATGAAAAATGTATCCATTTTAACAGTACTCCTAGCCAGTTGAAGTATTATAATTATAAAAAGTTATATGCCAACTGGATTGCTAGTTGAATCTCTTCCTCTTTATCATCATAATAACAATAATAATATCATACATGTTTTAAGAGGTACAGTGTGGTATATGTCAATGATGATTTGCTCCTTGCTTAGGACTAGTTCAACTACTTTTTTCCAGTCCCGAGACGAGGAGGAAAAAATAAAGTAGTCGTAGCATGCCTAGACCAAGCAGACAAAATATTTTGTTTAATGTCTGTTTTACATGCTGGCATGTATTAGCAATTAAATTCCAAAGAAATCTAAATCTGGCTAGGTCCCCATCTATCCCTCTTTCTATCAAGCCCATCATCTTATGTTTTTCGTGGCCTTCCTTGTGTGCAGTGAGTCCTGGATATGACCTTAAACTATATCCGATGGTGAGGCCCTAGCTTGTGGGCTTTGGGGAGTGTAGAGCCACCCCTCAATTGCCATTGCTTCCAGGTCCATTCTGACCCGGAGTGGTCATACCTATTAGGGTCCCAACTATGGGTTAAATAGAAACTGATTTTGAAAAAAAACATATTCTATTAAAAAATTTTTCTTCCAAATCATGGGCTTCAGCATTAAATAACCTGAAAAGGATTGATATGCCGTAAAACAAAAACAATCAATCAACTTTGTGTGCAGACCCTGCTACCTCAAGTGTTCTACATCTGCTAACCCAATAATCTTATTCATTCTTTCAAAATGGTCATAGCATTGAAGTCTTCTGTTCTGCATTCATCTTTCTATATAGTCCATACGGCACAATTACGTTGATACACCGGTTCCTGCCAGATCACCAAAGTTAAGCAACATTGAGCCTGGTTAGTACCAGAAGGGTGACCATTTGAGAAGGTAAGGCACTGTATGTACTGCGCGGTAAAATACCAGGTTGGGAAACTGGCGTGGTCTATCTTACTCTCGAGGGTAGATGGGCCTCTCTTAAGCCGTGCCAGGCAACCCATCTAGTGATGGCCTCACGATAAAAAAATACCCTTGATAGCCCTAGCGAAGCATCAAGTATTCAGCTACCGACAAGATTTGAATTACACTACAAACTCGTGTAGTGAGTTCAATCTCAGCTGCGGCTGCATGTTACGTTACGTTTTTTTTTTTATACATTCCATGTTTAATCTTTCTCTGAGCTCCTCAGATCTAAGCTGCTCTTTAGGGCTCACATCACACGTACATCATATCATCTCTTTCCGTGTAATGCATGTTCTCAACTCTCACTGGCCAGGTTTCTCCTCCATACGTCATCACACCATGTACATTCCATTAAAGTACTCTAAGAAAACTCAGAAATGTCCGTCTGAGAGATTCCACATCCTCACCAGTGTATCGCTTACAACTCCAAGGATGAACTATTTGTGTAACGTAGTACACATGTTTACACACAGGACCAACACATTGTATGCAGTCTACATTGCAAAGAGCATAGGGCAAGTAATAACTAAATCTCCACCCCATCTTTTTATGTAATTATTTCATCATTCTTCTGTCACACGTGACTTCTCGTGATGGCTGTGACGTCATCCACACTCTAATGTGATTGTCCCCTCTAACATCCTCTCTCTCTTTCTTCTTTTTATTATCTTTTTCTTCGCACACGGCTTAGCGTTTGCATACGCGTGTTCGCGCTCTGTTACATTTACCAGGATAAATTTGTTGTGACACAGTAAAAGCCACATGCTCCAAGCTCAGGTTTGAACTGGAGGTTGGGGTTAGGGGCTTAAGGCAGTTTCTTCACATGAGTCGTATTTGGCAATATATCCTCTAAGAGATGCACTTTGGATTTTAAGAATATATCAGTTTTTGGTCCCCTGACAAAAGGAGGATGGACCTGTAAATTCACCCTTGTCCGTTCATTTGTTCATCCGTTCGTCTGTCCACACTTTTCTCAATAACTATGCCTTGGAATTTTAAAAATTTTTGCACAAACATTAAACATGATATGAGTAAAAAAGTTACAGAACAGATTTTCCGGGAAAACTCTGGTTGCCCCCTAGGGGTGCCTTTCAGGTTAAAATGGCTAAAATTGACACTTTTGTGCTTATTAAAAAAAACTGATGCCTTGGATTTTTATAAAACTTTCTGAAAAGTTGTAACTGATTTCTATATAATTTTGTTTGTTTATACTTCACAATAACTCTTGGGTGTGCCCCAGGGGCTCTTTTAGGGCTAATAAAAATACTCCATTTTTGGGACTATTTTACCATATTTGTCCAAAATTTTCTGTCTCTGTCTATTTAGCAGTTTTGCATGATGCTGAACTCAAATTTAAATATGTTAAGGCTTAAAACTGCACCGTTTCTTCATTTTCACCAGGATTTGACGTCCCCTGGGAACTTTTGAGGCTAAATGAGGGTGGGGTGCAAATGCTGAACTTAGTCATTTTTGTTTATGCCTCGTTCACTGTGCACTCACGGGGGACCATACATGCTTCACTTGTTTGTTTTTTCTTTCTTTGCAAAAAATTGCCAAATTTGTCCTGTACACACTACAGATGCATAAATTCCTCAAATATTTAGTATTTTTCCTATAAAACTTTTCTCAGTATAAGATAATTTTAAATTGTTTTTTGTAATGATTTCGTGAATGGAAAAATGTTTCCTATCACGGTACTTAAGATATTAATATGGTATTATTAGTTTGCAAATCGACTTGCACAGAAGATATTTGTTGGTTCCAAATTTATTGATTCTCTCCCTCTCCCTTTCTCCACCTCCCACCCTCTCTTTCCATTCCCTTTTTTTTTTTTTTTTTTTTTTTACTATTCACTCTTTTTCTCTACCAAACCCTCTTTCTATCCCTTTCCTCCCTCCCGATACATAAATCAATACATTAACGATGAAGCTGTAAATACAAGAACTCTTTTTTTTTCCTCTTTTTTTGCAATGAAGTGAGTCTAACTGAGGAATATGCCATTCTTGAAAAGTGAAACTACTGAATTAATAAGGATATTTATTAGTTCTTTATGATAGATCACCGAAGTTAAGCAACGTTGAGCCTGGTCAGTTCGAGATGGGTGACCAATTTGAGAATACCAAGCCACTGTATGTAGGAGGATGTTAACACCTTAAAAGAGCTGAAAAAAAAAAACCCAACATCGTTTCATCTCTCCTCACGAGGATATACATGTGAACAGGCACCGCTTGTGAATTCTATAATCCTATAAAACTTCCTCCTTTGGAGGAAGCTAGTTAAACCCGCCTGGAGTTAGTGCTGCACTGCTGTAGTTTTATTTTCATTTTTTTTTTTCATAAAAATTAAAAAAAAAAAAAAAAAAAGGATTAAGTCCTTATTGTGACAGTAAGAATAGCAAATAATGAGTAAAAAAAAAACGAAAAAAAAAACGAAGAGAGAATTATATAACATGTAAACTATCGCCCTCCCCACCTCCTCCAGTTTATTTTTAAATTGACTTCAAAGAGGACTTGAATCGACAGGGGATGAGGGGGGAGGAGGAAAGTGAAGAAAGAGAAGGTAACAGAGAAAAAAATATTTAAAAAATAAAAAAAATAAGAGAATGACAAAAATTAAGTAAGGAATTCTTTTCAAGTACAAAAATCGAAGAAAAATATCGAAATTATTACAAATTGGTGGTGCAAATAGTTTCATTCTTTATCCATCATTATATCGATATAATTGTGTGATCGCTTCTGGTGTCCGTGTGTTTCTCACTCTACGTGACTTGCACACTATTATTATTATTTGTATTCACTAGGAGTTCTCACTACCAGCGAGTAATCTCTGATAATATCAGAGATTACTCGCTGGTAGTGACTTTATTTTTAATCAAAATCGCTTGAGACAAGGCATGAAGCCACTTGATATAAGGAGCTAACAAGTATGATAACTAATTATTATAGACAGAAGATGCCTATTGACCTTAGTCTTGAAAAGATCAATGCTGTAGGTAGAAGCAAAACAGTGAGTAGAAAGAGAAATCCAGAACCTTGCAATCTTTGGAAAGAAGCTACTGGAATAGGAAGCTGTATTAGAATGAGACATTAAAACAGCAAATTGATGAAGACCACTAGACCAACGAGTTAAACGAGCTGGAACAAAGGAAGCAGGGAATAGATCAGGCAATTCTGAAGAACACACGCCATAATAGTGTTTGTAGAAAAGACTGAGACAAGCAACATCACGTCTGTGAGAGGGAGGTTGCAGTGAAGAAGAAAGTGAGGCCAATCGAATTACAGATACATTTCTGCAATTTATCAAGACCCTTCAAATTGGGACACAGATTCCTCAGTCCAAATATGACAACAATACTCCATACATGGTCTGATTTGTAAGATAAAGAATTGTCTCAAATGTGAGAAAGAGTTTAGAGCGATAGCGAGAACCGATTTTACAAGAAGCAGAAAGAGCAATGGATTTAATATTTGGACTCCAAGAATGATTTGATGAGAAAGGAAGGCCAAGAATTTTTAGAATCTATTTTTCTGGCGCTGTTCCGTGAAGTCTAGGTGACAACATGTTTCCTGAGAATCCTAGACTCTCCACCTCTTTCAATAACCATTGATAACCTTTAATGGATTTGCATTATAGCACCAGCCATTTAATGTATGGCACAATCACGTTGACACACCGGTTCTCGCTAGATCACCAAAGTTAAGCAATATTGAGCCTGGCCAGTACCAGATGGGTGGCCATTTGGGATAGTTAGGCGCTGTATGTACCTTCTTGTAAGGTTGGGTGTGGGGCCAGCACCCTCACCCCGTAAAAAGAACTCAGTCGCTACAAAAGCATCTACAAAGTTGTAGATGGCCTATGCCCCTTAGGGGCTCAAGGCTATGGATGGACCAGCCTTTTACCACTGATTTCTCGATGGCAACAATCATTGGCCTTCATTGGAAATTGGGTGAAAACAACCCCTCATCCCACCCAGGTCTCAGAACTCTTCATACTCATCTAGTGGCAGTCTGGACAATGCTTTTCCTCCTCAGCCCTTCATGACTATTTTGCATGATACCAACCAGGACTGATGTCATTTTTTTCTTTAGGGGAGGGAGGGGTATAATTATTATTTTTTATCACTTTAATTCACTCCAAGCAAGGTACATTGTCACTGAGATGTAAGGGGCTACTATGATAGAGGCTAGATTTATAGAGCGCATCCTAAGTGGAGAGTTGGACAGTAAGATGTTTATTCACATTACATTTTAATTTTTGCATTATGGTACAATTTAGGAAAGCAGAGAGGGAATTCCAAAAGTAAGTGCTCCAAGGAAAGAAGCTATTAGAATAGCATATTTTTCTTGTATCTGGGGACCTCTACGGGTGGAGTGGTGGGATTTTGCTACTAGTGAAGTTTGTCGGAAGTATTTATTATTAATCGATTATTTTAATAAATATCCTTTTTGTTTGTAAACAAGTCAGCCATTTTAATTTTTGATTAATTAATTTTTTTTTTTTAAATGTATTATCTTTTGCATTTCTTTAAAGTGGGTTGATTTCTATCCTTTCTGTGAATGAACAATCAACTCTTATACCCTCCCCCACACACACACATTGGCGACTTATCCAAACAAGTGCTCCAAATCAAGATTCATGTAAACAAACACTAAGGTGAATTTGCTAAATGGTGACACATCATCGTTTTTATCGTACTAAACGTCTTAAACTTACATCCGAAGAATCAAAACAAAAAAGATATATTTTTATTATTATTACTCTTTTTTGGTGCTTCTACATTATTGGGACGAGATCTTGTAGTTGATAAATGGAGTTTTCAGATTAAAAAAAAAAAAACATGGTTTCAACTGATTTTTTTTTTTTTTTTCAATTCTAATAAGTTACAATGGTAGCTTCCGAAATTATGCAGTCGAAATTACCTGAATTATTAAACAAAACAACTTCAGTTGTGTTAGCAGGTGAAAAATTGCTGCCATCTTTATTTCATTCGAACGGAAAATTACCTCCCTTTTGAACTCTCCTGTGTTTTACGATCGTTTTCATCAAATTCTATTTTTTATTTTCTTTAATAAAAATTTTTCTACTGTATCAGTTTTCGTAATTTTTGGACACAATCATCTTAAAAATACAAGGAATAAGTAGATACCATTGTTTTCATATGGAATTCAGTTTTACGATTTCCGAAAATCTCGTCCCAATTCTGTAGAAGCGCCTATTTTTTTTAATTTATTTATATATTAAACAAAATGATTCACCATGATAAAACATGTGAAAAAACAACAACATAAAACCGTTTTTAAAGCCTGTACAGAATTGTTTTCCTTGCATTCTCTTCTGGCGGCGACTTTTAACGTTTGCCTCTTTTTTCTATATCGAACGTTCTTGAACACTCTGAATTCTCGCTTTTTAAAACTTTATTTATTTATTCATTTTTATCTTAATAAGTTGTCAATTAAAATCAATTACTTTGTAGGGACAGATTTCGTCATTCTTTTATTTTTGCGAGTGGGTGGATTATTGCCTTTTCTTTTTATGCTATGAATTCGAAAATTCAAATTTCTGTCAAGATCAATTGTGTTAGTTTGGACCTATTTTGCTTCTACACCAAATGTTATATAATGGTCTTATTATTATTATTATTATTATTATTATTATTATTATTATTATTATTATTATTATTATTATCATTATTCCTGTTGTTATTAATAGTGAGAGTCTTAGTGTCTTAGAGAGAGAGAGATGTTGAAAGACTTAGAGAGTTTGTGTAAGAGAGATTCATATTTATAAAAAGTTCGTTACTTAGATATGTTGAAGCTCTTTGAGTGAGGAGATAGTGTTGAGACATTGTGTAGTGTTCATATTGTGTATGTAAGATGTGTGTGTAAAGACATTTTATGACACAGATATATAGACATATAATAACAATTTTCACTTTACCTTTTGGTAGAATTACAACACAAAGACGACGTTTATAAAAACACATGATGGGTTTATTTCTTCTCACGACCGGTCGTGGTTTTCTCATCAAGAATTCAAAGCTTTATTCTAAGTTTCAAAAGTGACCGCCTCGCTTCTAGACGTTCGAATGTCCATGTCTGGACTGTCGTCTGTCGTCCTCAGACTCTCTCTGACTCTCTCCAGTTTCTCCCAAGTTTCTAACTATATCTAGAACTTCCCATTTTCCATGACGTCATACACATGTGTCTTCTTTCACGTGTTCTGGACATGCATGTCCAAAACATTTCCTTTGTTTACAAAAGGAATTTTAACCTATATTCCCAGTAACCTATTTTTCCAATATGTTAAAAACATGTTTATTAAATTATCTTGTATAGTTGCATTCCTCAATTGAATTTTTCATAACAGAATTGACAACGCACATTCTTTTCTTGGAACTATTTTATCTCTAAGCTAAACAATGGTTTGTTTTACATTCCATTTTCTAATTCTCTCTCGTAATCTATTTCTAAACCTAATTTACAAGGTTCGAATTTCGTCTATTCTATTTCATTTTCATTTTAACTAAATCTCTCTATTTTTATACTTACATGAAAAAGGGACAGCCCTTATCATGTAACACAAAGACACACAGTGTTTATTAGTGGTGCAATGATAATGAACCCTTTCTGGGAGAACTCTTAAGCTCCCAACATGTAAAAGTCTACTATTTTATTTTCTTGTCCTCAGGGGAAGGGGGGGGGGCACATAAAATCCAATTGGTGCTGATTTCATTTCAAAATGTCAGTAACCCAGAGATTGACAGATGTTTATAAAATCTCAGCACAAGCGGGGCACACAGTTGCAAAAGGTCAAACTTATTTGGCCGACACCAAAATTTGAAATATAAAACATTTCAGTCTCTTCGTTTATAATATATATCTCCCCCCCTCTTTCTCTCTCAAGGAGGAAAAAAATTGGAACTTGGAAACCGTCGCAGATGGTCGCAAAAAGAAAAAAAAAAATTTGCTGAAAACAGATCTTGAGTTAAAATGCTCCTTTAATCTAATTTATAAAACTCACTATGTCTGTCTGTCTCCATATTTTCAAACTCTATCTCTCTGAAACTAAAAGTCACAGAGCGGCACTAGGGGCCTCAAATGATTGGATTTTTTATGGACCGTTCTTTTATGGGTCTTTAGCCGGTTAAAATAGGTTTTAAGAGGTCAAAAAGGGGTCAAAATTAAAAAAAAATCGTTATACATTTTGTGCATTCATCTTAATTTATTTTTAATCAGTTCACATGCGTGTCACGCTGGTACATTAGTAACGTCACCAGCTTTGAATGCTACAGTTTTGCATTCAGTTTCGATTCTAGTTAATGGTACTGTAGTGTTATCATAGAACTACTTACATACGCGTAACAAGGAAATCATGGCGTATGAATATTGATGTAAACCGCCTAATACATATCGTATTCGACAACATGGCGTAGACCTATACACACGTACCTTCAATCTCTCTTCCTATGTAAATATGTAATAAAGTTCTATATCAAATAAAACCACAACTTGGTTATCAATTACTTATAATAACAAACATAAATTAACGACATGGTGGCAGTGAAATAGATACCGAACATTTATAACAGTTGGAAAAAAAAAAAAAGAAAAAACTTCGGCAACAGATATGAGAGGAAAAATACGTTTACAGAAGACAAAACAAGGCATGTAAACCAATTTTCATTAATTTACCATTAATGTGCATTTTATAAAACTTTGCTGTCATTCTCGTATATGCTATAAACACGTGTGAATTTTTGCACAATAGCAGACATTTTGAATTTTTGCCAACTGTTGTTGTCGTATGTGTTCCCGTAAGCACGTGTGGATTTTCGCACAATAGCAGACATTTTGAATTTTTGTCAACTGTTGTTATCGTATGTGTTCCCGTAAACACGTGTGGATTTTCACACAATAGCAGACATTTTGAATTTTCTGTTTATTGAAAAAATACATAGCCGTTAATAATAATGTCTACCAATAATGACATTATTCCGTTTATGGACTGGGAAATGCCAAATCCAGCGGAAACATTTAAACTTTTTAAACAGAGGTTAGAACTATATTTTGCTATAAACAAAATAAAAACCGACCAACAAGTGAATTACATACTGCTAAAGACCGGCAACGAAGGTCTCAAAAAATTTAACACTTGGAAATTAACAGATGAGGAAAAACGTTCTCCCGACACTATTTTTAATAAATTCTTGGAGCATTTAGAACCTAAAGTAAACTTTAGGATTAATAGACTAAAACTAATGTCTTATAAACAAAAACAAAATGAGACAATAGACGATTTCGTCAATAGATGTCGTCAACTTACGTTAAAATGCTCACTAACCGACACTGAACAAGAACAGCGAATTATAGAACTAATTATTGCGAGTACCCCAATTGTCGAATTCCAGAAAGAACTATTACAAAAAGATAATACGCTAACACTGGATGAAACCATCCGAATTGGTAAAACGTATGAGGCAACAAACGCACATATTAAACAGCTTAGAGAGATGTTAAACACCAATAACGGGGAGGACAATAACGCCAATACTGACATACAAGCAATTAAAAAATATAAACAAAATAGAAAGACAAACAACTGCCTTAATTGCGGAAAAAGTCACGAACGTCGACGTGAAGCATGCCCAGCATTTGGTTCCAAATGCAAAACGTGTGGGAAATATAACCACTGGGCAACAGTATGTTTATATAAAAGAAGATCAAGGTCAAGATCGCAAAACAGAGACCGTGGAAAACAAAAACCATTAAACATGAACCAGACCAAGAAAAAACACTTCATCCAAACTGATATATTATCCAGGAACAACAGCCAGGAACTAAATGAACAATTCGAAAATTTAACTTTTTCCACCATTAACACACCCTCTCAAACACAGAGAGATGAAGCCTTCGCTTATATAAATATAAAATTACCTAATCGAAACGGGACTCACAGACTACGAATTAAAGTCGATACTGGAGCCCAAGGTAATACATTACCAATTTCTACATTCCGTAGAATGTTTCCTGAGAAATTAACTACTGATGGCTGCCCAAAACTAACAAAACAAAGTAAGGACAAAAAATTAATAGCCTACAATGGAACACCGATAAAGTGCTATGGCAATATCAGTATACCATGCAACTACCAAACCCCTGATTGGCACGAAAGCACCTTCTATATAGTAGATGTAAATGGACCAGCAATTCTAGGATTACCATCACTGGAAATACTGAAAATGGTCACTCTTCACTGCACGGTGAAAGAACAAAATATAGTCAAACCAATCAACAAAATCGAAGACTTGGTACAGATCTATCCAGATCAATTCGACAAAATAGGCTCTATGCCTGGACATGTCAAGTTAACAACGAGCAAAAACGTACAACCTCACATTGACCCACCAAGAAAAACCCCAATTGCCCTAAAGGACAACATAAAACAGGAACTAGACAAAATGGTCAGCAACAAGATCATTAGAAAAGTCACAGAGCCAACAGACTGGATTTCCAGCCTAGCTTATTCACACAAGAAAGATGGAAGCCTGAGAATCTGTCTAGACCCAAGACGCCTTAACATTGCGCTAAAGAGACCACACCATGCAACCCCTACAGTGGAGGAGCTAACACACCACTTTGCAGGTGCCAAGCTGTTCTCTAAACTTGATGCCAAAGCTGGTTATTGGTCCATACATTTGGATCAGGAATCTCAGCTGCTAACGACATTCCAATCCCCTTTTGGCAGATACTGTTTCCAGAGATTACCATTTGGGTTAAGTGTATCCCAGGACATTTTCCAAATGAAAATGGACCAGATACTCGAACAAGTTGACGGAGCAATTGGAATTATAGACGACATTGTTGTCTATAGTAAAACGGACAAAGAGCATGATAAGATCTTATACAGGCTCATGCAAGTAGCTGCAAAAAATGGTCTTGTGTTTAATTCAGCAAAATGCAAAATAAAATCAAAAAATATATCTTTCTTTGGAATGATATATAGTGAAAATGGTGTTAGCCCCGACCCAGAAAAACTTAAAGACTTACAAGACATGCCATATCCAACATGCAAAAAAGAACTACAAGAATTCTTAGGCCTTGTCACATATTTATCACCATTCATACCAAATTTAGCTGACAAGACACATACATTAAGAGGCTTGTTGAAAAAAGACGTACCTTTTCTCTGGGAAGAGCATCACAAGGTATGCTTTGAGATGCTTAAAACAATAATCACCAAAGACTCCACACTAACATACTTCGACACGAATGAAGTACCAATACTGCAAACTGATGCGAGTTTAAAAGGACTTGGAGCAGCATTAATGCAAAACAAAAAACCTATTGCATCGCGTCAAAATCTTTAACAGACGCCGAGCAACGGTATTCGTGCATAGAAAGGGAACTTTTAGCAATTGTATTTGGTGTGCACAGGTATCATGTCTACCTATATGGACGGAAGTTCAAGGTACACACCGACCATAAACCCTTGGTCATGATACTACAGAAACCACTGACCAGTGCACCTCCTAGGCTACAACGAATGATGACCAAATTACAGGGATACCAGATACAAATAGAATACATACCAGGCAAAGAAATGACTATAGCTGATACACTAAGCCGTCTCCCCAGTACTCAAAACACTGACATGATCGACTTAGATATTCGAGTTGACTTGGTGAGATTCAGGAGCAAACGCCTGAATGAAATAAAAAAGGAAACAAAGTCTGATCCAATACTCAACCAATTACATGAAACCATAACAGGATGGCCAGACTCAATTAAGGAAGTACCACCGACAATTCGGTCATACTGGTCATACAGAGATGAGTTATCTGTCAGTGATGGCATAATCATGAAAGGCTCAAGGATTATTATCCCTGAAAATCAGCAGAAAACTATCCTGGACCAACTACATTACAGCCATCAAGGTATCGAAAAGACACGTCTGCAAGCTAGAGATACTGTCTACTGGGAGCGAATTAACACTGATATTGAGAACATGATCAAAAAGTGTTCAATATGCCAGGAAAACCTCCCAGCACAATCAAAAGAAACGTTACAACCACACGACATCCCTAGCAGAGCATGGGAAGTTGTTGGCACTGACTTGTTCCACTGTAACGACCAGGAATACCTCATAATTGCTGATTATTATAGTAAATTCCCAATCATACGGAAAATGAATGGCATGGCCACAAGCAACATGGTCATATCAACAATGAAGCAGATATTTTCAGAACATGGTATTCCCACCAGAGTTATTAGTGACAACGGACCACAGTACTCCAGTGAAGCATTTAAAGAATTTGCTCAACAATGGCAATTCGATCATATCACATCATCTCCAAGGTTTCCTAAATCAAACGGTTTCATTGAACGACAGATTAAAAGAACAATAGTCAAAGCAAAGCAAGCAGGAAGAGATATTAACCTTGCAATGCTATGTTTAAGAACAACGCCTATCAGCCACAAACTTCCAAGCCCAGCTAAACTTCCAAGCCCAGCTGAACTTCTAAACAGTCGCATCATGAAATCGAACCTGATTGCAAAAATCACGAATCACAGATTTCCCAACCGTGACCATATCCACGAAGAACTAAAGCACAGACAGGATATACAAAAAACCTATCACGATAAAACAGCCCATGACTTACCAGCACTTGTCCCTGGACAACACGTACGTATGTGGGATAACCAAACTGGAAAATGGAAACCAGCAACAATTCTCAGCAAATGTACAGAACCTAGATCGTACATCCTCAAATTGCCAGATGGATCGTCAAAAAGACGTAACAGAGTTCATATCAGAGCAGATGGAAAAGCAACCCATAAACAAATTCACTTCAGTGACCAAACCCAATCTCAATCTGGACTCCCTAACACAAGCATCTCAAACCAAATAAACACTAAGAAACACGCACCAAATATAACAAGACATGGTCGTGAAATCCATAGGCCAAACAGATTTAAACAATAAACATCTGAACAATGTGTACTACTTTTCTTCCTTCTGGTAAGGGGGATGTAGTATTATCATAGAACTACTTTCATACGCGTAACAAGGAAATCATGGCGTATGAATATTGATGTAAACCGCCTAATACATATCATATTCGACAACATGGCGTAGACCTATACACACGTACCTTCAATCTCTCTTCCTATGTAAATATGTAATAAAGTTCTATATCAAATAAAACCACAACTTGGTTATCAATTACTTATAATAACAAACATAAATTAACGACAGGTACCCAAATACTTTTTTTTTACTTATGAAATCTCGATTCTATAATAATATATATGAAATCTGGAAAAATTAAAATATCATTTTTAAGCCTATTTCACGACCGCCCCCCCCTAGTTGTTAAAATAAATAAATTTCTATTTTCATAGAAAAGTGTCTTATTTGCCTATTTTCTTACATCATTCAATTTCAGCATAGTGACGCGGATAGAGAAGACCCATCAGCAGACATAGCCGACGACATGCCTTGGATGTATCTATCATTTTAGCGTGGTTCATACCCGGGAAGCTGGTTGCTATGTCCAGGACGTAACAATCATTCCAGAGACGTCCCAACAACATGAGAGATACTCCCTAGCCAAGGATCGCGTCGTATATTTTCCGACCACATCACTGATAACTTCTACTCTCGTCACATAAATTATTTCGAGTGAAATGAGTTTCTGCAATATTCACAAACATCTAGGTATTGCTTAAACCCATGTTTTAGCAACAACAACAGCTTCGTGGCCTGGTCGGAGATGTCCTTTTCTCTTCGCTGTAACCTCTATCTCACAGAAGAGATGTTGTGAGTTTGTCTCTGCTTTATCGTTATTTTCATGGAAAGTGTTCAACTGAGCTTCAATCTATGGTCCCCCTCGCCAAACTTTCACAAGAAACATTCGTCTAGCTGAAAACACTATCAATAATTTCCCCCACTTTTTATCTGTGCCTAAACCTAAACATAGATTCCATGATCAAAGCTTCTTTCTTAGAACTGCACGCCTGTGGAATTGTCTTCAGTTTTCCTGCTTTCCAGCCGTCTATAATATGGTTGTCTTCAAGTCCAACGTGAACAAGTTTCTGATGAGCCGTTCCACTTAAGTTAACAAATTTACCGAACTTCCATTACTATCGATTACTATATTGTCCTTTTGACTACTCTACACTTGTTAACCCTTATCCTTGAGTGGCCTCTCAGCCTTGATAATTGGTGACGTCTATGTAAAAAAATACCCTAAAAAAGGTCAAATGTTTCTGAATTTTTGAGATGAGGATTGGTTATTCATATTATTTAAATTCTTTGGACTACTGTTCTCATCTTGAGTGTCATTTTCACAACGTTTCGGTCAATGTAACCTCCGACCTTCTTCAGAAAAATGTACAATTGTGAATTACTTAGAACCTCTATCTGGTCATAGCTGGTAGAACGAGAGCATGCTACCCCCCCTCTCCATTAAGTAAATAAAGGGTTCCGTTCGAAATTCTGTCCAAATTTCCGAGTTTGACAAGATACATTTGGAGAAGGTTGGAGGTTTCATTGATCGAAACGTTGTAAAAATGACACTCAAGATAACACGTAAAATTATCGTTTGGAAAAATGGCGCTCATGTCAAGGTTGTAGTTTCAGAAACAGGAAATCTCATTCAATTATCTCCCTTTTCGACCACTCTGCAGTCCCTTTTAGTGTTTAATGATTTTTTGAAAATCGAATTGAACTGCTTGTACTGCAGGTTAAAACACACGCAGGCACACAGCATCAATAGTAAAAACAAAACGAATGAAATATTCAGTGAGAAAGAGGGGAAGAAGCAAAATGAAAGGCAGCAGCAGTAGCAAGGAAAACGCCTTTAGTTTCGAAAAAGGAGATATATGTAGAGGGGGGGGGAGTATTTACTTACTTTCTTCCATGCAAGGATGATGCTAGTCACACACCCTCTCACGGCTCACCGACAAAACTGAGGCAAAGTGTGTATTAAGGTCGGTTGTGATGTGGTGGAAAGGGGAAGACCAGTACCTAAACATCCTCTCTGGAACAGTTCTGTAAGCCAACTCCTTGTTTGTATGATATAAACATGAGAACAGTAGTCCGAAGAATCCAAATAATACAAAAAAAGACCATGTATTGCTATTTGATACATAAAATTATCGTTCAAGTATAAGTCCAAGTACTGAGAAATATTATGAAAAAAATAAAAGCTAGTTTAAATACGATTGACACCCTCTCCTCTCAAATTTGATGCTCAGAAGGGCAATGTCGGTGCCCCCCTCCCAACACAAACTTGAGTTCCTTCAGCTATAACTGAAACCGAAACCAAAGCTTATGAATATCTATACTCCTATAAATTTCCTTTTTTTTTTTTTTTTTTATTGATATTCATATTAAAAATCCTTTTTTCTATTTAAAGAGAAAATACGACTTCGTTATATACTAGCAGGCTGCCCGGCTTTGCCCAGCCATAAAATATACTTAAATATGATATTTTGATTAATGTAGATTTCGTATTTGTATGGCATAATCACCTTGACACAGCGATTCTCGTCAGATCACCGAAGTTAAGCAACGCTGAGCCTGGCTAGTACCAGATGGGTGACCATTTGGGAATTCTAGGCGCTGTATGTGCTTTCCGCTTATCTCGGCATTGTTTCCAGTCGTTCTGAACCTCCACTTGCTACTGGTATTCAACAATGTCGATTCAGGAGAAGTGTGGTTGCAGATTGCGCAACTCTTGCCACAAAAATTTCCCGCGCAGGCACCTTTACCGTGGGTATCCATAGTCTGTCAAGACTGAAGGAAGTCTTCACTTTTTCTTTTCAGATTATGTATTTATTATCATTATATTGGACCCAATATATATAATGATTTAAAAAGTTAAAGAAAAAAAGAATGGCTCGTTTGCTACCACCGAGAATCGAAACCAAAACGTTTAACTTACGATTTACTTTTTCCTTTGACTTTAATGCCTGAGCTATTTGCTGCAATGCTAAATATTAAAACATAAACCAATAGCTATTACGTTACACATGCATATTTGTAATGCCGTCATTCGACCTTCGCATGGAAAATTCCATTTCTTTAATTTCCACACTTTTGCATTGATTTTCCCCAGCTAAAACCCAAATATAAAGTTTCACACACACACACACACACACACACACACACACACACATATATATATATATATATATATATATATATATATATATATATATATATATGTTTCATGTCTGTAGACTGGCAGAGGAGTTTGTTTTTTAAACAAATATATATACGCATACATAAATATATATAGAAAGAGGTTTATGTTTTCTATAACCTTTTTACTCAAATATTACACAAGTATAAATCATGTAGAATATCTACATGAATATAATTACACGTAATAGTTAACTAAAGATGATCATCCCATAAGAAAAGCGAAAAAGCTAACAGGGAATTAATTAAAATGAATGTTTAAAATAATATGCAAATTAGCTAGATCTTTTGCTAGTGAATGCAATTCCATGACCCATATATAACAAAGTTGTTTTTTCTTCTTAAATAAATATTTAAATAAATAGATAAAAGGCCTGCCTTTTTTCTGTTGTTCTTGGCCTTCAGGCCGGGATCAAAGTGTAGTGTCTGTTCTGTCAGATACTGCAAGCAAAGACCATATGTGGGGGAAAACCCACATATAAGACCTTGGTCAAGGTAGAGGCAACCCTTCATACCAATTGTCACTATCCAGCTCCCATTTCCCACCCATCGGGAGCTGGTCCCCTTTTCCCTCCCCCCTCCCTCTCTCTCCACATTAAAAAACGGCCTTGTGCCTAATTTGCTCAGTGGGGAAGCAAATAAATACATACTGCAAGCAAAGACTATATGTGGGGGCAACCTCACATATAAGACCTTGGTCAATGTAGGGGCAACCCTTCATACCAATTGTCACTATCCAACTCCCCTACTGCCCGGGGAGTTGGTCCCCATTTCCCCTTAACTCCTCACTTTAAAAATCAGCCTTGTGCCTAATTTGCTCGGTGGGGGAGCAAATAAATACCCTGTTGCTCTTGGCCTTCAGGCCGGGATCAAAGTGTAGTATCTGTTCTGCAGATGCTACACTTAAGATAATTTTTACCAGTCAATGAAGGGGAAACCCTCTATACTGGGACAATTATTAATTTTGGTAACCAGAGTGCCCCCTTTTTGCCTACTTTTAGGGGAGCTGGTTTTTACCCCACATTAAAAACGGCCTTGTGCCTAATTTGCTTTGGTCGGGAAGCAAATAAATACATTAAATAATCGCTGGCTTATTTGACACTAAATTACTACAGATGAATGCTGACAAGTTCGTTCTTGGTTATTTTTGTACTGTTCTAGGGTGCCCCTCAATGAAGCTCGCCCCCCCCTCTACATCCACACAGACACACGTTAAACTTTCCTTGTCGCAAACGGGAAGCAGGTCCCCCCCTACACATAGATACTCAATCAACATAGGGTACTCCCAACCCCTAAAAAAAGAAATTGGGTAGAGAAAGTAAAAGTAGAAAAAAGCCTAGGCAGAAAGGACTTGTTAAAAGTGAAACTACTATTATTCAAGAGAAAATTAGGTGGGTGGTTGGTTGACTGGTTGAAAGAGAGAGAGAGAAAAAAAAGGGGGGCGGGTAACATAGAGAACAGCTGAATAGGGGATCTTAGTTCTCTCCCACTACAGGAACTTAGACTCTAGGGTCGGAAAGTGGAATTGAGGGGCACTCTGACCCGCAAAATGTGCCTGGGTAGCCTTGTCGAGATTCTCCCGTAAGGGTGCCTCGGGCGATTAGCAATAAACTAACTCCTTCTCAAAGGGTCCTGGATATGACCTTAAACTATATCCGATTGTGAGGCCCCTTAATTGCCATTGCTCCCAGGTCCACTCTTACCCGAGGTGGTAGTACCTGTTAGGGTCCCAACTATGGGTTAAATAGAAACCGACTTGAAAAAAAAAAAAAAAGCCCAAATATATTCTATTAAAAACTTTTTCTTCAAAATCACTGAATTCGGCATTAAATAACCTGGAAAGGGTTGATATGCCGTAAAACAAAAACAACCAAACAACCAACCTTCTCAAAGAGACAGAAGGCAAAGCCTGGGGACCTCCTAGAACTGCACAGAACTAGCATCACACAGCAATCAACTGAGACCGAATCCGGATCATTATATGAATGCCCTCCCCTAATCCTGTTGATTTTGGGGCTGATGATAAAAATTCCTAAGACTGAAGAAAAAAAAAAAAAAAATCCGATAAAAGATAATACACGTGTATAATTCGTTTTATGGGAATTTTGAGTGTTTTGCCGGGTTTTTTTTTCTTACATATTGTTTGTTTGTTTTTTAGTCTGTCGGTCTCAGTGTTGTTACCTTCTGTCGTCAACATATGTACGTGTACGATGGTAAGTAAATTTGGTGCCTATGGCGACAATTAAAAGTAAAGAAAATACAGAAAGTCTGTATCGTACACACTCGGTACAGAACGTAGATGTCATATTCCAAAAATCACGGAATTTGATCACGTAGTACTACTACCACCACCACCACCTTAATCATCTTCTTCTTCTTCAAAGAAATCAAATTTTACGACGAAGCGAGTCGTGGTGTTTTCGTCGGCCATAATTAAATCCGATTAAATAAATAAGGGAAGACAACTCAAATCGAAGTTATGTAAAACAATCAGCCTTTTTTCTTAGTCTAAAAAAAAAACTACTTGATCGATTTACGTAATTTTTGGAATATGACATTTTCGTTCTGTAACGTTCTGTCATAAACGTTCCTGCATTTTCTTTACTTTTAATTGTCGCCATAAGTGCCAATTTGAATAAACCCCTTAAATTTTACCACAACTATCAACCAGAGTGTGAACACTTATTGTGTGTACGTTTCTCGCCTCTACATGGCTTACATATTTTTTGTTATTATTTATTGAACTTATTATTTATCGCGCTATTTTTATCAGGCCACTAAGTAAAGTTCCTCAGAATGCATTTTGGTTTATTCGTACACAAATCAGCATTTTCTGTTTTATGGTTCAAACAAACAAAAACAATGAATTACTTTTTGTGACCTTTCGAAATTTAAAAGCCTATTGAATTCATTTAAACTGTCCTTTTAAATCATACTTATGTAGGATACGGTAATTGTGGCCTGGTAGACCAACACAAAACCTACTTTAAAAAATTTGTTTTGTGAGGTTTTCGGGTGTACTGAAAACGAATATCGCATTTAAAATTGGGGCCGGCAACTAGTTTTTACGATACTGAAAAAATACTTTTCCGCATACTTCACCGTGGTGGCCATATTTGTTCAAAACAGAAACGACGTAATGAAGTTTCAAGATAATGAAGAGTTAATCTTTTTTATGTATATAAAATATATGCGCGCTTGCACGTACAACAATGGCCACCACTTATAACATAAATAATTCCATTGCTTAATATTCGGAAGACTATTTATTTGCAGAAAATTTAAATGCGATATTCGTGTTCAGCATACAAGAAAACCTCCAAAAATCATTTTAAAGAAAAATGTTAAGGTGGAAACCAAGTAAAATTTTACAAATACGGACAAATATGGCCGTCGCGTTACATGAAACATGCGGAAAAGTATCTTTTCAGTATCGTAAAAACTAGTCGCTGGCCCTAATTTTAAATGCGATATTCGTTTTCAGCACGCCCGAAAACCTACCGAAACAAGTTTTTAAGGTCTATTTTGTCTTGGTCTGTCAAGCCACAATTACCATTAAATTGTTAGGTGAAAGTACAATATAGTTACAAAATGCTCTCCTTGTGTTAAGAATGGGTTTCTAAATAATAACGTTATTTCAGCTCGATCCGTATTCTGCATAGATACATTGAAAATTCTTAGTAAAACGTTCATGTATTGAAAATTTTGGTATCTATTTACATCCAGTAATTTCCATAAATATAGATTAAAACGCCATTACCATGACAAAATTAGTTTTTCCAACAAATTTGGTTTAATTAACAATTTAATGATCAGGCGATACCGTAATAATTAAATTTCATTTTCAAGGCCTCCTTTTTATATAACTTTGAAAATAAATAAATTCAATCCCAAAGCCACCAGTCCTAGTCCATTGCTGAAATAGCTAGTTTTCTATTGGCTGAGATATATGGTCCTGTGTCTTGTGCAGTTCTAGGATTTGTCTTCTCACCCTTTGAGAGGAAGGAATTAGTTCATTAAATCGGGATCTCATGTAGCTGTTGTCCCCTTGATTCTATTTTCGCTTTTTATCTCGCTCGACGCTCACATGCTCCTATTCCGAATTCGTAGCAGTCGGTCGACATCAGTGGACATTTTTGTTACCAAACAGTCATTAATAATTTTTTTTTTTTTTTAAATTTAACCTATTTCAAACTGATATAAATTATTGCGGTTTGTATTACAATCCAGAGATTTCAAAAAGTGGACAAAAATTAAAATACATAATAAATAAATGTTATCAAAGGCAAGATAAGTTACTCTTCTACCTATCTGAAAAAAAGTTTTTAGTGGTTTTGCTCACTTTAAAACGTTTAATCGGTTCGAAAAACACAGTGTCTAACGTTACGTTACATCAAGAAAAATGGCCGAGACATGGCTCCTAAAATTCAAAGTTTTCAAAATGATTTAAAACTGAACATACACAATACTGTTAGAAACCCACCCAATATATTACCGTGACATAGCTATAATTTTGCTGATCGGCACATAAATTGCAAACTTCAAAATATGGTAGAAGTCATTTGTATAAAAGTTAATAATAATGCAGAATTGCATAGGTTCAAAGGATATTCAAAAAAAAAAAAATCCAGGCTCTATGAAAAAAAAATTGAAAAATATAGTAAAATTCAAAGAAAATATTGGTTGGTTAGAAGTAGAACTGCAAATTGTAAGAATCCGAGGCGTTGAAATTTGAACGCTTTCCTTCATCTAACCAACCAATATTTTCTTTGGCTTTTATCATATTTTTCAATTTTCTTCATCGGATTTCATTATTTGGAATATCATTTTAACCTATGCAATTCTCAACTTTTATACAAATATGACTTCTTTCATATTTTGGAGTTTTCAATTTATGTGCTCACCAGCAAAATCATAGCTTGCCTATAAGTATTATCTTGCTAATTTTTCCTTTGAGGATAAGAGCCATTCTTCGAAACTCCATGGAATGAGAAAATTTTTAAATTTCAACTTGTATTCCTTGTCGAATAATAAATGTTGTAAATTCTAATTTCCAAAGTTTAAATTGAATTTCTCATATCAATGCTCAATCTCGAATATTGAGCTTTTTCATCTGATTGTCCTATAAATATTTATATTTATACTTCCTTGAAGTTTACAGAATTATTTAGGTTGTAAAGTGAATTTTTAGTAATATATATATATATATATATATATATATATATATATATATATATATAGTCTTTGAAGTTTTTAACATTTGAAACTATACAAAAAATTTTACTTTTTATCATTCGTTAAAAAAAAAACATCTAGCCAGTAAGTCATTGAATCACCTGCAATCACTGCATCAACTCTCTCGAATTTACTATAATACCAATTTTTTTTTATTTTTCAAGGGATCATCAGTTGTTTACCATGAAACACTGTTTCGGGGATTTAAAAACAAAACAGTATATTACATCATGGCTCCCTAGCAGTGTTGATCAAACACCACCACCCTTAATCTTAGGAAGAAGACATGTTATATATATATATATATATATATATATATCCTCCTTTTTAACAAATAGGCTATATATATATATATATATATATATATATATATATATATATATATCTCCTTTTTAATAAATAAGATATATATATTTTTTTTTAATAAATAATATATATATATATATATATATATATATATATATATATCCTCCCTTTTCCCTTTTAATAAATAGGATCTCCCGATCGAATAATTTATAATCTGGAAACCGTGACACACATACGTACGTTAAAGGTATTACGGTATTAAACTGGTTTCATTCAATAATTACAGGAAACCTTCTCTACCACCTATAGCAATGGCCAACAACTCTTTAGCTGAGAGTACGTCTTTCAAGCTCCTTGGCCTAACGTTCACAGGAAACATGAGCTGGAACAATTACATCGAGGGCATTGCCAGGGCCGCTGCGAGGAAGGTGGGCTCTCTCTACCGTGCTAGAAAACTTCTAACACCCGAAAGTATCCTGTACCTCTATAAGGCCACTATTCGCCCATGTATGGAGTATTGCTGTCATATTTGGGCCGGTGCATCGGCTACTAGTCTCTCTCTCCTTGACAGGGTTCAAAAGAGAGTCGCTAATCTGATAGGCCCTAAACTGGCATCAAAACTTCAGCCTCTGTCCCATCGTCGAAACGTTGCATCCCTCTGCCTGTTCTACAAGTATTATAATGGTGAATGCTCTGAAGAACTGCAAGCACTTGTGCCCCCACGACGTGAACACCCTCGACAGACCCGACAAGCTGCAAAATCCCACCCCCACACTGTAGAGATCCCTAGATGTAAAAGATCGTTCTACTCCAGTAGTTTCTTCCCCAGAACTGCTAGACTTTGGAATTCCATTCCAGGTCACTGCTTCCCCAACTGTACTGACATGCATAAGTTCAAGTGCAACGTGAACCAACATCTCGCTGCCCTAATCCCTACATAGTGCCCCAGTAGATGTTTCCCTTGATAGTAGCCCCCTACACCAAAGTGGCAATGTGCCTTGTTTGGGGTGAAAATATAATAAAAAAAAAAAAAAAAAAAAAAAAATTAATATATAGATATTAATATTAATAGTTATACTTGCTTTAAAGTATACAGAATTATTCATTTTGTATCTAGCGCTTAATCTGTTCAGCATTGTCCGGGAGCCCTACTTTCAGTTTTTTTTATTATTTTTTTTTTAATTTTTTAACTATAAAATTGTTTTTGTTTTTTTTACTAAATTATTATTTATTTACGCTGTTTTTAAAGGGAAATTTAATTATGACGATATTGTTCTGTCATGAATTTATTAATTGAACAATGAACCAAATGGTTAAAAGTTTATAATTAATTTTCTGATGGTAATATTGTTTTAAATTTCTATGAAATTCCAACGTTTTAATTAAATAAGAATTTGCTAAAAAATTTAAAACCAGAAATGACAATGCTCTCAAATTTCTTTAGAATTTATTGCAACTATTAACACAAGATTAGAATGGCTGACATGTTCTTACGAATAAACCAAAATGCATTCTGGTGGATTTTTCTTGTTGAATTGTTTTTTTTTTGTTTCTTTTTTTTTATAATTTTTTTTTTTTTTAAAGAGTGCTTACGCAGAGAAGTTACCGAGCTAATTTTAATTGTATTTTCAAGTTTTACGATATCATTTTTGGGGTTTGTATTACTGTACACATAGATTCGAAAAAGTTGTCAGAAAACAAATATATAACAAATAAATGCTATCAAAAGCAAGATAAGTTACTTTTCTACCAAACTGGATATATTTTTCGTGTTTTTATTCAATGTAACATGTTTATTCAGCTCGAAAAACATACATTGTTTACCGATGTATTAGAAAATTCAAAATGGCGCCCGACTCTCTCTTTAACACGGTAAGTTCGGGAAAATGTGTTATAAATAATAAACTAGACAAAATACTATTAAAAACTCACCGAATATATGTCAACCTATGTCATGGTAATATATATTGAGCGAGTTTCTGCCACTATTTTGTCTAGTTTTATATTTATAGCACCTTTTCCCAAACTTACCGTGTTAAAGAGAGAGTCGGGCGCCATTTTGAATTTTTCAATACATCGGTAAACACATAATGTATTTCGAGCTGAATAAACATGTTACATTAAATAAAAAAACTGAAAACATATCCAGTTAGGTAGAAAAGTAACTTATCTTTCCTTATTTGTTTTTTGACAACTTTTTCGAATCTATGTGTACAGTAATACAAACCCCATTTTTTATTATTAAATTGTTAGGCGAAAGTACATAATAATTACAAAACACCCTCCCCATGCTAAAAATGGTTTTCTAAAAAATAACGTTATTATTTCAGCAGGTAACTTCTCTGCATAAGTAGTAAAAAAAAGTTTTAATTTACGCGTTTTTTTTGTTTTTTTTTTATAAATGTAAATAATTTCGGTTTATAAAATAAAATAAATAAATAATAATAATAATAATGATGATGATGATGATGATGATGATGATGATGATGCGTAAGTTACGTAGATGCGAGACACGAGAAGCGCCAAGAAGAGAAGAAGCGGTCACATAATTTTATTAATATGGAACTAAACGGAAAATCTCATTCGCAAACGATACGATTCGGAAACGAAGGGCATATTGGAACTAAATTTGCACAGAAATGGCAGCTTTTGCAGTAGCAGTAAGTAGTGATTATATCGCAAAACAAAATGCATCAAGAAAGAGATTTAAATAATAAAAAACAAATGTAGTTAAGATTATGCAAGAGCGGAGAGGGCGTGTAGAAGAATGTCTACCTTTCGACACGCTGGCAAAACAGAAAAAGGGTAGAAAAAATTTCTTCTTTTTTTTTTTCTCAATATTAGAATCGAAGTGAAAGAAGGGTTTTAGGTTATCACGACCATCGTGATCAGAGGTACAGTTCAAATTACCTTGAACAACAAATAAAAAAAGGCAGTAAAAATCAATGATAAGGAAGAAGAGGACGCTGTGTGTGTGTGTGTGTGTGTGTGTGAGAGAGAGAGAGAGAGAGAGAGAGAGAGAGAGAGAGAGAGAGAGAGAGAGAGAGAGAGAGAGAGATCATCATGGCGATAAGTTTGATCAGCGGCAGAAAGGGAATACGGTGATCCAGGAATCATCATCATCATCATCCTGACTCGAAAAACGGAGTGGGAGGAGATGAGAGAGAGAAGGACAGAGAGAGAGAGAGAGAGAGAGAGTGCGTGTGTGTGTGTATGTATGAGCGCAACATAGGATGAGGATTTAGAGAGAGAGAGAGAGAGACCGAGCGAGCAAGCATGAGAGAGAGAGAGAGAGAGAGAGAGAGAGAGAGAGAGAGAGAGAGAGAGAGAGAGAGAGACCGAGCGAGCAAGCATAAGAGAGAGATAGAAGACGAGGGTATCGTAGAGGTAGAGAGAGATGATTTGAGAGTGATGGGAAGAACATGAGAGAAAGACTGGGGGGTGATAACGAGACTAACGCAAGTATGTGATCCGCTCAGTAACGGGAAGATAGTAGCGGCTCACCGAAGAACAGAAAGAAGACGGCTGTGGTCACACATCTTCAATGTCATCACAATAATATAGCGGAATATGGTGTGTTAAACAAATATATACCGCATCTCTACAACTTGATTTACCCGGGAGTTAATTTTTAAAAAAAGAGGTAAACAGAAAAATAACCCACGGCCCTCCTCCTCCCCCCAAAGAAAATCCCGTGTAGAGAGAGAGAACCACACTTGCTCTGTTAACTACTGGTTTTTCTGCCAGTAGTCTTTAAAAATCAAGAACCAGGAAGAACTTCGTTGCCAAAAGGAGGAACCATTGAACCAGTCCGAGGGCCGAGGTGTGGCGGCGCGTCACTTCGGGGCGAGGAGGAGCCGACGGGAAGTGACAAGCAAAAACAAAAAAACAAAACGAGAAAGAAGAAGAAAAAGCGGAAAAAAAAACACCATCTTCAAAACCAAAACAAAAACCAATCTTACAATTTTAACGACGGGGAGATTCTTTAAAAACTTACGTCAACAAGAAAGACGCAAAAGTCGTCTTTTTAATCCACTGGAAATCAGCTTAAGGGAGACATTTTATTTTAATTCTTATAATTTATGAAAAAGAAAAGAAAGAAAAAGAAGAAAAAAAAAGATGCGGGAAATAATCTTGAAAATAAATCGACAGATTTATCAAAAGTTGAAAGAAAACATTTTCAAAAAAATAAATATAAGATAACCTTGAATTACACCAAAACAAAACATTAATTTTTTTTGTATTTTGGGTGTTCATATATTTCCTGCTGGATAGAGGCGCTTTCTGGCGCACACAGTCCGTTCATTTTATTTTTTTATTTTTTTTTAAATATTCGCTGGAATAACCTCTCAAACAAGCGGTCAAGAGTGTAAGGAGGATTCGGAGGTACATGAAAAACATACAGATACAAATATATCTACAGTAGCTTATTTGGCAAGATTTTAACTCACACGCAAAAAAAAAAAAAAAAAAAAGGAATAAAAACAAATCATAAATAAATGAATGGCTTTTTGACATCCAACTGTCAACAGGCGCGTTTTTTTGTGTGCATTTTCTACTCAAGCAGTAAACATAATTTTTTATCATTTTTAATTTCAATTTTAAATTAATTCTACTCAAGCCATTTTGTAAAATTGGGATTACTGGATCATCGAAAGTTTATGTTATTATTTTTCTTTAATTTAATAACACGTCTGAAAAAAAATATTGGTTGTATTTTAACGCAAAAATAAGTAAAAGAAGGTCATAAAAAAGTGCGAATCGAATAAATAAATAAATAAATAAAACACAGTTAACAACAACAACAAGAAAATGGAACATATATCACATACATGCAAATAAATAAATAAAAGCAACGAGTTTTTTTCTTTTTTTAGTTAACATTTAACAACGAAAATGAGAAGGATAAGTATTATTACCAAAATACACAAATTCAATAATAAAAATAATAATAGATATACTTTTATGTTTTTATCGTAAAAAGAAAAAAGGCGATAATGTTTCCTAGCAATAAACTGGAGATGTTATTAATTTAATTTTCTAGATTTAATTAAATCTTAAATTGTTAGCGATGGCGGAGCATAAATAGCGATTTTTTCCGACGGTACAATCTCAAAAGAGGCCAGCCATTTTGGAGGGCATAAAGGAAAAGAGAAAGTAAAAAAAAAAAAAAAAAAAAAAAAAGTAAAAGAAAAAAAGGAAATGAAAAGTTAGGGGGGGAAAAAAGGTGCGCAAAAAAAAGTAATAAAAATAAAAGCAAAACAAAACTGCTTTTTTTTGTGAAGCGTTTGGGAAGAGGGAAAGGGTTAGCGGTAGCGACGAAGAAGGAAAAGAGAAAGGAGTGGACCCCTTTTTTTTTTTTTTTTTTCTTTTTGTAAAAGCACCGATCGCGACTGAGAAAGAGGAGGACGGGGTGGAGAAAGGGATAAAAAAAAAAGAAAAATAAAAATAAACAAACACAACGAGAAAGTAGGAGGGGGGGAAAAGCGCTCGTCTGAACAAACCGAATAAAAGAGGGAGGCGAAAAGAAGAGAGGTGAAAATAATAATAATAATAATAATAATAATAGTTTTGCGGACCCCCCCCCCGCAAAAAAACACTCTCTTCTTTAAATAAAATAAATAAAAACAGCAACAACAACCAATTTACCCATAAAAATTGGAAAAGACAAAAAAAAAAAAAAATGAAGAAACATAAATGCAAGCAAATAAATAAATAATTACCCCTCCCCTCTTTCAGGTGTAAAAGGGTAACGCGTTCTCTTTTTTTTTCCCCCTTCTTATATTCGCTACCACTGCCAAAATACCCTGTTCCGTTGTTCGTTCAATTAATATACCAAAATGCCCGTCAGAAGAGGTCATGTTGCTCCACCAAATACCTTTATCGACACAATTATCAGGAAGTTTGACGACCAAAGTAAGTATTTTAATTATTCTTATTTCTTTCTTAGTCATATTTTTATTTATGTTTATGTGGCAGATTGATTCTTTGTGCTCTTTTTTTTTTTTTTTTTTTTTTTTTTTTTGTCGATGCTGGGTCAGGGTTTCGTAGGTAATACCCTGTCGTCTGGGCCCAGACGACGGGATATTACCTACGAAACCCTGACCCAGTGTCCTCCTCCGTCCAGCTCGCACTTCGTTGTTTGTTTATTTAAATGCACTCTTAAAACGAGACAATTAAAAAAAAATTTTTTTTTTAGGAAAATAGTAAGCGGACATCTACGATAACTCCCACACGCTTTTAAAATACAACAAACAAAAAACAATTTTTAATAATTATTTGTCTATGCATCCTTGTTTTTGTTTTTAGGAAAAAATAAGCGCACATCACCCGTCCCATCTTTAAAATAAAAAAAAAAGGCAAAAAAAAACAATTTTTAATTCTTCTGCACGTTAAACAACTTTTTCAGATTATGAAAGGAAAAAGTTCAATTTTTAATTAGGGGTTCAGTTAACACTGCAAATCTTGCGTATCTTGGATTTTTGTGAACATCTTCTATAATGCTTCTATAAATCATGTAGGAAAAAGAAAATCGAATTACTATATTAATTTTATAATAAACATCGTATTATTTAAAAAAGAACATGTTTGAAAACTGTTCAATTTTTAGAGAGGAGATGAGCGTTCAGTTGGCTGTGAAACTTTAACACGCGTAAAATGAATAGTTTACTTTAGATTGGAGCTTCTGTTTAAAATTAAAAAAGAGTTGAAAAAAGCGAACAAACTTTTATATTGTGAAAATATTGGTGTTTTAATTCGGAAGAATTCACACGCACACACACATGTGACATACACTATATATATATTATATATATATATATAATATACATATATATATATATATATATAATATACATATAATAAAAAAATAATATATATATATATATATATATATATATATATATATATATATATATATATATATATATTTGTCGGTAGAGGATGGGAAGGAGGGGGTTACACGTTAGCCAATCCTTATAACCCAATTTGGACAAAATAACACTGCAACATCGCAGGATCTTTGTTGTGTCCACACACCACATCATCCGAATCGATCAACTGTTGCCTTCGTCCTTGTGTTTTCATGGTTGCCTTTTTTCACCACACACACGCGCGTGCGCACACACACACACACACACACACACACACACACAGATATATATGGATGACAAAATAGCTATATTTCAAGTTTCAAGATTTTTATTCATCTTACCATTTAATTATTTCAACATGTCAAAATTTCCACACTTTTTTTACAGCACCTGTTTCGAAAACAATCGGTGGTCAATGTGCAATGGTTGTCCAACCTGCAAAGGGTGTTTATTCCGAAAGCTGTTCTTAATATGGGGAAGTTGAAAAAAAAAATGCCTTTCTGAATAAACATCCCCAACCTGCTCATGTTAAGAACGGCTTTCGGAATAAACACCCCCCAACCTCCAGCATATTAAGAATGGCTTCCGGAATAAACACCATTTGCAGGTTAGACAATCAGTGCGCATTGACCCAATCGGTTATTATTATGTCAATACTGAATTGTTTACAGGTTAACTCATCAGCAAAATTGGAATTTCTTAACTTTAAATAGAAAATAAAAAGAATTGGGCATGATGTGATTATACCCAGTTCTTTTTATTTTCTTTTTAAAGTAAAAAAAACTTCCAATTTTGCTGATGAGTGAACACGTAAAAAAATTCAGTATTAACATAATAATAACTGATTGTTTATGTGTCACGAAACAGGTGCTGTAAAAATTTGGATATATTTACTTATCTTTATAATAAGCGGCAGAGAATCCCAACAGTGTTCTATTATTAAAAAAAGAATAAAAATTAAGAGTGTAATGTTTATATATATGTATTAAAGAATATCAGAACAATATTGGCACCGTCGGTTGCGAATCCAACAAAGAATATTGAAGAAGGGTCACAAAAGACGTGCTGTTCCTCCTGCGGTACCAATTTTATACTGATATTTGTAATTTAAGTTTATGAAATGTGACTCGTGCTTTCTAACATCTTGTGAAAATCTAGAAAGCCATTCTTAACATAGAGAGTGGGGGGTGGGGGGCTTTGTTAACTTTTCATTTGTCGCGGACGGAACTTTTTAAGATGAAAAAAAAAATGTTAAAAAAAAATTTTTGAAAAAAGACCAAGAAAACAAATTATTTGGCATGTGTAATTTTTAACATCTTCCGGTAAATTAATTGTTTTTATTTTAAGAGATTTCCGTTCACGACAAAGTAAGAGATACCCCCTGACCATGTCAAGAATGGCTTTCGAAATTTGTCGAAGAGTGCTAAAATGTACAAGCACCAATTTTAAATGGAATTTAGTTAATCCTGATCCAAACTACATTAAATGAAAACAGGTGCTTGCACTGCTTGTTAAGATAGAGTCGACGGATCGATTTTTAAAATATGGCGGTTTAAGCAAAAACAATTACGTACTTAATTGTCATGTCAAAATCCAAAAATTACGAAAATTCATCGAGTTGGACAACTGTTATTGTGTTTTTAGTACAAAAATTTCTGCTATAAGATATATATATATATATATATATATATATATATATATATATATATATATATATATATATATTTTGACCGCCATTAAAATGTAATCTAAAATTTGCGTTCCGAGTTATGTTTCCTTGTCACCATCTACTTTATAACATCCAAGAAAAATACAATTTTACCTAATTTTCCGTAGAAAATTACTTTTAACCATAAATACCTTTCTACTCGATGAATTTTCATAATGTTTGGATATATTACTATTTTCAACATGACAATTAAGTATGTAATATTCATTTTGCTTAAAACGACATATTAAAAAAAAAAAAAAAATCGACCTGTCTATTCTATTAACATGCACCGAAAAAAATGTATTATCACAATGTATCGGGAGAAATGGTTAGTAATGGCCAGTCATCGTGTGAAGAAAAAAGAGAAGATTTTTCGTCTAAGATCGGGAAAAATCACTAAATTATCGATTAAAAAATAAATCGGTGTTACTCGAATAGAAGGGAGGTCTTACAAGCGAAAATGAAAAAAAAAAAAAAAAAAAAGGAAATATTGTTTGGTTTTAATAGATGAAAATTTCATTTAAATTATTGACATAGTATATTATCGCATTTAAAATTTCCGCAAACAAGCCGTTATCCGGATATTAAGTAATTCGCTTGCGCGTACAACAATGGCCACCAGTGATAACATGAAGGAATTGCATTGCTTAATATCCGGGAAATTACTTGTTTGCTGAAAATTTAAATGCGATATTTGTTTTCAGCATACCCTAAAATCTCTAAAAGTCGCCATTTTAAAGGTGATTGTTAAGGTGGAAAGTAAGTAAAAGTTTACCGAATTTTAAAAATAAAAATGCCCTTTTAAACAAAAAAAAATATTATTTACTAAATTTTAATGTTGAAAATAGTAATATATCCAAAAAATATGAAAATTCATTGAGTAGTACAACTGCTATTATGTGTTTACTGAAAAGAAACTTTCGCTGTCGGCTAAACATGTTGGACACCATTATGGTGTAATCTAAAGTATACTTTCTGAGTTATGTCCCCTGTTTGTGCAATCTTCATCGTCTACTCTTAAATAACTACGAAAAATGCAGTTTTACCCAATTTTCCGTAAAAATTACTTTTAACTATAAATAAATTTCTAATCCTTGAATTTTCGTAATTTGTGTATATATTACTATTTCCGACATGAAAATTAAGTAATATTGTTTTTGGTTAAAAGGACATTTTAAAAAATCGATCTCTCACTCTCGTCTCTCTTTGAACAAGCGCATTGATTTTTTTATTATCGGAAACGAATAGAAATACTGATTAATTGTTTTTAATCATCTTTATTAATAAAAAAAATAAACGCAGAAAAAAATAAAATCAATCTTTTCACGTAAAAGCATTTGAAAGACTTTATCCATTTTTTTAATTAACTTTATGAATGAATGACCAATTATTACAAGAAATAGTAAAATTTCAACTATGGCATATGTGTTGTCACGTGACATAATTTAAAAACAAGCGTGACTTATTTATTTATTTATTTTTTTACGTGACCTTACTTGGATTTTAAAAGAATGCAAAAACTACATCTTTAATTATTTTTAGTCGTATATCAAGTTTAACATTTTGAATATGATTCCAAATCAGCTGCTCCTCAGTTCATCCAGTGCAATATGGTCAATTTTTTTACAACTTTTTTGACGTCTAAAATCCAAGCAGATATATATATATATATATATATATATATATATATATATATATATATATATATATGAATTACTAAACTAAACTAAAAATTTAAAAAAAGCTAGGAAAATTAATTGTGAAGATGTAAAAGTTGTTAAAATGCTGGTCATTTTTCGTCTGTCCGCCATTTTAATATGTTTGTGCTTTTAAATAATAATACGTTTTCTCTTGCACTTGTGCACGGTGGGTGCACGGAGATTTTTTTTAATGAAATACTTTAGCATCTTTTATGGTGTGGGTATCTATGGGATTTCGATATTTACCCAGTCAGTCCCGAATATCGATGGTGAATCGAAAGTCAGTCCTAGAAATGTCCGACACAGTTTATGATTTGACAGCTGCGAGATAAAAAAAAAAAAAAAATGAGTGCTTGTGTACAAAGAGAAGCGGCAGATCGATATTTTTTTATTTTATTTTAAGCAAAAACAAAATTACGTACTTAATTGTCATGTAGAAAATAGTAATATATCCAAAAATTACGAAAAATCATCGAGTAGACATTATTTAAGATTAAAATAATTTATACGGAAAATCGGGTAAAATTGCATTTTTTGTAGATGTTTTACTGTAGACGATGAAGATTGCATAAACAGGGGGCATAACTCAGAAAATATTTTAGATTACATCGTAATGGTGTCCAACATATTTAGCCGATATCGAAAGACTGTCGAGTCAGTAAGTAATATTTTTTTTGTTTAAAAGGACATATTTAAAAACTCGATCTATTGCTGTTTTTTGTATAAGCACTCAAAAATATAAATAAGCAGATAATACTAAGCATTCGAATGGTTAGGTTATGGTTTAAAATGTCCTTTAAAATAAATAAAGTTGAACATTTCCTAAAAAAAAAAAAAAAGGAAACAAAAAGTGGTCTTTAAAATGTAAAATGCTTCAACCATTTCGGGGACTGATTTGAAATTCTCTGTTGATACACATGAAAAATAAATAAAATAAAATTTACTTCGTATTATTTTGATTCATCGGACTGTGATTTTCACAACGTTTCGGTCGATATAACCTCCGACCTTCTTCAGTTGTATCTTGTTGAACTCGGGAATTTGGACGGAATTTCAAGTAGAACCTTTTATTTACTTCACGGGGGTAGCATGCTCTTGTTCCATCAGCCATTACTGGATAGAGGTCCTAAGTAATTCGCAAATGTAGATTTCAGTTGCCGACACTGAGGATTGAACCTTCAAGCTTCAGGAGAATATCACTTTTACAATTGATTTTTCCCAGTACTCTAACCACTGCGCCACGGGTCCTTACGGACAATTCTAGTATGGATTTTAGGAGCTCTAAAACCTATTTTTATTTCTAGTTGTAAATATCACTATTTATAACTAATTATTACTATATATTAATGTATATCTATCTCTATACTTATTACTTGTATATATTAATGGTTTTACTTATTACTTGTATATATTATCTATTGTTTATAATTACTGGTTCCCATGTCGTATTGAATTCTATACTAGGTCTATTTAGCAGTTAGTTATTCCCCAGCATATGTGCTGCTTCTTTCAGTCATCTTACTCTCCACCGTTCCTCTCTGTCTATAATTTTTACTTCGTCCCATAATGGTAGATAGTTTCCATTTTCTTTCCATATATAGTCAGCTATACCTGACTTTTCAGTTTCTCCATGTACTACAGCTTTTCGATGTTCTTCTAACCATACTTTCAATGGATTGTTATTTTCTTTTTCCATTGTGAACTGTATAGTTGGACATATCCAGTTCACATAGTCTAGTAACGTTTGAACATCTTCCTGATGCGGCCAGAGTATGAATGTGTCATCTACATATCGCAACCACATTGTTGGCTTTAGTGGTGTTGATCCTAATGACATTTTCTCAAAGTATTCCATGTATGCATTGGCCAGTACTGGAGACAATGGTGATCCCATCGCCAGACCTTCTTCCTGGCGATATATATATCAGATCCCATCACGAAGTATGTAGTTTCTACACAGAAGGTCAGCATCTCCATTATATCGTCAATTGGGATGCAAGTGCATTCTTTTAGTGAGGCATCCGATGTCAGCTTATCCCGTACCACTGTCAGGATCTTATCAGTGGGTACTTTCGTGTACAGAATCACTACATCTAGACTCACCATCTAGTTGAAATGAATGGGAGCATTTTCTATTATTTCCACGAAGTAAGCTGAGTTCTTGACGTATGATGAAGATCTGCCGATGATTGGGTTGATTATATCTACCAGAAATCGGCTCAATGGATGGCATGCTGAGCCTCGGGCACTGACAATCGGTCTTAATGGAATACCGTCCTTGTGAATATTAGGTAGGCCATATAGGTGTGGGAGCTTACTATAATGTTGTACTATCTGTCTGTATTTCGCAGGTGGTATAAGATCCTTGTTCTTACTGAGGATATATATCGGCAGGAAGAAGGTCTAGTGATAGGATCATCATTGTCCCCATTACTGGCCAATGCATACATGGAATACTTTGAGGAAATGTCATTAGGATCACTACCACTAAAGCCAACAATGTGGCTGCGATATGTAGATGACACATTCATACTCTGGCTGCATCAGAAAAATGTGAACTCGATCCATCCAACTATACAGTTCACAATGGAAAAAGAAAATAACAATAAATTATCGTTCCTAGATGTGCTGATAACTCGCACAGGTCAGGGGTTTATGTTATCTGTATACCGAAAGCCAACTTTCACTGGACAGTATTTAAACTACAACTCCCACCATCCATATAATGTAAAGAAAGGAATCGACCGTTGCCTACAACACCGAGCAAAAGCAATATGCAGTAACATCAGTGCATATCAAGAGGAGATGGCAAGTTTAAGAGAAACCCTTCACCGAAACAACTATCCAGAAAGCAAGATATCAGCTCCAAGAAATCTGGACCAAACACAAAAGGACACCACTCAGAAACTCACGACAGTTTGTATACCATATATGAAGGGCTTGTCTGAAAAGCTTCAATGAATATGTAATCCATATGACATCAGGACAGTATTCAGGAGTGATTCAACTCTCCAGAAAACAGCTTGTGAGAGTCAAGCCCCCTACAGAAAAAATCATGACTAAGAACTGTGTATATGAAATCCCATGTAAATGTGGAAAACTATACAGAGGTGAAACGTGTCGTCCATTGAAAGTACAGTTAGAAGAACATCGAAATGCCTTAGTACATGGAGAAACTGAAAAGTCAGGTATAGCTGACTATATATGGAAAGAAAATGGAAACTATCTACCATTATGGGACGAAGTAAAAATTATAGACAGAGAAGAACGGTGGAGAGTAAGATGACTGAAAGAAGCAGCACATATGCTGGGGAATAACCAACTGCTAAGCAGACCTAGTATAGAATTCAATACGACATGGTAACCAGTAATTCTAAACAATAGATAAAATATACAAGTAATAAATAAAAAGATTAATATATACAAGTAATAAGTAAAACCATTAATATACACAAGTAATATGTATAGAGATAGATATACATTAATATATAGTAATAATTAGTAATAAATAGTGATATTTACAACTAGAAATAAAAATAGGTTTTAAGGCTCCTAAAATTCATACTAGAATTGTCCGCAAGGACCCGTGGCACAATGGTTAGAGTACTGGGAAAAATCAATTGTAAAAGTGATATTCTCCTGAAGGTTGAAGGTTCAATCCTCATGTGCGAATTACTTAGGATCTCTATCTAGTCATGGCTGATGGAACAAGAGCATGCTACCCCCGTGAAATAAATAAAGGGTTCCGTTCGAAATTCCGTCCAAATTCCCGAGTTCGATAGAAACATTCCCGAGTTTGACAAGATACACTTGAAGAAGGTCGGAGGTGACATCGACTGAAACATTGTGAAAATAACGCTCAAGATGAGAACAGCAGTCCGATGAATCAAAACAATAGGAATAACCAATCCTCATCTCAAAAAATCAGAAACGTCATAAAATGTACTTGTTTAATGTTGAAGAAGTGGATTCCATCTTTGTTAGATAAGTTATGTCCGATCGTAAATTAAACTTGATCGATCACCCACATTACAACCGATGTTTGTACGAAAGGGGGGCGGGGGTAAAAAGCAAAAAAACAAAAACAAAAAAAAAACATACAAAAGAAACTGTGTTGCAAATGCTGACTTAAAATGTCAGCATCCCACCCCAACCCTAACGAGACGCTCTGCCTGTCTAGTGTCTATGTACTTACTCCTCACCGCGCACAATGTAGCCATAACATCGATTGTATCATAATTAAGGTGATTGATTATTTTACAATTCAACTAAACTTACATCTAACTGAACCGTCCTTGTAAATATGGATAAAAAAAAAAAAAAAAAAAACAATATGTTGTTGATAACTTGAAAAATTGATTGTAAGAATTTTTTTTAATTCACTTCAACAGCAACAATTGTAGCAGAGGGTAATTCAATTCTTGGATACATGAATAATTTCCACCGCGCCCCTGTCATATCAAAGAACTACCACGGTTCTTTTAAAAAGAGTGAAACTCGAGAAAATTAACGAATTTACTTTCCGTTTAGCAATTTGACTTTTGCATTTAATTTTTAATTCCAACCATACATTGTATAACGTGAAGGTTTAGGTATTTATTACAATACTGCTGATTTTAGATGCCGGGCCTTTCTGCTTGGGTGATAATAAAACTTCTTAAATACACTTGTGATGTTAGGCTGTATAAGGTGTTAACTTTGGTCAAAATCGCCTGTTCCTTCTTTCATTAAGCTTTATAAATTATCGATTATTTATATTATCGGAGATCTTCCGATACAGAACCTATCTAAAAACACTGCCAGATACATAAAGTACATTTGTGTTAAATTTCATAAAACTTCGTTTCGGGGTCCATAGGGAATGAACACACACATACACACACACATACAAGGTTCTTTTTATATAATAGCAGATAGATAGATAACAAAGACAAGATAAGTTACTCTTCTGACTTTCTTTTTTTTTTTTTGTTTAAACTTAATTTTAAGCATTAAGGTAGTGTGAGGTCTTTTGAGTTTGAAAAAAAAAAAATGGTAGTTTCCTTAAAACCATTTATCGCTCAAAAATCAAAAATTAAACAAAATACTAGAAGAATCCCATCCAATTAATGTTACCAGTTGTGCAAAAATGTAATGTTCTTCTACTAGTATTTTAAAGCTTATTCGGGTAGGTAGAAGAGTAACTTATCTTGCTTTTGGTAACATTTATTTGCTGTGTATATATATATTTTTTTTTTTTTTTTTCACGTTTTATTGTTTTGTTGGCTCTGGAGGTTTTATTATGGTACCAAAAGAAGTTGTCTAATTTAGCTGCTCCCCACGAGGCTGGATATGACCTAAGGTTTCTTTTTAATTTGGGAGATATCAAGCTCTCCAAAAAAAAAAAGGGAGCACTCTGAATGGAATAAAAAATATAAATTGTCCGAATCAATAAGGATTTCCCCTTCTAACTAATGTCAGAACAGATACTATACTTTTAATTATTAATTCGCAAATAAAATATATTCCAATTATAAATCAACCACAAGTCTCCCAAAAGCGTTGGGAGTGTGTTGTGTGCGTGTGTGTGGGTAGGTGGGTGGTGGTATGTGATCATTCTTTGTTCATCTTAGTGTGACGTAGACGCATTTTGATCCTTTAATGGTTTCAAATTAATTTGATATACAAAAAGTAATATTTATAGTTTCATAAAAAATAGTAAGTGCGACAGCAAAAAACATCCTAAAATTTTCTTCTAGGATAAAAAATAAGGAGAGTAGGTTAATAAGCCTTTCTAACCATTTTTTTTTTTCGCCTTCTGTTTTCCATTCTTTTCTTCTTTCTTTTTCAATTTTTTTCTTTAATTAGTAATAGGGAGAAAAAAAGTTTAAATATTTTTTTCGTCTTGAGCGATACAAAAACATGGCGCCGGTACCTTTTTGTTAAAATCTCCAAACGTTTTTTTTTTTTTTTTCTGATTACATGCATAATACTAAATTGATTTTATTCACAATGGTTACTTATTTAATAACATGTAAAATTAAAAAGAAAATAGATTAAAAAAATAACAAGAACGTAAAACCATTTTTATCACCTATACACAATTTTCCTGTGAATTCTGTTTGGCAACGCTTACTCCCCCCCCCCCTCCATCTTAACATTTTGAGCCATTCGTGAAGGCATTATTTCTTTAATTTTTTTTTTCCCCAATTTATCCATCACTTTAATCACCATACTACCACATTTACTCTATGAACTATCTTACCGTAAATGGTTTATAATGGATTTTATTTACAACTAGCAGGACCCGTGTATCGGCATTGCCCGGTGGAAATGTGACTCAAAGCCAGAATAGCTGCGGTGAAGCCTCCTTCCCGAAAACAAAAAATACCTTTGATTATCTCGTGCATTATTGTATGTGAGTCATCAAAATTACTGACTGGATAAACAGCTAAAAAAATATTAACACCAAAAGATGGTGGCAGTTGCTAGTGGTAGCCATTGAAAATTGTGGGCATGGTTGGCAGTGGCCAAAATAAAAGCATCTGGCTTCTACTGTCGTGCATTGTCTGCCAGTGGCAGGTAGTTGAATGCACTGGCTGTTATTGTCGTGCTGGTGGTTACTGACGATTAATGTCGCTTTAGGGTGATTACTTGCCTTTACGACTGTCACTGTCGGTGCATGCCAGTCATTGTCATTCACTGGTGATCTTGACTAGTTTACAAAAAAAATGATGAGAAAAAAAAACATCCCAAAAGAAAGAAAAACAAAGAAACAAAATAAAATTAGGAAGGTTTAGGGTTAGTAGTAAGACACGGAAGGAGGAATGGAAAAATAATACTCCCAAAGAAGAGGACATCATTTGAAGACCCAACTTTGTGCCTCCCAGGTTTTGCTACAAATAGTAGGAAGCAGTGATTAGCCGCAAACTGGATCACAACAAGACACTGCAGGACTGCGGTAAACAAACACAGGTGGAAACAAATAGGCTTTCCAATCTGCCCATAGTGCAAGACAGATCCCTCTCCCCAGGACACAGACCACCTGATTATACACTGTTCAGTCATCTGACTGGAAGGAGGCTATGTGATAGTCCATCTATCTGAAGACAATTTATTAGACTGGCTAAAAAATAGCAGTATAAAGATCTAACCCATACAATACTACTACTACTACTACTACTACTACTACTACTACTACTACTAGTAATACTTTTCCAACCTTTTCTCAGAGTAGACTGCCTACTGTTTTTGTTTTTTTTTAATTACAAAACGAGCAGAGAGTGGGTTTTAAGTGTGAGGAAATGAAATAGTGTGGCTTTTAGGAGTGGGTATTGTCCTTCTAAGACAAATATAATTTAGGAGGATGGCATAATTAAAGTGCAGAGTGGGCATCTGGGAGAGTCTCTATTATCGAAAAATAGGCACTAAATAAGAGGTCATCTTAACTGAGAGGGTTTCCAAAAGAATACAGAAGCACATGCATCATACTTAGATAAGAGAAAAATCCAGGTTGTCCTCGACGGTCGTACATCTAAACAATATGATATAAATGCGGGAGTGCCCCAGGGGCCTATCCTTGAACCTCTATTATTCCTAATATTCATAAATGACCTCCCCGACAAAATTGCCTCTGAGATGGGTATATATGCTGATGACACCACATTAACAGGCACGACAGGAAAACAAATGAACATATATCTAAAGAAATGGCAGAAACACTAGAGGATGACCTCCAATCTGTAGTAGAATGGGGACAAAAATGGATGGTCACGTTCAATGCCGCCAAGACTAAACTAGTTTCATTCAATAATTACAAGAAACCTTCTCTACCACCTATAGCAATGGCCAACGACTCTTTATCTGAGAGTACATCTTTAAGACTCCTTGGCCTAATGTTCACAGGAAACATGAGTTGGAACAATTACATCGAGGGCATTGCCAGGTCCGCTGCAAGGAAGGTGGGCTCTCTCTACCGTGCTAGAAAACTACTAACACCCGAAAGTATCCTGTACCTCTATAAGGCAACCATTCGCCCATGTATGGAGTATTGCTGTCATATTTGGGCTGGTGCATCGGCTACTAGTCTCTTGCTCCTTGACAAGGTTCAAAAGAGAGTCGCAAATCTGATAGGCCCTAAACTGGCATCTAAGCTTCAGCCTCTGTCCCATCGATGAAATGTTGCATCCCTCTGCCTGTTCTACAAGTATTTTAATGGTGAATGCTCTGATGAACTGCAAGCACTTGTGCCCCCATGACGTGAACACCCTCGACAGACCCGACAAGCTGCTAAATCCCACCCCCACACTGTAGACATCCCTAGATGTAAAAGATCTTTCTACTCCAGTAGTTTTTTTTTTTTAATATAAAAAGATTAATGCTTCTTAGGCTAAATTTAAACTAAAGATTCAAATTTTGTTATTATGTAGAGTGCAAGTATTAGTCCAAGTTTTATGGGCAAAAATTGGAAAATTAAAAACATTTTTTTCATTATTTAATCTATTAAGTTCTACTGTCCTATAAATAATACACCAAATCGACGGACATACATCCAAACAATATGACATAAATGCGGAAGTACCTCAGGGGTCTATCCTTGGACCTCTATTATTCCTGATATTCATAAACGACCTCCCTGATAATATTGTTTCGGAGATGGGTATATTTGCCGATGACATCACTCTCTATAACAGATATGAGGGGAAAACAAATGAACACATATCCAAGGAAATGGCAGAAACACTAGAGGACGACCTCCAATCCGTAGTGGAATGGGGACAAAAATGGTTGGTCACATTCAATGCTGCTAAGACTAAGCTTGTTTCCTTCAATAACTACAAGAAACCTTCTCTACCACCAATAGCAATGGCCAAGAACACATTGCCTGAAAGTACTTCTTTTAAACTCCTCGGCCTAACGTTTACAGGGAATATGAACTGGAATAGATACATTGAGAGCATTGCCAGAGCTGCTGCAAGGAAGGTTGGCTCCCTCTACCGTGCTGGAAAACTACTTATGCCTGCCAGTATCCTATACCTCTATAAGGCAACCATTCGCCCATGTATGGAGTACTGTTGTCACATCTGGGCTGGTGCATCTGCTGCTTGTCTCTCGCTCCTGGACAGGGTTAAAAAAAGAGTCGCCAACCTGATAGGTCCTGAACTGTCATCTAGGCTTCAACCTCTGTCCCATCGATGAGATGTTGCATCCCTCTGCCTGTTCTACAAATACTTTAATGGTGAATGCTCTGACGAACTGCAAACACTTGTACCTCCTCGACGTAACTACCCCCGACAAACCCGACAAGCTACTAAGTCTCATCCCTTTACAGTAGAGATCCCTAGGTGCAAGAAAGCCTTTTACTTCAATAATTTCTTCCCCAGAACTGCGGGTCTTTGGAACTCCATTCCGGGATTCTGCTTTCCCAACTGCAATGATATGCAGAAGTTCAAGTGTAATGTTAACAAACATCTTTCTACTCTTCTCCCTTCATAATGACCCCGCTAATTAATTCCCTAATAGTAGCCCCCTGCTTCAAAGTGGCACTGTGCCTTGTTTGGGGTGAAAATTGAATAAAAAAATGAAAAAATTTTTTTTTTTAAATGCATAATTACTTTGAATAAAGAATAAAATTCATCTATATTCATTAACTTCTCTCCGAGAGTTGTTGGAACCAGTTTAAAATTTTTTGTGAAATTTGCCAAACTTCTGTTTGTTCAATAACGTATTAACTTATATAAATGAGTCTTGCAATAGTCATCCACTAACTTATTGCGAAAAGTGCATGTGAGACTGTAAATTTGATTTTTGAGAACATGAATATCCACACACTTCTCAAGAATGTGGTTTTCCCTTTTTGTTTTATTTTACTTCCGTCAAAGTTCTCAGAAATCAAGGGGCCCACGACCTGGGGCAAAACACTTGAACTCTATATGAGATACATAGATATTCAAATGTTCCATTAAATTTCTTTATCTCTCAAACACTGAGTTAGTGTAAAGAATATTAGATCGTAATTTTCCTCTCTCTAATTAACCATTTTCATATGTTGTAGTATGTCTTTCGTTTTGGTCTCTTAATCTTACTGGATTCATATGTTGTAGTATGTCTTTCGTTTTGGTCTCTTAATCTTACTGGATTCATATGTTGTAGTATGTCTTTCGTTTTGGTCTCTTAATCTTACTGGATTCCAGGATAAGAATTTATCTAGTCTGGTGGAGTATCCAACTTCGAGTTATTACTTAAGGTAACATCATTTAGAGAAGATGCGCCATTCCTTGTAAAAGCTAATGTGGGTTAGCCATCGTGAAGAGATCTTATTTGAGCAGTGAATACTATGTGATTCTGAATATTTGATCAGGGTTTACTTCTAGGGAAAATTATCCTCATGCCAGGTTATTCCGGCAAATCAAATTAGCGCACAAGTACATGTATTTGGTGACTTTAATGTCCACCACAAAAACTGGCTTGGATTCTCTACTTACACAGATGCAGCGGGCAGCACAACACATAGCTTCTCTATATCTCACTATCACAAATGGTTACGTTTCCAACCCGTTTCCCTGACCAGCAAGAACAACACGCATCACTTCTAGATCTATTTCTGACCACAGTTCCCGATAAATGTATAACGAATGCTGAACAGTGCGCAAATGAGACCACTGAATGGTTCAAAACTGCAATTGAAGCACATGTTCCCATGCAGAAATTTTATAGCAAGCCCCACTCTCCCCAATGGTTTACTTCTACTTGCGCAACTGCCATTGCTCAAAGGCAGCATACATACCACAGATTTAACCTACATAAGTTCAGTTCAAACGGACAGAAGTATATAGAAGCTAGAAGTAACGTTAAGAAAGAAATAGTGACAGCTAAGAGAGAATTTACTGTAACCACTAAAAAACGCATCGAAGCACAAAAATTAGGAACCCGTGACTTCTGGAAAATCTACAACAGTGTAGTAAATAATGGGCAATCAACAATTCCCCCACTAGCCAACAATCACAAGGTTGTTTGCTCAGCAACCGAGAAGGCTAACATGCTTGCCAGTCAGTTTGCCTCGAACTCCACACTGGACCCTTTCAACCACCCCCTACCTGACTTTCCTATGCAGACAGATGCTACGCTAGACGATCTGAAAATCACCCCTGCTCAGGTGCATGCTATCATAAAAAAACCTTGACACTTCAAAAGCATGTGGACCAGATCTCATCCCAGCTGTGCTATTAAAAAATGCTCAGCCAAAGTAGCTCCAGTTCTCTCCAAACTCTACAACAAATGCCTTACTGAATCTTGCTTTCTGGGTTGTTGGAAAACTGCTTCTGTTGTACCAGTATGCAAGAATTCTGGCGAAAAAACTGACCCATTAAATTATTGCCCTATTAGCCTCCTCCCACTTTTTGCCAAAATATTTGAGACCTTAATTAACCATGCTCTAGTCCATCACCTTACAGATGCTAAACTTCTGACTGACCAACAATATGGATTTAGACAAGCCCGCTCCACAGCAGACATCCTCACTGTAATCTCTGAACATATATACCATTCACTGGACAAAGCAGGGGAGAGCAGAGCAATAGCTCTAGATATATCTAAGGCTTTTGACAGGGTATGGCATGAGGGTCTCCTCAGGAAAATTAGATCATACAGTATCACTGGAAGAATACTTAACATAATTAAATCCTACTTAGATAAGAGAAAAATCCAGGTTGTCCTCAACGGTCATACACCTAAACATGATATAAATGCGGGAGTGCCCCAAGGGTCTATCCTTGGACCTCTATTGTTCCTAATATTCATAAATGACCTCCCAGACAAAATTGCCTCTGAGATGGGTATATATGCTGATGACACCACACTCTATAACAGGCATGACAGGAAAACAAATGAACACATATCTAAAGAAATGGCAGAAACACTAGAGGATGACCTCCAATCTGTAGTGGAATGGAGACAAAAAAATGGATGGTCGTGTTCAATGCCGCCAAGACTAAACTTGTTTCCTTCAATAATTACAAGAAACCTTCTCTACCACCAATAGCAATGGCCAACGACTCTTTATCTGAGAGTACATCTTTAAGACTCCTTGGCCTAACGTTCACAGGAAACATGAGTTGGAACACTAACATTGAAAGCATTGCCAGGGCCGCTGCGAAGAAGGTAGGCTCTCTCTACCGTACTAGAAAACTACTAACACCCGAAAGTATTCTGTACCTCTATAAGGCCACCCTTCACCCATGTATGGAGTATTGCTGTCATATTTGGGCTGGTGCATCTGCTACTAGTCTCTCGCTCCTAGACTAGATTCAAAGGAGAGTCGCCAATCTAATAGGCCCTAAACTGTCATTTAAGCTTCAGCCTCTGACCCATCGGCGAAATGTTGCATTCCTCTGCCTGTTCTACAAGTATTTTAATCGTGAATGCTCTGACGAACTGCAATCACTTGTGCCCCTACAATGTAAACACCCTTGACAAACCCGACAGGCAGCTAAATCTCACCCGCATACAGAGAGATCTCTAGATGTAAAAGATATTTCTACTCCAGTAGTTTCTTCCCCAGAACCGCTAGACTTTGGAATTTCATTCCAGGTCCCTGCTTCCCCAACTGTATTGACGTGCAGAAGTTCAAGTGTAACGTGAACTGACATCTTGCTGCCCAAATCCCTACATAGTACCCCAGTAGTTGTTGCCGCTGATAGTAGTCCCTTACACCAAAGTGGCAATGTGCCTTGTTTGGGGTGAAAATGTAATAAAAAAAAACACTGAGTTAGCATAAAGAAATTGAGAACATAATTTTCCTCTCTCCAATTGACCGTTTTCATATGTTATAGTATATATTTCGTTTTGGTCTCTTGGATTCCAGGACAAGAATTTATTTAGTCTGGTGGAGTATCCAGTTTTGTGCTGTTACTTGAGGTTACATCACTAGGAGACGGTGCACCATTCCTCGTAAAAGCTAATGTGAGTTAGTCATAGTGAGGAGATCTTATTTGGACAGCGAATACTATGTGATTTTGAATATTTGGTCAGGGTTTACTTCTAGGGAAAAGTATCATCATGTCAGGTTGTTCTGGCAAACCCTTGCATAGAGAGACCTTAGACACTCGAGGATATGTCTAGTAGACATTCAAGTTCTCATATGTTTCACTAACTTTGATTTTTGATAAAAAGAATATCCACACACTTCACAAGAATGCAGTTTTCCCCCTTTTTTTTATTCATTTTACTTCAGTAAGTTTAAAGAGATCAAAGGGCTCCCTCCTGGAGCTAACACTTGATTCTGTTATTATTTAAATTTATATCCAAGGGCTCTTTTAAGAATAGATGCTGTTCCCTTTATGGCTGCTATTTGTATCTCGTTACAGCTTGGTTTTCCAGGGATTGCTTCTAAGTATTTCTGAAGATTCTTTTTTATTAAACCAGTTGCTCCTATCACAACCGGTATAATGTTTATTTCTTTCAGAGACCATGTCGTTTTGAGATCATTTTTTAGATCCTGATATTTTGTTATCTTTTCCCGTTCAGCTCTATTGAGGCCGAAATCATTTGGGACTGTGATATTGACAATGAGTGCAGTTTTTTTAGGCTTGTTCCATATTACAATATCTGGTTTGATGGCCTTGTCTTTTATGTATAGTGTAACTTCTCATATGTGCCACTAACGTTTATTTGTCAAAACAAGAATACTCATATGAGACTGTAGATGTGATTTTAGAGAACACTAGCATGGGTGCTCGGTGTTGCCTGGGTGTTTGGAGGTGTATGCTGAGCAAAAAAAAAAAAAAAAAAAAGGTAATTTTTTAAAACTTTGACCCGTATTATGATCCCTTAATATTTATTGTTTTGGGCTCAAATCAAGTTATTAAGTTAAATCCATGTCCAAGGAACCAATATCTAAAATGTCAAGTTTTTAGACCCAAAATTGTCGGAGGAGTTTGGTAGAGTTCTCAAAGGTCAAATCGTTGAATTTGACCCCTTAACAGCGAAATTTCCGGCCGAAACCTGATCATATTGATTTTCTCAAATCTCAGTACCCTGTATATCAAATTTAAAGTCTGTAGACTAAAAATTGACAGAGTTATTGCATAGGGAAATTTACACACACACATGCACACACACACACACACACATGCACACACACACACACACACACACGTTCACTTTTATAGATATATAAATGAATATCCAATCACTTCACAAGAATATGGATTTTCCCCAGTGTGAGTTGAGAAAATGGACATAATAAATGTAGCATACCTGGAATCTTGAAATAAAATCTTGGAAAATGATGTCATGAAAAATGAAGCTGACAAATTTCTATTTTTAAGTTTTATTCATCTATTAGGTCCTACTGTCCTATAAATAGTACACCCCCAATTTTTTTTTTCAAATCTATAATATATAATAGTACTGCTTAGTGCATGATTACTTTGAAGTAAAGGATAAGATTCATCTATATTCATTAACTTCTCTCCAAGAGTTGTTGAAACCCTATTAAAAATTAAGTTCTCTTGTAGGATATGTCTCCCTGAACTACCTTTGCTTGTGCTTGTGCACAGGCCCCTATTCCGAATTCATAGCAGCAAGGTGATAACAGTGGACATTTTTTTCAACGAAAACGGTCATTAACAATATTTGTTTTTTTTTGTTTTTTTTAATATTTAACATATTTCAAACTGATATAAATAATTGCACAATAAAATAATTAAAACAAAAATCATTTTTCTTAGTTCGAATTATTTAATCAAGTAAAAATTCCATTTTTCTTTTTTGCTTAATTACTAAATTTAAAAACGCTATTTTTTCATAGTATTTTCAAGTTAAATTCAGTTTTTATGATATTTTTGTTTATTAAATTGTTTGGTAACTTGCTAGAATAATTTTTTTACATTTTGTAATCAAATAGCATTTTTAATTGATTAAATAATTCGAAAGAGGAAAAATGATTTTTGTTTTAATTTAATTATTTTTTATTATGCAATAATTTATATAAGTTTGAAATATGTTAAACATTAAAAATAAGCAAACATTATTAATGACCGTTTTGGTAGAAAAAAAAAGTCCACTTATATTGGCCCACTGCTACAAATTCGGAATAGGAGCATGTGAGCAAGAAAAGTAAAGTTGTTCAGGGAAATGCCTCCTACAGGAGAACCAAAATTTCTTATAAAATTTTTTAAATTCTATTTGATGATATATAAACTTATATAAGTGAGCCTTGCAATAGTTACTTACTGCCAAAAGTACAATGGTACACTTTGTTTGAATCGTCTTGTTGCTTACCACCTTTAATGTATAGCCTTTTAATAAATATATAATTAATACATAAAACATATCACATGTATCCAGTGTCCTATTTATAGGACAGTCAATATTTCGCTTTCTAAATAACTTTTGGTTTCAATTTGTGTATTGTAACCCATTTTTAGTCATTACACAATGTTTCAATTCAACAGTAAAAAAAAAATAATTAGATACTGTGAAAATTAATGGCTTAATACTAGTTGTATCAACCCTGTATTGCTCAGTATCAGTTATACACAAAATTTTCTCAATACTTCTGTGTTCTATAATCACTATTTTTGTAAGGTTCACTGAAGTAAGATGTGTTCTCATAAAAACATTTTAAATAGGCCAATTATTCAGCAGTGTCTCAATTACAAATGAACCCTTGCCTTTGTTTATAAAAAAAAAGAATGAGAAAATAAGCAACGATAACTCTTACTAAAAAAAAGATTTATTTTCTTCAGGTGTCTTTTCTTTTTAGGTGTTTATTTTAAGAATGTTTTCAGATGACCAAAATGCCCGATTTAAATATTAAAATTTTTCAGCTTAAATGCTGTTTATATCCAACTTTGAAAATCTGTCTGACATAACATACTAGATTTTTAATTTTCTCTTTAATTTTCAAAGGGAATATAACTTGTGGCGACTAAATAATTTTTTAATCATACCACAAGTTATCTTCTCTTGTCAGAATTTAAAAAATTGAAAAAAAAAGCAAAATCATACTTTTATATCCTGACACTAACTTGCAGATTGCAGTTGAGAAAGCCAGGATCCGAGTTGAGACCATAAATTTGGTTTTGCTTAATAATTCAAGTGGCTCTCAAGGCCTTACATTGTAAACTGCTAAGAGTAAAGGAGGGGGCGCTAGATAGAGATAATTACAGAGGTTTAAAAAGTTGATGGATCAGGTCCTTAAAGTGATTGAGAGAATAATTGAGCAGTAAATAAGGAGATAGATTGGCATAGATGAAATGGCGTTTGGTTTTTTTTATGTCAAAGAACCACTGATGTTATATTTATTCTGAAAAGAAACTGTTTGTTTTTGCTTTTGTGGATTTGGAGAAAGCTTTAAATAGAATGCTGAGGGATATTTGATAGGTTTTGTTTTAAACTGGGATCAGGCGAGTGTTTGGTGAGGTTGTTTAAGCAATGTACAGAAATGGTCAAAGTCACATTAGAATCAAGGTTCTGTACTGAGTGGCTTGTTTTTCATTTGTATCTGACGCGAAGAGATGTTGTCTAATGAACTTTGTTTAAATTAGAAGCAAGTGAGCGGTTTGTGAGGTTGTTCAGAAATGCTCAGTAGTTTTTCATTTGTATCTGAAAATGTACAGAATAAGAAACAACAAAATGGAGTTTCATTCTAAATCAATAAACAACTTTATTTGTCATCTTTGTTAGTAGCATTAGTAGAAGAGAGAAACAGGTTAGGAGAGTTCAGTGTCGTCCGTGCTTGTATTTATAGTAGTCGTGAAAAGAGTTCCTGATGTGGAGATGCAGATTAGACATTACTCAGACCTGTTGAAAAAGAAAGATGTTCAGTGCGTATGTCGTGGAAGCGTGTGTCCGATAGTAGAGACAGGGCAAAGGGTTAATGTCTCGTGTATGTGTGTGGAGTGCATGTGGAAGCAAGTAGGATTTTGAAAGGTTGCCATGTTGTCTTGTTGTACTCATGTTCGACCTAGGGCCAAAGCCCCAAGCTAATGTCTGCTGCCAGCTGGAGCCAGGAAGAAAGAGGAATAAGAGTTTGTGATTTCGCCTTTTATGTACTTGATCATGTGACTGAGAGCTGGCTTGTGATTAGACAAGCCAGGAAGAAAATGGATTTCAAATCTCGAGTTGCAAGTTGTTTTGACTATTTACTGAACTTTCTTTACGAAACACGTGTTTGCATAAATGAACATTTACTAACATGAAAATAATTTTTATATTCTTATCTCTCGTATAAAAATGCTTTCTTATAAAATTTCGTTTTCTCAATTCTTCCTTTATTTCCATTTTTATATGTATGTATACTGAAACAAATACATAGAGGACATTGCAAAGGCTGCTGCAAAGAAGGTGGGTTCCCTCTATTGAGCGAGAAGACTACTCACACCTAAGAGTATCCTGTACTTTTACAAAGCCACCAATTGCCCATGCATGGAGTATTGTTGCCACATCTGGGCTGGTGCATCTACTACTAGTCTCTCCCTCTTAGAGAGGGTCAAAAAAAGAGTTGTCAATCTAATATATTCCACTTTATCAACTAAGCTCCAGCCCCTGTCTTATCGCTGCAATGTTGCATCACTGTGCCTGTTTTACAAATATTTTAATGGAATGTGTTCTGATGAACTCATTTCACTTGTGCCCCCTCGACGTACATATCCCCAACAAACCCGCTTAGCAATAAGATCTCACCCCTTAGTTTCTGCCCTCGAACAGCTAGACTTTGGAATTCCCTTCCTACTGCCTGCTTTCCTTGCTTTACTGATATGCAGAAGTTTAAATGTAACATGAACAAATATCTTGTTAATCTTTCCTAGACATGGCCCCAAATAGTAGCCTCTTACATCCAAGTGATGATATGCTTTGTGAGGGGCGAACATAAGAAAAAAAAAAAAAAAAGAAAAAGAAAAAAAAGAAAAATGTATGTCTCTCTCTCTCTCTCTCTCTCTCTCTCTCTCTATATATATATATATATATATATATATATATATATATATATATATATAATAGTAGGTTATGAAAATATATATGGCATTTAAGCTACACAGAATATTCCACATTTCATTCTCGTCAGAATTCGTTACGAGAATGAAATGCTGAATATTCTGTGTAGCTTAGTTGCCATATATATTTTCATAGCTTACTACCTAGCTCTACCTATGTATTGAGCACTGTTGAAGTAAATATTGAAAAATTACGCATAAAATTATATCTTCGTATTTATGTGATTAAATGAAGTAATCATATATATATATATATATATATATATATATATATATATATATGGTAAAGCTTTGAAAACAGTATCTTCTTTTACATACCTCGGCTCTATTATGTCTGATGATGCTAAATTTGAAAAAGACATCCAATGTAGAATTAATAAAGCTAGTGAGGCATTTGGTAGGTTGCGACACAGACTCTGGAACAGCCACGATGTGTCTCTAAAAGTAAAGGTGGCAGTCTACAAATCTGTTGTTCTGCCTACTCTTCTGTATGGTGCCGAAACGTGGACCTTGTACCGCAAATCAGCTTGACTCCTTCCATATGAGATGTCTGCGTTTTATCTGCAATGTTGGATGGCAGGATTGTGTTCCGAATAGTGAATTACTGGAGAGATGTGAAATCACTGGTATTGAATCATTTTTGATCAGGATACAAATGCGGTGGTCGGGTCATCTTGTAAGAATGGATGACTCAAGAGTTCCTAAGCAACTTTTTTATGGGCAACTGACAAATTCTGTCCGTCCAATAGGGCGTCCCCTGTTTCGTTACAAAGATAAACTAAAAGACAACCTGAAACGTTGTGGAATTTCTCTGAGTTCCTGGGAGAGTGCAGCAGAGGATCGCAGAAAATGGAGGAAGACGTGTTTCCTGGGGACCAAAGAATTTGAACATAACCGCCTTTGTCATAGGGACACCCTTCGTGCAAATATGAAGGCAAAACACAAGAAACATCCACCTAAAAATGAATATGTATGCCATTGTGGTGTCAGAGCACGCAGCAAAGCAGGGTTATCTGTTCATTCGAGAAGGCATCTTTGACCTACGAGCATATGAAAGTTCACCATTTGCGGAGGAGTGTGCCGGACGTCTACAGAATTGCAATTATGCATATGGTGTCACAGATCTTGGGAGCTGCTGAAGATTGCATACTGAACCCTCATTCATCATCTTCGATGAGAGAATCCACCATATATATATATATATATATATATATATATATATATATAAAAGAGAGAAAATGAATGCATAAAAACTATATAATAATATATATATAGATTTATTCATTTATTTATTAAGGGTATGCATCAATTAGGGGTGTTGGGTAAGTGAGAACTCTTTATATCATGATATTTTGAAGCCTTATATTATATTATTACATTATATTATGTTACCTAGCATCTTCTCACTCTACTTTTCTGATGAGAAGCATTAGGCTTCGAAATACAATGGTATAAAGAGCTCTCACTTACCCAACACCCCTAATTGATGCATACCCTTAATAAATAAATGAATAAATAAATGAATAAATCTATATATATTATTATATAGTTTTTATACCTTCATTTTCTCTCTTTATTGACTTCTATATAAGCTCCAAAACAATTTGTTGAGCTTTGTATTATCTCGATAAGTCTCCTCTTAAAGAATTGATTTTATTTTCTTTCTTTAATTCCCCTATATATATATATATATATATATATATATATATATATATATACTAGCAAAAGTACCCGTCGTTGACTGGGTTCAAAAACAGCCTACAGAAAATGGACTCTGGTTTATGAAAGTATGATAGGTTATGAAAAGGAAGGGTTGTAAAGAGATAGCTTCGAATTTGAGGGTATCAAAACCAAAGCAAAATATGATGAAAGTAAAAATAAAATAGATAAACCCCATAATTTATTATACCGTACCAGTTCATACTAAAACACTTATCACAATATTCTGATGATCTATATTAAAAAACTTTGTTAAATTTTGTGACATATTTCCATTCTATGGAGGTCAGGTGTGAACGAACACCCCATAATTTTATTATACCATATTTCTTCAAACTGAAACATAATTATCAAAGTATACTTACGCAGATAGATATGAAAAGTCTTTCTTAAAGTTTGTGCCTATTTCCATTCTATGGAGGCCAGGCGCGAACGCAGACCACACAATTTTATTATACCATCCCTATTTAAGTAAAAACATACTTATCAAAGTATCCTTATGTACATCTATATCAGAAACACTTGTAAACGTTTTTTTTAATTTTTAAATTTTTTATTTCCATACTTTGTGAACCAGGCGCGAACGCAGACCCCACAATTTTAATGAACCACCGTTCTGCCAGATCAAACATACCCATTCCTGTGTCTCGATACATATATATTCCTTCATTGCCTTTCTTTCACTAAAACGTAAGTTTTATACACAATTCTATATTAATTGTTGGAGTGGTTCTTGGTTATACACTAAAACGCTTATCGTCATCCAAGATGGCCTCTAACAAAGCCAGGGACTGTGCCACAAATCTTAAATTTGGACAGTATAGGGAGATATTCTTAACAGGAGACTTCGTGGCTATGGTCTCATTGAAAGAATGAATCAGCATGCTTGGATTCATAGATGTAGAACAGTTGAAGTAGAAGGGTCAGTTGACAGGGTTAAGTGGAGGAAAAAGAGGAAGCTTCAACCAGAACTAGCTCCCATACTTACAAAGCTGTTTAAGCATTGTCTTAAGGAGAATTGCTTCCCAACCCCTGGAAAACCTCATCAGTTTGTCCCGTATTTAAAAATTCTGGTGAAAGGTTATCTCCCTCTCAGTACAGACCAATAAGTCTCCTGTGTGTCATGAGTAAGTTGCTGAAATCTGTGTTAAATAGAGAAGTCGTTTACCACCTCAGCAAAAATAATCTCCTTAGTAACATGCAGTATTGGTTTCCGTTCTGGTAGATCTACAGCAGATTTGCTAACGGTTATATCTCATAGGATTAGCGAATCTCTCGATGGAGGCTTCCTTTCCAGGGCAATTGCTCTTGACATATCAAAGGCCTTTGATAGGGTATGGCATAAAGGTCTACTCCACAAAATCTCCAGCTATGGTATAGCTGAAAATATCTTTTCAATTATTAAATCATTTCTCATAATGATTCATAAGAGTAGTGGTTGATGAGGAGAAATCAGAAGCTCACAGTATTAATGCTGGAGTCCCTCTGGGATCCATCCTGATCTATATCAATGATCTTCCAAATCACATCCTAAGATCATTCGTAGACATTTATGCTGATGACACTACTATCTATGGCAACACTCCAAAGGCCATAAACAACCAAGTTCTCTCTGATTCTCTCTTCTCTGGTCTTAATTATGTGGTGTAATGGGGAAAGAGGTGGCTTGTTAATTTTAATGCATCTAAAACCAAGTTTCCATCTTTCCATCATTAATGTTCTGATCCCCGTCTAGTATCAATTGAAATAAATGGCTCTCGTCTTGGGGAGGCGCCATGCTTTGACAAGCTTCTTAGTTTGACCTTTACTCTTGATCTGAAATGGAACATGTACATCAAATCTGTTGCCAAGGCTGCTGGAAGAATGGTGGGATCATCCTACCACTCCAGTAGATATCTCATTGTTGATGCAATTCTCTACCTGTATAAGAGCCAAGTACGTCTAAGGATGGAGTACTGTTGCCACATCTGTGCAGGAGCTGCTAGAAGCAGCTTATCCTGCCTTGAGTTCAAAATAGACTTTGTAGCCAAGTGGGGGGATGCTCTTTTCTCTTTCCTGCAGCCTCATTCCCACAGAAGAGATGTTGCAGGACTGCGTCTGCTTTATCATTATTTTTATGGCAAGAGCTCATCTGAGCTCCAATCTATGGTCCCCCCTGGCCTGACTTTCACGAAAAACACTCCTCTAGCTGAAACCACTATCAATAATTTCCCCCACTCTTTATCTGTGCCTACACCTAAAGGTAGATTCCATGAACAAAGCTCCTTTCTTAGAAGTGCACACCTGTGGAACTGTTCTGTTTCCCTACTTTCCAACTGACTACAATATGGTTGTCTTCAAGTTCGACGTAAACAAGTTCTTGATGAGCCGTTCCCCTTACGTAATCCAATTTACCAAATTTCCACTATTAACAATTACTATGACATTTTCCCATTGACTACTGTACACACATTAACCCCTATCCTCGAGTAGCCTATGGGCTTTGATAAGTGATGACTCCTTTGTAAAATAAAAAGAAAACAGCGATAAGAATGAATTTGAGATAAAGACGAGTACATAAAGATCTGTCAAGAGATAGGTTAGTTTTTAAGTCAAATTTCTAAAAGCCGCCCAGTACATGCGAGCATAACACTTAACTACATTACACCTATACTTATTTAACTTCTTATTTGTTGCTCAATTATTGTCTCAATCTCAGGACCTGATTTAAAAAAAAAAATTTTTAATTGAAAGTCACCATTTATCAAGGCCCGAAGGCCACTCGAGGATAAGGGTTAATGGTAGTGTAGTAATCGTTAATATTGTAAATTAGGTAGAATTTGATTATTTATGGGGACGACTCAACAAGAACTTGTTTACATTGGATTCAAAGACTGCCATGTTCTATTCAACTGGGAAGCAGGCCAGTGGAGCAGTGTTCCACAGGTAGGCAATTCTAGGAAAGAAGCTTTTTTCATGGAATCTGTGTTTAGATTTAGGCACAGTTAGAGAGTGGATGAAATCGTATATAGTGGTTGTAGGTAGTAGAGTGTTTTCGGTGAAAGTTTGGCAAGGGGAATCATAGATTGGAGTTCAGTCGAGCACTTACCATGAAAATAGTGATAGAGCAGAGACAGGCTCGCAACATCTCTTCTGTGGAAAAAAGGTTGCAGGGAAGAGAACAGGGCATCACCTACTAAGTTTTGAAGTCAGCCTTGAACTTTGTCAAGGCTGGATAGGGCGCACTGAGCAGCTCCTACCCAGATGTGGCAACAGTACTTCATTTTAGGGTGCACTTAGCTCTTATACAGATAGAGGATTGCATCGGCAATGAGATACCTACTGGAGTGGTAAAGTAATCCAACCATTTTTCCAGTGATATTGGCAACAGATTTGATGTATGTGTTCCATTTTAGATCAGGAGTGAAGGTCAGCTACAGAAGTTTGTTAAGAACTTGATTTATCAATTTTAAGCTTTTATTATTGCCAATATTCAGAGTTTCCTCGTAATTATTTACAATTACACAAAGATTACAAAAAGAAATGGAAATTTTGTTACGTTTCTGAATTTCTAAATTGAGGATTGGTTATTCGTATTATTTGTATACTTCGGAGTACTGTTCTCATCTTGAATGTGATTTTCACAACGTTTCGGTCAGTGTAACCTCCAATCTTCTTCAAGTGTATCTTGTTGAACTCTGGATTGTTTCTATTGAACTTGGGAATCTGCACGTGTTGGAACGGAACCCTTTAATTATTTCACAGGGTTAACATGCTCTCATTCCATTAGCCATGATTGGATAGAAGTCCAGAGTAATTCGCAAGTGTATTTTTTGGTCGCTCACACTGAGGATGGAATCTTCAACATTCAGTAGAATATCACTTTTTACAATTGATTTTTTCCAAGTATTCTAACCACTGTGCCACGGTCGGAGATTACATCAACCAAAACGTTGTGAAAATGACACCCAAAATGAGAACAGTAGTTTGAAGAATCCAAATAATATGAAGATCTTTATTTTTACTCTTTTCAAAAAACCGCACAAGATAAACAAGATGCATGGCGGCAGATTTATATACTACTACTACTACTACTACTACTACATATACTAATACTACTACTAATAAAAAAATATTGGTGCATTTTAGATTTGATATCATAATTTAAACCTTTTTTTGTTTCTCTTTCTTTTGCTTTTTTGAATGCTTTGGAATTGGCAGCGAAAAAAAAAAACTTATAAATCTAGGTGAACGTTTTGATTCAGATTCCTTGCTAAAAAAATACCATTTCCGCTCAATAGGTACCGATGTTGGAGTCGAAAGCTTAGTTCATTTAGATCGGGTGGATCTGTGCCAAGGAACCTTACCAATTTACTATTGTTATATGCTTTGACATAATAAATTCACTTCTTATATCAATAAAGGTTGCCTATTCAACATGCAATCTCTTAACAAATATCTTATGTGGAACTTATATATAAAAGGTAATTTGCCTCTATGTGTGTGAGTTCATGCCCTATGAACTCCAAAATGGCTGAGCTGATATTTTTTGAAATTTCATACAAATGCACTTGATGTGTCTGGGAGTGTTCTTAGATAGGTTTTGTATCAGAATAACTCTGATAAATATTAAAAATCCATGATCGAAAAAATTCAATTACAGAAGAAAGTCCGATTTTTAACCAAAGCTAACATCCTTATACAGCCTAACATCATGAGTGCATATGGGAAGTTTTATCACTGCACGAGCAGAAAAGTCTAGTGTATAAAATCAACAGCAGGTTTTTTGACAGGGGTGCGTTAAAAATGAATGTTTCTATTTAAAGCACAATTGAATCATGATACTTGACTTTTGTATTTTAAACTTTAGTTCAAGCTATTATATAAAAATAATTTTATAAAATCAATAATAGGTTCTCTACAGTGCAATGTAGACTACAATGTATTGTGGATTAAGCCATGGCAGGTAGGCATGTAAAGCTTCCTCTCGGTTCCCAACTAGAGCAGGCAATTAATCGATTTAATTGAAAAGTGGGTGATTTCACCGATTTCAATGGCAATAAAAGCATGAGAAGGTGGAACATTTGTTGATCCTCATTCAATCCCGGCCAACATCGGGTTTCCCTGCTAGTATTATAAACTAGAATAATACCAACCAGTCCCAGGATGGGTAAAATCAACTCCCTGAACAGATGGTTTTGAACGATTATCATTTTAAGCGTTATTTGTACAACATTTCGGCCAGTGTAACCTCCCAACCTTTTTTCAGTATCCAGAAGTAAATGGAATTACAATGTGAAAAAGTGAGTTCAGTTACTCCTTGTTTTGTTTACCTTGTGACGAACGCAACATGTAACACGTGTGTAACGTTACAACAACTTTGATCCAAAGTAAATTGAACAGATATCTGTGGGTTCTTTTTTTTTTTTTTTTTAAATTCTTATTGTTAAGCAACTTATCCTGCCTTGACAGAGTTCAAAATAGACTTCGTAGCTTAGTGTGTGTGTGTGGGGGGGCTTTTCTCTTCCCTGCGACCTCTTTTCCACAGGAGAGACGTTGCGAGCCTGTCTCTGCTTTATCATTATTTTTATGGCAAGTGCTCATCTGAGCTTTAATCTATGGTCCCCCCTCGCCAAACTTTCACGAAAAACACTTGTCTAGCCAAAGCCACTATCACTAATTTCGCACACACTTTATCTGTGCCTAAACCTAAATTCCATGAACAAAGCTTTTTTCTTAGAACTGCACGTCTGTGGAACTCTCTTCTGATTGCCTGCTTTCCAGCTGACTACAATCTGATTGTCAAGTCCAACATAAACAAGTTCTTGATGAACCGTCCCCCTAAGTAATCCAATTTACCAAATTCCCACTACTTATGTTTACTATGCTATAATCACATTATACCCGTTAACCCTTATCCTCGAGTGGCCTTTGCGCCTTGATAAGTGGTGATTACATAATAGCACTAATAAAGTGTCATTCCACATAGTGTCGCAATTTCTTCGGGTACAACAAATATGCCGGCAGTTGTGTTTGGATGACATGCACTAGTAAGCTCGTACAATTGCAATGTCTTTCTCTTTCCGTAGTAATTGCAGTATAGTCTTCTCTCTGTTCATCTCCTTTATTGCCATGGTGGCTCTAATTATTAAAGCAATTAAAAAAACACCAAAAATCTGAGCTTCCATATTTGATTAAATCATTTTTTTTTTTTACAAATACATTCTTGTTTCTTTACAATTGATTATAGCAATATTACATAATGTCAGTTTTCCTTTCACTCATTTCCAAGGAGGGGAATGAAGGAAGAGCTCTAAAAAGTATGTCTTAATCCGTCTAGATTGCTAGCCAAAGAGAATGATTTCATCAGCTTTTCCGTACGTCTCATCAGATTTCCTCTCATGACGTAACTTCCTGAACACATCAGCCTAATTTTCTTGACTTCTTTACTTAATTTACTTACAAAATGGAATTTTCCTCTCCAACATTTTAACATCCAGTATCATTACAGCATAACATGGATTAGAGTTCTTACTACTTCTTGCTACTGAAACATGGAACTGAGCACCCATAGGTACAAGCTGAACTGCAAGGAACTTGGAGGTAGCTGGCCCTCAGACCTATGGCATGCAGGCCCATAAGTTCATGGATATGACCTGGTGCCCATATAACAAACCCCAACTATAGGCAAATAGCACTACTGCCTTGTGAATGTTTTTGGAAAGGCAAAGGCTAAGGAATTAAACCCAACAAAATTCCTGTTTGGAATCCCAATAGGCACAGGGTGAAGCTCTGCAACATCTTTCCAAAAACTCCTGCAGTCGCGTTGGCACTGACTGTATTGATTTGCCTTTCTGTCGGACTCTGTCTGCAATGCTGAGAGGGTAATCCTGGTAAGTGTCTTCTAAGTCTCCTTATCACTCGCCCAGGCCTGCACTTGGAGAGGTTATTCCAGCTTTACTATATCAATGTAGAAACAGTACAGGGCATCAGCAGTAACAAGTTAGAAGCCTAAGCTCAATTGCTGTAGAGCTGGTCACAATGAGTTGACAAGAGAGAAAGACAATGGGAAGAGAATAAAACCCACAGGTGACAGAGGATATTGCATTTTCAGAATTAGACTATATAGACACAGCAGATGTTGTGGTGCATAAGACTAGATGCAGAACATAATTGTCTCACAAGACAGAAGGTTGCCATCACTATCATCACTGCTGCTTAAGTCTGTTCAAAACACTTCAGTTGGTGGAGTGACAACACAAAGACAACAGTTGCAAAATATAGATGGTGATTTCTTTATTCATCAACTGGCCGATTGATGATGTCTGGAATTCAAGCCTTTTGACTACATGCCCCCCCCCCTTTCGCCTCGAAGGGGATCAGCTCCACTGAGTTGCTATCCGACTCTCGTCTGTGACTGTCCGTGATTCTCTGATCTTCATTCTAATCACGAACCCCATCTCAATATATTGAGAATCTCCTTTGTGACGTCAGAGGTGTGCTGTTAACCAACGCAACTAAATTTCACATGGATTTTACATATGTCTGTTCAAACACACTTTTGCCAAACAAAGAATTCCCAATTTTAATTGTTCAATATCTAACCTATTTTTTAATCATTATATATAAACTCGCATTGTCCATTCTTTTAACTGACATGTTTAATATCCAGTTATTTCTAAAAGGATGGACAATCTCTCTTTTTCTGACATAAATAATATTCAGTTATTTCTAAAGGAATTAACAATCGATTGCATTCCTAGGATTTCAACTATCCATTATCTTTTAACACTTGCCTACAGGGTTCGATCCTAGCCTTTCCCTATCATTTTCACTTATCTAGTCTGTCTTCTTACTTACATGAGAAGGGGACAGCCCTTCTTATGTAACATGATGAATATATTTATGCATTCTTTTTATTGACAAAAAAAAAAAAAAAAATTAAAAATTATGTTTTTACATGAGAAGGGGGCAGCCTTTCTTATGTAACACAAAGACTAAATCAAGGTAAAATTATACTAAAACGTATATCTAGAATCCTTATTCCAAATTTGATCCATATCTATTTGATTTAGGTTGTAGTCTTTTAATGATTAAATTAAGTTTAGTGATTAAATCGAGGTTAAGTGATTTGCATCAATGGATCTTTCAATTATAAATAAGTGGAAGAAATTGAACAGACCAACGGGCCGGGATCAAAGTGTAGTATCTGCTCTGCAGATGCTGCACTTAAGATAATTTGTACCAGTCAATGGAGGGAAAACCCTCTATACTGGGACAATTATTATTTTTGGTAACCAGAGTGCCCTCTTTTTACTTACTTTTAGGGGAGCTGGTTTTTACCCCACATTAAAAACGGCCTTGTGTCTAATTTGCTTTGGTGGGGAAGCAAATAAATACAGTAAATTGAACAGGACTATTATAAAGTTGAAGGTGTACATTCGAAAAAAAAAAAAATATATCTTCAAATCTACTTGGTTTGAATTGGATAAATATTTTTAAACTTTGGAATTTATCATCTGACATTTTTAATGAGAAAATATGTAAGCTGAATAAAGTAAAAAAACACAGAAATCTTCTGTACTGTACGAAATCCCTTCAAAATCAAGCCGTTTATGATGTTTTGGTTTAAAAGTAATATGATATAATAAAAAAATAAATGAAATTAAAAACTCCCTGAAAATGCTAGGCAGGTACAGCTAGTTGTAGTTAGTTTCTGCATCTCTTTTTGCTGTAACAAACAGAACTTATCGCATGTTACCTTTGATCACAGTACACTCATTAACTCTTATCTGCAAGTGGCCTCCGGCCGTTGATAAGTGGTGACTTTTTGTACAAAAAAAAAAACAAACAAACTTATCGCACCTTTCAACAAATGAGAGCGTGTCTGGTTCTAAATTGGTTTCTAACAACTTTCTTGATTTTCGTGAATGTGCATGCTATTTTCTTCATCTGTGAGAAAAACAATTTCGCTGCTAATATCTGGAAGATTACCATAATTTGCATTATTGAAAAAAAAAAACAACAGTAATTTTTCTCCTTTTTATTTATTTATTGGTCCCCCGACAAAAGGAGGGCGGACCTGTAAATTCACCCTTGTCCGTTCATCTGTCCACATATTCTCAATAACTAGGCCTTGGAATTTTTTGAAATTTTGCACAAACATTAAACATGGTATGAATAAAAAAGTAACCGAACTAGCAGTTGAAAATTGCAATAAGTATTTTATGTATGTTTTTTTTTTCAGGCTGTCTGAAAATATCAGCTTCCTGAATTAAATGCACCAAACATTGATGTCATTTTTTTTTCCTTTCCCTTGAAGCATTAAACTTTTTTTTTCCAACATTACTGGATTCAGCATTAAATAAATTAAAAAGAATTGATATGCCATAAAACAAAACAACCAAACCAAACACCATGAATAAATATTTAAAAATATAAAAAACTTGAAACATAAAAACTTTTTTTCAAAAATTACAAGATTCGGCATTAAATAACTCGAAAAGGTTAATCTTACCTGTCTGTTTAAATGTATGTATGTATGTATGTATGTATGTATGTATGTATGAATGTATGTATCTATGTATGTATGTCTGGCTAAAAATTTTGACAGAGGTGACGGATTTTCATGAGATCGGTATCGAATACAAACTTGAGCATAACATTTGAAATAAGCTTTAAGCAACTCATTACAAGATTTCAAATAAAAACATTACCGGACAATGCCAAAGAGGAACAGCTAGTATATTATAAAGTTCTTTTGTATATAAGAGAAAATAAAAGGAGTTGGATGGAATATATAGACATTTTCATATTAAAATTTACTACTTAAGCAGCATGATCATATCAAGATATTTATGATATAAATCTCTCCTCTGTTTAAATGTATGTATGTATGTCTGCCTAAAACTTCTGACAGAGGGGATGAGTTTTCATGAGATTGGTATCGTTTTGAAGCTCAACCCTTCGGATGACATATATCAAAAGATTGGCCAAAAACATTAATTCCTTCACACTCAACTAGGCACTTTTCTACAAGGAGGGGGTCGCTCTTTTCACCAATATTTTTAAAAGTCATCTCCTCTTTTCGATTGACTAGCCTTAATTTAAACCTTTGCCACTTCTGGTTTGGTGATGAATGTAAACGGCAAAGACATCACATTTTTTTTTTCATGTTCTTTTCCTTCGTCGCAGTACAGGTTCAAGCCTGCCTGCCTACTACCACTTCTTTATTTTTTGCTCAACACACACCTCCAAACACCTGGGCAACGCTGGGCACCCAGGCTAATATACTATAAAACAGAACAACTATCCTGTGCGTTTGCTCAAAAACTTGTATGATTTTAGATATAGACCTCATATTCTAAAATTATATTAGTTTGAGCACTTGAATAGTATATTTCATTTTTATCAAAAATTGGCACAGTAATATTGTAAGGATATATATATATATATATATATATATATATATATATATATATATATATATACATATATATATGACATTTTACTTAATTTTATTTGTTTATAATTTGAAAATTATAGAAATAAAAAAAATGGTAATATGGGGTTGAGGGCTGGGAGCAGAAATGCTTATTCCTCATTCATTCACAGCAGATGCCGGGTGAGCATTTAGGGGGGGGGGTAAAAGTTAATAAATTCACCCAAATTTATTTCAATATTGATATCAGTATCCTTCTAATCCGATCCAGTCAATGATTAGTATATCCATGAACCTTATTTCAAAAATTGAATTTTGTAAAAAATTTTTAAAAATTAAGAATAAAAAAGGATATGGTGTTATGAGCTGGGGGAAGGTGATTATATGATTTTTCATTCAATTCCAGGTGACACCCAGTCTTTCTCTTAATATGTCATGTTTTAATCTTTTTAAATTGCACAAATTGGATAACACTAGGTCTGTTTATATCCCTAACGATGGTATATAGATGCGACTAATTGCATGTATTGTTGCCATAAACAAAGTAACCTTTCAACAAATGATAGATTTGATTTGCTTTAAGTGGCCAACTTTATTAGTTGTTGATTGCTGAACACAAATAACAGCAAACCTTTCCCAGGGTGTGTCACGCAATCATCCAATCCAGTTGTTCAAGAAGGTTGGTTTAGTTTCCTTTCCCATAGTAACCGTATCATCTTTCTGACATTGTCAATGTTGTTAGTTTCAATTCTTCTAACAAGATTTTCTTAATTAACCCTTTTAGCGCAAACCTACCACCTCTAATAGCAAAACTGGTTTTATTTGTAATATAAAAGAAAAGAGCACAAATAAACAAACACAATAAATTCAGCAATATACGAATATATATATATATATATATATATATATATATATATATATATATATATATATATATTTATATATATTCGTGCATTTATAAGCTACAATCAACATCCAAATGAATGCTTTGACGATAATTATGGTTTTCAAAAGGCGAACAATTAAAAGATACATTTGCCTTACTTAAAAATTGCTAGGTTCATTTATGGTGTCTTTTATATATAAAAAAACTGCAGCCAATACTTTTGCTGATGAGGAGACTTTGTTTTAAAAAAAACTATATGTCAAAATTATTGTCCATGACTTAATATCTATCACAATAAAAACATCATTTCCGAAACGATCGTACAAATTATTGACTTTGTTGTGTTCCTTCTTATGAAACAGATTTTTAATTTTAATTCTAAATTATCAATCACATTACTATATATATATTGTCATTTTCTCTCTCTCTATCTCTCTCTCTCTCTCTCTCTCTATATATATATATATATATATATATATATATATATAGAGAGAGAGAGAGAGAGAGATAGAGAGAGAGAGAGAGAAAATGACAATTTTTCACAAGTGGATAGTCAGCCTCATTATAAATTTAAGATGGCCGCCATCACAATATGCAAATGAGCCAAATTTTACAACTTATTTTGATAGTTCTATTTATATGCTGCAAATGACAATGAAATTTTGAATTCAAAGATGGTGTAACTAAAAGAAAACACAAGTGCAACTTTGATTTTTGGATTCTGTAATAAATATATACCTTTTATCATTTGTTTGTATATGCTCTGTAGTTACATCGAGCTACATAAATTAAAGGATTGATATAAGTAAAAGGTGAAATATAATTGAATAAGCATATTTTCCCATAAACACATATACAGTAGAACCCTGGGATACGGTAGCCCTAAGATACAGTTTTTTCAGGTTACGATGTGGAATACAATGTTTTTCCGGGCCCTGGTTACGGCATTTGCTTTACCTTACAATGTTACATGTGTATTATATACTGTACTGTATTTTGTTACTAATCCAGACGATTTCAGTTTTATATTATAACTGGTGGTGGGGGGGGGTACCCGGCGTTGGCCGAGTGTTTGGAGGTGTAAAAGAAAAAAAAAACTTTTAGTAGGAAGGTAGGATTGAACCCTGAAGCCTTGACGCAAAGGTGGAAATGAAAGGAAAAAACCCCAGACACCTAACCATCTCGGCCACGAGGGGAGAGGAATTGATAAGCGTGTTAAGTTAAGGGTTATAAACTGAAATATACAGGTGCGAGGAAGTTGCGTGATGTTTGACTTAGTTTTGCACTGCAAGCCAGTTACGGTTTCCCCCGCTTTTTTGCTTTTCAAAGACGCGGCGAGCTGGTAAAAGTCAGGCAAATTAAATAGAAAGGGGACCCCCATTGTTAAGTCGTAGATATTATCATTTAGACGTCATATAAAAAGTTTTAAGAATGAGCCCCCCCTCCCCCCGAGAAGGCCTCGGAAAAAAGTGAACATACATACATACACACACATTTTGCCTTTTATATATATATAGATAGATATTAAAAATCAACATGAAATGTTTTGACAGCATCACGCATGTATGATGCAATTTTCTATTTACTTAGTTTTTTTTTTGTTTTTTTTTTAATTTGATCTAATAGTTTTATGCAATAAGTTGTTTTAAAATAGCGTAGAACTGCATATTTTAGGATAGAGAGAAGGATCATGATCACGTTTAATTCAAGAAAGTATCCGTAAATAAATGTCGTAAAGTTAATGTTATGCCTTTTAGGATATTAGGATACTAGCAGTGCTACCCAGCATTGCTAGTGGGGCAGATTGCTGAAACAATCTCTCACTTGGTGATACAAGCACCAAAATTGAAATTTGTCAGGTTTGCTTCTGCAACCATCTTGAAAACTGGCAGCCATCTTGAATTTCCTGATTGCTAACGTTCTTTTCTTAAAATGAATGTACTGAACGTCATTTGTGCCAATTTTGGTGCTTGTATCACTAAGTGAAAGATTCTTATAGATTGTTGCGATAACCTGCCCCACTATGCCTGGACAAAAATCCCACACCACTGTTTTCTCCTTCCCACTTCATCCTTTTTCTTCACCCAGCCTATTCCTCTTTATGGAGACACACGCGCATAACTTGAGTCATATAAGGGAATTAACTCTGTGAAAAAAAATCAGTTACTTTCTTTTACATGATAACATTAAAAGATGTGTGTATTGAGAACATTAAATAATACAAATAGCCATTTGACTTCCAAATAATGAATCTTGTTTTAAAGTTTTAAATATTATACGTCTGAGATTATGCCGCTTAAAATACGTTGTGGGTGTTTGTTGTGTATTTTTCAAGTTTTAGCTGGATGTACAAATCGACATTTGCTCTTTAAATAATAGATGGCATCAAGTGTTATGAAAGTCATGTCAAGATAGCAGCTGATCTGAGCAATGTTTGATTGGTTGAGCATCCAAGACAGAAAGAGAATGAATCCGGTTTCTATATTCGTCGTATGAGTGGAAATTGGATATTTTTTTATTTTCTGGAAATCATTTAGTGTTTTCTTGCGTTTTTATGTATAATTCAGGGGAGATAAATTGGATATTTTTTCAAGGAAGATTGTTCTAGATAATTGTGAGTCTACAGAAGACTATTTAGACGTATCACTGGTTGAAGAACGAAGAATCAAGTCAGGAGAGCATATTATTATATAGAAAACTAAATCTGCAAGGAAAACTGATACATTTGAAAATATAATGGGACCGATACCGCACCAAACACACCGGGTGTCTCTAACCTCGTCAGACTTCACCTGATATGACAGGTGTTCTTTCGATCATACATTGTCCCGTCACAAGTTGGCCTGTTGATCGTCTTCACCCGCTGTGTTTTCATGGTGTGGCGCTTTGCCTCTTGACCGAATCGTCTTCTATTCTCTGTAGTCTCCAGGTACATCAATCACTCTGCTGGTCCTTGCGGCTTACTGCAAAATGAAGAGTCCTCACCACAAACAAACAAACAGAACTCCGGTTTATAACAATAACAAACTTTATTAATTTCATTACTTCATACCAGCTACTGTCTAAATTGCGTTGGCTGACTATAGCAATGAATGATGTAAGACCAGACAAATAAAGTTCACAGATTTTTCATTAACACAGGCTAGTTAACCTCATAACATTAGGTCAGGAAGGTCCCCAAATCAGGAGCGCTTAACCAGCTCAGCTGTTCAGTTTGCTGGCTACAACTCTACTCTTTTTAGAATTCCTTTTTTCTAAATCCAACCCCTTTTTCCCCCACCTCTCCTTCAGATAGTGGTTACAAACACCCTTTCTTTCTTCCTCTCAGAGCTTACCCTTTGTCTTGTCCACTCAACACCTCCCTCTTTCCCTTTCCTAGGAGGGGGGGGGTAGTTGTTCACACTGATATCTATTGGCAGTCCCCAGGGGTTTGTCTTTGCTCAGCACTGTGTGTGTGTGGTCTGTTGTCATCTAATGTTACTTCTAATACGACCATCTCTTTTGATATGTAGATAATTCCAAATCTGTCTCCATTTTTGAGACAATATACCATCTGCTTTGCCTTTAACAAGCTCATAATGACATATCAGCGGTTGGACCTATTTTCCTAGTTAAGGTTTTGCATTTCTCTGCACTCCTTCACACCATCCAGTCCGGTCAAACACCCACTCTCACTGCAATATGCACCTTGCTGCATGCATTCATGACACCATAGTGTCATAAAAAGGTCTTTGCTCAAATCACAAAGACAAGTCAGAAGAGAAAAAACATGTTTTTCATTTATTTTACTTTAGACATAAACAATTGAAAAATAATTTTTTCTCAAAAGTAAATGTTGTGTTAATATTACATTATATTCACATTTGATGAGTTTCAGTAAATATGCATTAAAAAAATAATCTATTTTTGTGTTTTATTAACTATCATTAGTATTATCACTAACAGAAATATGTGATCAAAGTGAGTATATTTTGTCTAGCATATAATGAACAAACATATACTCAGGAGGAGGTAATCCCAAGGAGAGCTGTATAATGACAACAAAACAGATACTATACTATCTCCCCCAAATAAAGATATTAATCCCTGGGGGGAGGCGGGGTGACATCATAACTACAGAACAGATACACCCCTTCTGTCCCCTGAAAAAACGGAGGAAGTAATACTTGGGATGATTGTATCATGACAACAAAACAGATATTACATTATCCTTTCCCTAAAAAGAAGATAATAATTCCTGGGAGGGTGATATCTGTATCGCAGGACAGATACTCCTCCCCAAAAAGAAAAAAAATGGAGGAGATAATGCCTGGGAGGATGGTTTCCTGAAACTAGGGCAGATACTATACTACTCTTCTCCCCCTCTAAAAAAAAAAAGAGATAATACCTGGGGGGATAGTATTATGACAACAGGGTAGATACTACATTAAATCCCCAAAATATGAGAGGTAATCCCTAGGAAGATTATATCATCACAACAGAATAGATACTACACCACTCGCACCTCTCCGTCTTAATTGAGCATTAAAAAATAGTAATAGTGTAGTTTCAGCCTCAAACAGGCAGGTATCAAATCTCCATTAGGATTTATGGATTGTTGAGAGAAGTTTTTAAAATCGGGTTCATGAGAAGTTAAAAAAAAAAGTAGGCCAAGAAAAGTCTGTGTTGATGAGTGAATTCAGATTGCAGCAACATCTGTTCATCCGAACTTCTAAAGCTCAGCCAATTTAACTTCAGGTGTTTACCTAATCAACTCTTATCAGATTTTCGAAATAAAACCACAAATGAACTTTTATTTATTTTTTATTTCCAAAGCTTGACATGAATATTTTGCAAAAAAATAAAAATAAATAAATAAGAAAAAAAAGTAATCTGCTTGAATAAATATTCCATGCATTAAAGTAGCAACTTCAAAATAAATCTTAAATTTTATTAATTTTTTTATTCATCCCAAACAATGATGTACTCATGCCGACAAGCAAAACAACTAAAGCAACAGAATAATAGAAATATACTTGTGCTTCAAACGGCTTTGATCCAAAGGGGGTTGAGCCACCTTTATTCATCCTCATTACTGCGTCCCTTATGAAAGCCAATCAGACCTGATGATTTGAAGAATGACCTGTAGCTATTCGCTGTTCCAATGACAAACTCTGTAGATACAGGAGCTCAGGTTGGGTTCCAGGTCAGTTTTAACCATTATCAGCAAGGTTTTTTTTTTATCTACCCATCGCTTTTTCCAACCCTGTTGAGGAACTGGGGCAATTGCTTTATGATATGAACTCTTCTGGTTGATAACCTGATTTATTATTGTTCTGTTCAAATATTAGTAATAAACTTGTGGTTATAGTCAGCTAACATACTTCCTAACTTCCAGTGTGGCTGCTACTGGAAGCGGTGACAAGGCAAATCAGTTCCTTCGGGTTTTTGTCTCTTATGCCTATATCTCCCCTATGCATGTATGCTTTTTTTTTTTTTTTTAACGTTTTCCAATTATTCTTTTTTTATTTAATAATCATTGAAAAGTTGTTTTTTTTGTCTTATTTTAATTAAAAATTATTGAAATTAGTTTTGTTTTTTTAAAGAATTATTGAAACATTTTTAAAAATCTTTTTAAAACTATTTTGGGAATATTACGTATTGGATATGTGTTTTATGATGTTTGAAATGTTGTTATCTTGACTTCAATAATTTCATTTGTTATTTTGATTTCAATAATTTTATTTTTAAACTTTCATAAGCATATATTTATTACATAAATTCAAATAAAAACTTTCATTTTTAAGATTAAAAAAACTTTTTTATAGTTTCATAAACATATTATAAGAATTCAAATAAACTTATTTTTAAAATTAAAAAAAAACAAACTTATTTTTATAATTTTATAAACATTGCTGTCCCCTGAAAAGCACAGGTGGAAAAAATAAGTTTTTATTTTATTTGAAATTTTATAAATTTCAAATAAAATAAAAACTTATTTTTTAATTTTGTTATTAAAAGCGCAAATAAAGACTAATTGTGTTAATCTGTATAATTTTCTTAATTTTTATTGTATATTTTTCAATAATGTCCTTTTCTTATATGTTATTTCAATAAATCGCTTCACAAGAGAAACACTGGAGAATAATAAAAGTGAAGGAACTGATTTGCCTTGTCACCGCTTCCAGTAGCAGCCATGCTGGAAGTTAGGAAGTACATTAGCTGACTATTACCAAACTTGTGCTTCAAACAGATTGAGTCAACTCCATCCATCCTTGACGCTGCATCACTTATAAAGATTGACCAAGCGTGACCATTTGAAGTCAACGATTAAGTTATCCCTAACTATTCACTATTCCAACAGCGAATTTTGTTGATTCAAGAGCCCAAGTTGGGTTCCAGCTCAGTTTTAACCATTTTGTTGTCTACTGTATCACTTTTTTCAACCGTGTAGGATAGTTGTAACAATTGCTCGTAGGCGGCCATATTTATTATTATTTATAAATTCTTATTTATTGCTCTGTTCACGTATTCGTAAGATACTTGTGCATCAAACAATATAACAGAATCTACATGGAATTTCAAACAAAACCCGTTATTTAATCCACAGAGGTAACATGCTCTTGTTCTGTCAGCCATGACTTCTGGAGGTTGAAGGTTCAATTGTCAGTGTGGGCGATACTCAGAATGCAATTGCAAATTATTTAAGACTTCTACACGGTCATGGCTGACAGAACAAGATCATGCTACCCCCATGAATTAAATAAAGGCTTCCATTCAGAATTCTGTATAGATTCACCGACTTTGATAAAAAGATTCCCAAGTTTAACCAGACACCTGACGAAGGTCAGATGTGAAAATAATACCACAATGAGAACAGTAGTTTGAATGATACAAATAATACAAATTATACATTCCTCATCTCCAAAATTCGGAAAACAATTTTACACTATTCTTATATCCCTTATAAAGAGTAAAATCATAGTGTAATGCTACTAAACCTTATGTCTAGAATTCTTATTTTAATTTTGATCAAAATTCATTACATGATTTTGATTCTAGAAAATCTCTAAAATTTAAGCTTTAAGGAAGCTTGAGAAAAAATTTAAATTCAGGGGATCTTGCTTAATTGGTGTCTAATGACTACAGATCAAATCCAATACAAATCAAAAATTTTAATTTTATCCAAACTCTTCTAACTTAAATCAGTTACGCAGTTACGATTTTGAAAGGTTTATTTTCATATATATATATATATATATATATATATATATATATATATATATATATATATATATATATATTAGTGATGGTATGATGCCAATATTTTTCCCTAATTCTGATACAATTACCAAGTCTATTCTAAATTCCCAGTTCTAGTACAATTACCGATTCCAATTATTTTTTTTTAATTTCTAGAGTTATTTTTGGGAGGAGGGCGGCAGATTACCATAAAAAACACTATGTAATATGTTAATATATTTTTGTAAACGTACAAATAACATGGTAACATGCTCTTGTTCTGTCAGCCATGATTTTTGGAGGCTGAAGGTTCAATTGTCAATGTGGGCGATATTCAGAATACAACTGCAAATTATTTAAGCCTTCTACATGGTCATGGCTGACAGAACGAGACTATGCTATCCCCCTGGATAAAAAAAAGGCTTTTGATCGAATTCTGTGTAGATTTCAAAGTTTGACAAAAAGATTCCCAAGTTGACGAGACACCTGACAAAGGTCAGAGGTGAAAATAACATCTAAATGAGAATAGTAGTTCGAATGATACAAATTATCAATCCTCATCTCAAAAATTTGGAAACAATTTTACACTGTTTTTATATTCCCTTATAAAAATTAAAATCAAAATATAAGGATACTAAACCTTATGTCTAGAATTCTTATTCTAATTTGGATCAAAATTCATTACATGATTTTTTTATTGTTCTGTTCAAATATTAATAATAAACTTATTGTTCAAACAACTTTGATCCAAAGCAGATTGAGCCAGTTCCATCCATCTTTGACACTGTGTGCCTTATGAAGGCTGAACAAACCTGACCATTTGAAGTTAACAATTGATCTCTATCCGTTCGCTGTTCAAACAGCGAACTCTGTAGATATAGGGAGTACAGGTCAGTTTTAACTGTCACCAGCAAGGTTTTTATTGCCTAACACATTGCTTTTTCCTCACTGTAGCAATTGCTTTGTAAATGAAAATACATAAAAGATGTAATTGACTTATATCTTGGCTCACTGTTGGACTCACTGGTGACAACCCTACTCTCTGCGTGTCTGTCTCTGGCTGACTTGGTAAATTGGTCATCGTTACCTGGAAGTTATATAATGGACAGAAGTTACGTCATGGAATAGCTCATTATTCCAGGCAGTAGGGGTGAGTCCGCAACAAATGTGTAGATATAAAATATGTATGAGAAACTCATACGACATAATCATGTTGACACACTGGTTCCTGCTGGATCACCAAAGTTAAGCAACATTGAATCTGGTCAGTACTAAATGGGTGACCATTTGGGACTTCAAGGTGCTGTATGTGCTCTCCGCTTATCTCTGCATTGTTTTCAGTTGTCCTGGACTTTTCTTTGCCACTGGACTCAAACAGTGCCGATTCAGGAGAGGTGTGGTTAGAGATTGCGCAACCCTTGCCTCACAGTTACACGTGCAGTTGCCTCTACAGGTGGTATCCTTTGTCTTTTGAGACTGAACAGAGGTATTGATGAGAATCTCAAAAATTATAAAAAGTATTTATTTGGCTTGATTGAAATGAGGATCTTCAGATAAGTTTTGTATTGGAATGTCTTCAACAAGTATCAATGATAAAAAAAAACTGATTAAAAACAGCAACAATCCAATTTTGACCAAAGTTTACACCCTTATACAGCCTAATATCACAAGTGCATTTGATAAGCTTTATTACCGTGCAAGCAGTACGGTCTGGCATATAAAATCAACAGTAGGTTCTTTGATAAAACAAGGACACATTCGAAATTAATGTTTGTATTTAGAGCACAGCTGAACCATGATACTTGACTTTTGCATTTTAAACATTAATTCAAGCCATTATATAAAAATAACTTTCTAAAATCGACAGTAAGTTCTCTATAGTGCAATGTAGAGCACAATATATTGTGGACTAAGTAACTGCAAGGAAGCATGTGAAACTTCCTCCCGGTGGATCCCCGACTAGAGCAGGCATTCAATCAATTGATTTGATTGGAAACAGGCGATTTCATTGATTTCGACGACAATAAATTTATTGAAAGTGTGAAACATTCGTTGATCTTCATTCAATTCTGGCAATATCGAGTTTCCATGATAGGTTTTTATATATTTCTTGAAACGGAAATATATGTTAACTATAAAATAGGAAAAGACTTTGAAACTACCGAACAGACACAATAATAAGAGTGAATGAATCAACAGCCAAATCAACAGTAAATCAACAGCCAAATTAATATCATGGTAGGAAAAATCAATATGGATTACTTTTTCTATTTTTTTTTTTTCTAACTTTTTTCCACCTCAGGGCTGTTATTTGGGATTGTGTCTAGCAGGGAACTGTGAGATATTAAGCAGCAAGATGTTTGTTTGCATTACATTTAAACTTCAGTAACTTAGTACAGTCAGAGAAGCAGGAAACAATGAGGGAATACCAAAATCTAATAATCCAAGGAAAGACACTGTTAGAGAAAAAGATTTTCTGGCATATAAAAATTTCAACAGTAAAGGGGTAAGATTTTGCTGCTTGTTAGATTAGTTGGGAGTATGTACGTTGTGGGGACACAAGTGCCATGAGTTCATCAGAGCATACGCCATGAAAATACTTGCAAAACGTGGATTCTATGAACAGGGCTTCTTTCTTGAAGGTGCACACCTATGGAATTCTCTTCCGTTTGCCTGTTTCCCACCTGACTACAACCTGGAAGTCTTCAAGTCCAACATGAGCAAGTTCCTAATGGATCCGGGTCAGAGCTTTGCCAATAGTACGCAACCTAATAAATTTGAGATTCGTTTTTGGACCCTGTCTAAGTGTGAGAGACTAGTGGTAGATGCACCAGCCCAGATGTGACAAAAATACTTCGATTTTGAGTGAAAATGTGAATCAGAATAAAATGAATTTGATCTATAAGACTACATACAGTGACACACAATACCAGAATAAAGCTGAGACAACACAGAACTAGACAGAATCGGAGAAGCGACAACGTAGAACAGAAAACTTGGAAAACTCGATATCTCATTTTATTGACAATAATTGAATAAAAGCAGAGAAAGATCCAGTGATTGGACTATACCATAATCCTAGCACAGGTTGAGTAGGTGTGTTCGTACCATGTGATGAATACATCCTCCATCAGTCAATCCGACAGAGGGTGGGCGATTGTGTTTTTTTCTGGCACTGCTCTGTCAGTTCTGTTCAGTTTCAAGAGATTTACCTTCTCTTTGCAAAAGTGTTAGTCTATTGCAAACCGTCTGAAACGTGCTTCAGTATTTGTTTGTATGCCAGAGCGCACTAATCTAGTGTGCTCTCTTTTCAAAACCATGCCTTACCTTGTGTCTAATCTCTGGGAAATGAGGTAAATAAGGTAATCTCCTGGAAATGAGGTAAATAAAATACATTTTTAAAAAAGGGCTGGTGACTGTGGCTAAGTGATTACTTTTTTTCTTTTTTTTAAATTTTTTTCACCTCAAACGAGGTGTATTACCACTTGGAACATAAAGGCTACTATTTGAAGTTTGTGTCTAACAGGGAACTGTGGGGAGTTGAGCTGCGAGATGTCTGTTCACATTACACAAATTGACAACCTGGGTGTGGCCAGTTCAAATCTTTTGTTCCACAGAAATACTTTCATCAAAATCAACCTCTGACTTTGTGTCTAACGTCTTAGAGATGAGGTATAAAAAAAAAAAAGAATATAAATTAAAGAAAGGATAATTTTCAGAAATGCATGAAGGAGACAAGCCTATTATTACTGAAGAAAATATTGAAAATCAGGCATTGCCTCAGACACATGAAAGAATGAAAATTAAATGGTGACTCAAGAAAGTATCATATTTTGGTTCGTTTTGCTTTACGGCATATCAACCCTTTTCGGATTATTTAATACTCAATCCAGTCATTTTTGAAAACGTTTTTATGCTCCAAGTTCTTTATACAGAGTGACCCATAAAAAACGGGCCCCAGCTCTAATTAGGCCCCTGATTTTTAGTATTTTGTCTGAATGAAATGAAACTTTGGTCATAACTAGTTTATTATATTCAAAACATCACATCAAAACACTAGGGCCTTTTTTGTTTTCTCTGTTCTACAGCATATGTTCTAGATACCCTCTTTTGTTTTTTTTGGGGGGGTCACCCTGTATTTCCAAATATGTATTCATGTTGTTTAGTTTGGCTGATTTTTAGTGGAAAATTGTTTTTGTTTTTGGCTTTGCAGAACATGTTTGGGTTTTGCAAAGGAAAATTTTAATTAAAAAAAAATAAATAAATAAAATAAAACAATGACGTCAATATTTGATGTATTTTAGATCAGGAAGCCAGTATCTTCAGACAGCCCGATCTGGTAGCACCAGTCAAGAATCCCAAACCAAACTTACATTTTACTTATATCTACAAACTTTTAATGAGGGCACATAGCATAATCACACTAGATCACCAAAGTTAAGCAATGCTGAGCCTGGTCAGTATCAGATATGTGACTAATTTGGGAATACCAGGTGCTGTATGTAGGAGGACGTCAACACCTCCCTGCTAAAGCTACAAAAACCTAATCTTTTCATCTCTGCAACTGAGGACTACTTGTGAATTTCATACACCCATGAAACTTCCTCCTTTCAAGGAAGCCAGTTCGTTCAATTCGCCTAGGGTTGGTGTGACTTTGGTATAGTATGCTGCATAGAGTTTTGCAAAACTTAAACAATGACACCAAATTTATTTTGGGAGCTCAATTAGCCACTGAGTTATGATCGTTCAAAGATTTTTGGAAATTAGAAAAACATGCCGATTTGTGTGCTATTGGTTCAAAAGTCAATTTTCACCATGTTCTATATAAATAAAACAGTAGATGTATGTGTGTGTGTGTCTGTGTAAGTATTCAACTGATAAACTCTTGAAGTACTGGTCGCATAACACTGAAATTAACAGGAAATAGTAATCATTAGGGCTATGACAACAGCATATTCTTTTCATTGTTTTGACTCTCGAGTATATATCTGACACAGACACAGTTAATTAACCGAGAACCACATCACTCTATATAAAAAGACAAACTCGAGAGTCAAAACAATGAAAAGAATATGCTGTTGTCCTAGTCCTAGTAATCATACACCAAGGATGGTTTATAATGAGTAAAATCTTTGTTTGCATGGTTGAATAACAATGCAAAATGTTTATTTCAACTTGCTGACATATTTTTATTACTTTCTGTGCATGCCCAAATTCAATTCATTTCTTCAAGTCATTTAATGTTTAATCTTTCTTGCCTGTCTCTTGATAGCTTCATCAGTAGGAGATCCGGTTGGAGCATTAAGTGTTATGGTTTTGATTTTAGCTGATGGCACCCAAGTAATATTTATTTAAAAAAAACTTTTAATATCACTACTATATATTAGGTACAATATAACATTCAATAAAGAATTCGCTCTGTAATAATGAATACGAAATCTGTATGAATTAGAATATATTTAAGCATATTTTACAACTGAACAACGCCGGGTGCCCTCAGCTAGTGTAACTTAAAATGCAAGCTTCGAACAAGTGAAAAAAGTTTCTGTTTGTTTTGCTAACAAGGAGATGTAGGCATGTTTATTAGAATTTTCAAGACTTATATTTCATGTTATGAATATAAAAAATTGATTCATCGTCAGATTTTACTAAACTAGAAACAAACATTTAATTGTGTGTGTGTGTGTGTGTGTGTGATGAATATGAATACATCCGGGTTCTTCCATGCTAAAATATGATTGGCCGGTGTAAGCCATAAATATGAACCATAATAAATAGCAGCCTGGCAGAGATGCTGAAAGATAAGATGAAAGCCTAAAGCTTAAACATATTTACCAGCTATGACTATGAACAGTAGTTCATTAAGGCGACTTACTAGATTGTATTACTTGATTACAAGGGCCAAAACCACTCAGCTACTTCAAACAAATATATTCCTTTCCAGATACACACACACACACACACACACACACACATAATTATTCCGGGTTAATATTTTTCAGAGAGGAAACAACCAATGAATTTAACAAGATTCATACAAAAGTGCTCAATACCAAAGTAGAGCAAAATATACTTTTTATTTAAGTACATAATTACGGACTCTACTTTTGTATAAACAGCATCGTCTGAAGCGGCCTTTAATTACTTGTAACTAGCTGACCGAAACATGCTCATGGATGTGTAGTGACATATAAATGCTTATGTAAAATAAATAAAATGCACATATATATATATATTTTTGGGTTTGGGTTGAAGTCGGGCAGGAATACAAAATGACCGTTACTGGGTCAAAGTGTACGCATATGTGTACACATTGATTGCCTTTCTTTTACCGAAAATAATCAATTAAAAGCAAATGATGAAATAGTCTTCATGTTTATCTTTTGTGTCCACTTTTCAGCGTTACGTAGGACAAAACAATCGTAATAAATCTTGAGCAAAAAGAAAATTTTCGGAACTATTTTCTTATCGGGCACTGACACAAAGCACCGGAAAGGGGTTTCCCCTGCAGTTTTCTCAGCGTCTACACATTTAAGGCTGAAAATTCATCGAGAAGTTGTTGCGTCCTCAAAGTGTCATTGTGTTACGTTGGACTGTGTTTCGTCACCTACGCCATCCAGGGTGAGTTTTTTCTATCAAAACGTTCTTAATATGCATTTGAAAGTATATGTGTACAAAATTAGATAAAAATACTGTGATTTTAAATTGGTTTCGAGTGTGGAATGTATGTTCTGTATACAGATAGACGTAAACCTGTTCGACTACCTATGAGAAAGAGTGAAGAACCGTGGGTGGAGAAAAGCTATATCGTAAAAATTTGCTTTGCTTTAGTCAAATTTTTGTTCAAAGTAAAGTTGTAGAATATTAAAGTAATCTTCAAACCGATTTTTGCTGTGAAATTTATAGGAGCTGCCAGAAAAATGTGATTGTTTAAATATTCCTGTCCTATGTAACAAGACACCCGGCGAATCAATCCGGCTCCTGACTGTTGGTGTCTTGTTGCAAAGCTGAAAGAAGAACTCCGTTTCCTGACTGGACACCTCTTCCATGCTGACTGGCAGTTTTCCCAGTTTGACAGACTGTGCCACCAAAAGCCTTTCCCTCGCCGCAAGATTGTGATGGTGCTTGACTTTGCAGAAAATGATGTCTGCAAGTATCAAAATGAGGTGCATGCTGCTCACTGGTACTACGAAGAAGCAACAGTGCACCCGATTGTGTGTTACTATGCCTGCCCTCGGTGTACCTAAACAGTAACGGAGTCACTTATACTCATGAGCGACAATAAAACTCACGACTATCATGCTGTGCATATTCACCCAACAAGCTGTTCAGCATTTGAAAACCACAAGAGGGCTACATATCGACCACATTGTCCAGTGGACAGATGGCTGCGCAGCACAGTATAAGTCGAAGGGTCCCTTTGCTGATGTGTCGTGTGCATTGAAGGATCTCGATTGCGCACTGGAACGAAACTTTTTTGGCTCCCATCACGGCAAAAATCCATCGGACAGTGAAAGAGCTATCGTGAAAAGTGGGGGCAGAAAGGGCTGTGCGGATGAGGGACGATTTGGTAATTTCAAATGCTAGAGAGCTTTATAAATATTGTGATGAAAGCCATCTCAAAAAACAACCACAGGACAGCAGTTGCAGCAAAGATGAACCCTACTTCAGATCGTTTGTTTTTGTCACATCTGAAGATATAGACCGCAAGAGGAATAGGCCAGCAAAAACAAAGGCACACGAAAAGTGCATAGTATTAGATGTGAAGGAAATAAGGTGATGATTAGAGAACTGTCTTGTTTTTGTGACCCTTGTGTCAGTGGCACTGGGTTGTGTTTGAATATTTCCATTGCAGGTTTTTGGACAGAGGGAGATCTGCACCCAAACCGCATTCGGCGAAGGTTCAAAACTGAAAAGTAATCTGTAATGAGCAATATAAGTTCATAATGATGCTAAAATAAAAGAAATAACCTGTCTTTTGTCTATTTTGCTAATAATTTGGTGGCCATGTTACATGGGACAGTTGTGTCCTTGGTAAACTTTGACATCATATATAACAAGCACACTCTTTTATTTTATAAAATTTCCAATAGCATACCATGCAATAGATGTCTGTCTATCAGAAAACGCCACTAAAAACATTTTATCCACATTTTAATTTTTTGGTATACATGTCAACCAATGGCCCCTAACTTTGGAGAGTTACCCATATATATATAGTAAGTTATGCAATGCGGAAGATTCTGTGTAAGTTTAACTACTATATATTTTCATAACTTACTACCTAGCTTATTATTATTATTGTTATTGTTAGTTATTATTGTTATTGTTATTACTATTATTATTATTATTATTATTATTATTATGGAACACTGTTGAAATGAATACTGAAAATTGATACATCAAATATATCTCCTCATAATATTTTATGCAGATACATGAAATAATTATATATATATATATATATATATATATATATATATATATATATATATATATATATATATATATATATATATATATATATATATGGTCCACAGCTGATAAAATAGCTCTGAAGAGTGGGTCCACAAGCAAAATAAGGTTGAGAAACATGAGATTGTGATGAATACAAACTTATTTCTTATATTTCTCTATATATAAAGTTGGGGATGTGTATACGTTTATATATTCGCATGTGTAGGATTCACTCCTAAACTAATTAACTGATCATTATGGAGTTTGGAACACAGCTGCTCTGTGTAAGGATGGTAAATGTGAGTTATAGTTTAATGCAAGGGTCGAGGGGGGGGGGTAAAAGCGGGTAAAAATATTTCATGAAAATTCAGATATCCCTGACTTTTGTGAAATTTCAACATTAGCTATTCGATGTAAATATTTCCCAGAATTCCGTTTCTTTAGAGTATTTCAAAGGGTTTTTTTTTTTTAGAAAATATAATATAGGCAAAATCTCCCATTTAAACATTAAGGTATTTCAGATTTGCATTAAATTTGATGTATAGTCATTAGACACTAATTACTGTTTCTTCTTAAGACCACTGAAGCTTTAAATGTTAGTCATTTTCTAAAATCAAAATCATTTAATGGATTTCGATGAAAATTACAATAAGGATTCAAGACATAAGGTTTAGTATCATTATATCTGGGTTTTAATCTTTGTAAGGAGGCATAGAAGCGATGCGAAACTGTTCTCTTCAGGGAATTAATTTTACCCGTCCTGGGACGGGTATTCTTCCAGTTTAATATAAGATTGACATAAGATCAAACGGTGATGTTTTTTTTTTTTTTTTTTTTAATCTTGTAATAGGTTTAGTACAAAATATACAACCATTCAGTAGATGGGTAACATCATTTCAAACCATTTTTTTCTTTGTTCTTTTCCCGTGAAATGGTTTAATAGTTTTCCCGTTCTGCATTAGTTGTTTGTCGGCCATGACAAGCGTACCTACTATCAAACTATTATATCTCTTTGAGCGATCAATATTGCCGACAAGTCTGTTATTTTCAGTTAACATTACTATGGTACGTATCTGTACGAACTGCTTGGCAGAATCAATACTCACATATGGCTTGCGATAGAATTAGGATATATCTATATATAGAGGTCCGCGTACGTGTGGGTACACTTTCATTTTTCTATTTGTATATCGTAAAGGCATTTCGTTTCGTTTGTTTGTCTAGTGTATTGATTCTTGTTTATTGTTTATCCTTCTGCCATTGATGCTTTTGTCTCTGCTGTAAATATTCATGTTACTGTTGTCGACATAGACACAATAGCTGGAACATGGCACTTAGTGTCTTCAGAATGACCCTGTTTAGAAATTTAGTTTTATAACTAGAAGGATACCCGTCCCAGGAAAAGTAAAATTAATTTCCCCCAAAACAGAAACATTTGGCACCATTTATGTCCATTTATGAAAATTAAAATCAAAATATAGTAATATTAAACCGGCGCTTCTACACTACTAGGGCGAGATTTCGGAAATCGCAATACTGAATTTCACATGAAAACAATGGTATCCACGTATTCTTCGTATTTTTAAGATGATTATAGTCGAAAATTACGAAAATCGATAAGGTAGAAAAAATTTTATTAAAGAAAATAAAAAATAGAATTTGATGAAAATGATCGTAAGACACAGGAGAATTCAAAAGGGAGATAATTTTCCGTTTCGATTTAAACAAGATGGCCGAAATTTTTCACCTGCTAACATGATGAAAGTTGTTTTTTTTTTAGTAGTTCAGTAATTTCAGGTAATTTTGATTGCATAATTTGGAAGCTGCCATTGTAATTTATTAAAGTTGACAAAAAAATCAGTAGAAACCATTGTTTTTTTTTTTTTATCTGAAAACTCGTCCCAATAGTGTAGAAGCGCTAGGTGTATCAGAATTTTTGTAGGAATTTTTGACACCCCCTAACACAAAACTGCGAATAAAATATAAAAAAAACTCGTAATTTCTCCTTTAAAAGTGGGTTGCTTATTTTCTTTATGGATTATACTTCCAAAATAAACTATTAAAGTTGTTTTAAAATTAATAGAAATATTTTTTTTTATTTTAAAAAAAACAGTAATGAATTTTACGAACTCAATATTTTTCAATTTTTAAACTTTAAAAATCCATCAAAATTTTTCTATTGATTCTATTTTTACGATATTTTCAGGGTCAATGTGAAATTTTATGCTCTTTCCAATAAACCGAATATAATATTTTAGACAAACGTTTTCTTTTTTTTAATTCACGCCCCCCCCCCCCATTTTCAAGTGTCTATTAAAAAGTAAATAATTAATTTACTCACCAAAGTGTTATATATCACAAATTGAAGAGAAAAGGTCAATAAATAATATATTCAAATTTAAAACAAAAAAAAGTAGTGTTTTTTAGAAATTTACCTGTAAAGTCCGAAGTTTAAAACCTTTTAAAAAAAAACAAAAAAAACATGTGTTTTTTTTTGTTTGTTTTTTTAATGAAACCTTGGCCTTGCTCCTTTAATCGAAAAAAAAAAATTAGGGCTTGAATTACATTTTTCGAGGAGTTATAAGCTTGGAAATTGGGGTGGAATTATTCACTATTTTTCACGAAATTTCTGACACACCTATAGAAGCGCCATTAAACTTTATGTCTAGAAACCGTATTCCAATTTTATCAAAATCAATTAAATCATTTTAATTTTAGAAAATATTAAAAAAAAAAAAAAAAATCAGAAAATTATCCAATTTTATTCAATTTCTTAAAGAATTTAATCAGTAAATTATATATTTAAGTCGAAGAATACCCGTCCCAGGAAAAGTAAAATTAATTTCCCCAAAACAGAAAATTTTACACCACTTATATCCCTTTATGAAAATTTAAATCAAGATCTAGTAATGTTAAACTTATGTTTAGAAGCCGTATTCCAATTTTTATCAAAATGATATTAAATCATTTTGATTTTAGAAAATGTCTAAAAACATCAGAAAATAATCCAATTTTATTCAATTTTTTTTTTTTAAGAAAGTAGTCAGTAAATTATATATTTAACTAGAAATAGACCTGTCCCAGGGCGAGTAAAATTAATTTCCCAAACAGAAAATTAGCACAACTTATGTCCCTTTACAAAGATTTAAATGAAGATCAACATCATATAATATGAATCAGGTGTTTCTAGTGTTAGCATTGGTTTTCCTGATATTTCTCTTGTCATTCTCCAAAACAGTTTTGCACCTCTTATACCCATTTATGAAAATTAAAACCAGCATATAGCAATACTAAACCGTATGTCTAGAATCCTTATTCTAATTTTTATCAAAATCAATTTCATCATTTTGATTTTAGAAAATGTCTAGAAACATCAGAAAATTATCCAATTTTATTAAACTTTTAAGAATTTAATCAGTAAATTATATACTTAACTAGAAAAACCTGTCCCAGGGCGAGTAAAATTAATTTCCTCTAATTTGATAATTGATTTTAGTGGAGTTGTTAAGTTGTGTTCTGTCGTGTCTATAATCTTTTGAGTCAGCTTCAATAATCTTGATAATACACACGTCCGTTCACATAACTCACTTTCAACTCACTGGTCGTTCCTTTTACCCTTTTCTTTCATGCATCTTACATAAACTAATTTGCATAGAGTTTGCGTTACTCACATGTGATTGTCAAATGCAAAAGCGATGTCACCATTTTAGCTTTCTTTTTTTTTAAATTATTTTTTTCCTTAAGCAAATGAACACGACACCTTCACACTAGTCAGGTAAGCTGCGATTTTCCCTACACTCTCCCCTGAAAACAGGGCAGGGGAGTAATATCTGTGTTTGTCAGGTACTTCTTCGAAAAGGAATAACGTAGGCCTCACTCTCATATGTACTCTCATCTGCGGGTTGGCTTTCAATAGACACCTCATTAGTTGGGAAGATACTAGCATCAGAATCACTGTCAAGCGGATCTGAATTCAGATAGATTAGCCAATCACTATTCTCAGAATCACTTTCTTCATTTGATAAGTGTGTCTGTATTACTGGTCGAAGGTGTTTAATGTGCCAAGGCACCCCATCAACTTTCATAGACTGTGGTCTGATCACTTCAGTAACACAACCCATGTTATATTTTGTTGTGCACCTGCCACACGGATTTTTAACCCAAATGATATCTCTTTCATACTTCCCTCCAGTCACCTCTAACCCTAACCCTAACCTCTGATTTGGGAAGTGAATTAGCTTCAACGCCTTTGATTCAAACATGATATCTATGTAGCACGTCAGCTGGTGCGATGGAAGATGAAACGTCATCTTTGGGATGATGTTGTGCCAGTAAACCACCTCCAATATTGAACAATTATTTCTGGTTGCGATGGTCTTAACTGTCCTATGACTTCATTCTACAATTCCGTTTCAATTCAGTGAGTAGGCGCATCGAAACCGCAGATGTACGTCCCAATTTTTTGCAAATTTACTGATGAAAACAGTGGCATTGTCAGTCAGTATTTCCATCAGCGGGCCTAGCTCAAGAAAAATATTCTTCAGCTGTTGGATAACAGTGGTCGCATCTGTTCAATGCAGTAGCCACCATTGCAAATCTAGAGAGGCCATAGTCAATTATAGTTATAAAATTCTCTCCATTATGGTGGGTTATGTCCTTTGCTAATCTGCTCCAGTTGTTCTTCACGTTGAGTTTTCCTATTTTCCAGAGAACAGGTACCGGATCTATTGATCAACAGGTTTAGCAGTTTCTTTGGACACTGACCTGGCAAAAGTTTGTTTCACACCTGGATATCCACTTTGATGATGGATGTCAGCCACCTGGTCCTCATCTAGTTCTCCTACTGTTGCTCAACTCCCGAGCACCTGCTCTCTTCCTTCCTTGAGTAGATCCATCCACGTGCGTAGTACTCTAGTGGAACATAAATATTGACAGAACTTCACCATTTTTACATTGATGATCAATCCATATTCTTTGGCCAGCGATTGCAGGGTTCCTAACCATCACCTGATAAGCATCTCACCAGCTGCTCTCGTGTTCACATGTGCTTTTCTAGTTAAAGTGTCAGAAATCCACCGGTGCATGCACACCAAATCAGTGAACAAGTGTAACATTGTCACTTCCCCCTGAAAGGCCAAATTGACTCCTTTGAGTGCTGTGTCAAGTTCAGCTAGATTGATGTGCTGAGCATCGTTAGTTGGACATAGCCAACACGCATCCTCAATGATCATTCAATTCATTTCCAATGCCACTCCTGTGACTATGCAATTTGCATCCACGCAAACTGTAATTTCTTTACTGTTCATACACCAGTCTCCTCCAACAGGATCTGCTTCTCGTACTTTGCTCAAAGTTTCTGCAAATATGTGACAGAGAGAAGCGTTTTTGATTCTGTTATTTCAGCCCTTTGTTACTGCAGTTGCTAGGGGCTTGATAAATGCAACTGCCACCTGAAGACATCCACATATAGAGAAGTGACCAATGAGTTTTCTTGCAGAGAGAAAATACGTGCCGACAGGTCAGTTCATCAGAGAATTTCGAAATTGGACTTCCTTATTTCCATCGAAGAGTGCCATCTTTTTGCCAGACTTGCAAGCCAAGAACTCTGGTTCTGTCTTTCAGTTGTACTGGATCCTTCGAAACCAAACCATAGTCTAAAAAATCTTGTTGCACATATGACACAGGATTAATTACTGATGAAAACAGTGTCAGTCAGTATTTCCATCAGCAGTCCTCACTCAAGAAAAATATTAATGAAAATGTCATCAACATATGCTTATGTGGCGCTTTTGATCACATGGTCTTCAGATACGATAGCCTTTATAACAGACTTCATAATAAGTAGCACCATATTCAGCCTAAATCCCAATCATGTAAGAAAGAAGTGCTGCCCCCTGAAAATAACTGTTTGAAACAGCCATAACGCCTTGTCAACATGGATTTGAAGATATCTGCACATCCATAAGTGACACATTGACTTCTTGTCATCACCACTCTCTTAGTTTCTGCGTACACACTTCTGCATTAGCAGTGAAAATATCTACAAACTCATCCAATTCCTGATGTCAAGCACCGGGCGCATCTTTTGCTTTTGCTCTTGCACGACCGCCATTAAAGGAATTAGATTTTTGGCTGGACCAAGTTCTTCTGAATATGACACCAGCCATCCATTCTGCTGCCACTGTTGGAAATCATTCTCATAGGCATCCCTGGCATGACAAGGTACTGTGTATTCTTGCATACTGTTGCTCAGTTCACTGGGAGAATGACCGTTTGCCCATTTCCACGGTGCAGTTCATTCTTTGTTAACGCGATCATAAGTCACACTAAAGTCTGGCTCATTGATCAAGATGGCAGCACAATTGTTTAAGCCTCCGAAAAGTGCTTCGCCTGATTCCAACAGTAGATCGAAGCCCAACTGCTTATCCATGACCAACGCCTTAATGTTGACAGCTGGAACTTAGCCAATCTCTACATTTATTCTGCCATATCTTCAGCAATTCAATGTCCTTTTGTCAGCTGTTAGCATTCCTGCTGACTTCCACTTCCAAAAGCGACACACAACTTTACTCACTAGAGTCTACGAACACTCAAAACCAATCAACACTGTGCACTCTTGCCCATCTACTCATACTTTCATGGAGGGGAGTTTCTTAGTGTTCAGTTCGTTGGGGAAGAGATTAATGCTAATGCTTCCTTCCCTTCAGCGTTTCCCTGGCACTGTGATGCTATATGTCCAAAACCACTAGATCTTAAGCAACATATCTCATGATGGACTTTGCGCACCCGACTGTCCAGCCTCTCTTGGCGATTCTGTAAGCAATCTTTTGCCAAGTGGTTGGGACAACCACACGTAGCAAGCAGATTTTCTACCGTCATTGTGCACTTTTTATTCTGAAGGTGTTCATTTACAGGGTCTTTGTTGTCAGTCATGGCAGCTCTCGTTTGGGTTAACAATTCTGCACTCATCGTTTCCATCCTGGATGAAACGCGTAATATGTCTGACATCTTGCGGTAGTCCAGAAACAAATGCGCATGTTAACCAACATTCAGGCAATGGTTCCCCAACCAACCGGGCCAGCAAAAAACTCCTCCACTGTCTCAGCAGAGCGAAGTTGTCGAGTAACAAACTGGTCATTAGGGTAGGTCGATTTTCAAATTTTTTTGGAAAATGTAAAATGTCGGAGCAGAGAAAGTTGCACACACATATGGAGAGTATGAATTAAAAAAAAACTACCTTTCTAACATCGGACGTTAGATAAACATTTGATTTTAAAGATTGTTTTCTTTGAGACACGGAAAAATCCTTATCTTTTGAAGATTTATATGAAATTATTTAGTATTTTACAGTTTTAATCATAATAGTGTGTTTATTTATGTAATAAACTATATAATGATTGATATGTTAAAAATTCCAAAAAATATAATTGCTCCCCCTCCCCTCCCCGTAATATTTTACTTTATTACCTTATAACTGTAACAGATAACAAAAATAATCAATTCTTCTTACTGTCAATGAAAAAAAGAAATGTTTTAATTCTATTTGGAGAAAAAGTTTTTATATAAACTAAAACAAATTGTTTACCTTCCTCTAGGAATTTGTCTATGCTTGTATAAAACACAAAATTGCCAAATATGAAATAAAGGTCTTTTTCTAACATAATGTCAAAATTCTTCCAATAATACCTCTTTCGAAGCAAAAAATGACCTCATTTCATGGCATAAAACTTTAGCAATTATATGTCTATGTCTCGCTTCACGTCCATAGACTGATTAGAAGGCTTCGAATGTTAATTTTACGGCCCTTTCGACACTATGTGAATGTGCAGACAAATCAGGTAACTCTGGCTTTCTGCTGCTCACTATTAATTCCTGAAGTTCATGATCTGATCATTCTTCAGTCAATGCTGGCTCTGACACTTCACTTTGAGAAAGGTCTATCAAATGTGACCAATGTAAAGCGTCAAAATTTATTGTTGAATTTTTCTTAAACGCTTTTTCGTTGGTAACCCACTCCTGAAAAAGAAAAGAGAAATCAAATTATTTTATTGACTTGAACAAATGAACACAACTTTTATTTATTTATTTTATTAAATTACTAATTTAAAATGGACGTATAAATCGACGTAAACAATTTGATCAGTTTTATATAAATAAATGTTTACTTATATTGTTAAAATTCTTTTTATAACCTCTTCTCTCATTTCCATTTCATTTGATTTTAACATTGAAAAACTAAATATTTTCAGGCAAAATGGCAAAAGCATTAAATTGAAGATTTCTTCAAGCAATTTCCTGAATTTCTGGAGGCTGTCATTATGACTTGCAATTGGCAGGTCACACAAACAAAATGAAATGTAAAATAATTTGTCAAATTTTTTGACAAGAACATTTTTGGCAAATGTGAATAAATATTTTCTATTTATTTGCTTAACTTTTTTAAAGCAGGTGTCTTGCAATTTGTGTACAATCTACAGTTCAGTTAATGGGGGCAAATGGGGATTTACTGCCTTCCAAATATCTATAATGTCATTTGCCATTAATTTTGAAAGAACAATTGTATTTAAAGTTGGATGAGAATTCTCCATATAATAACTATATTTGATAACTTGGCAGAAAGTAAGGGGTTCTGTTGTATTTAATGGAGAAGGTGAGCCTGCAAATTTTGTAGAATCAGTACTGCGCGTAGAAATAGTTCATTTAGAAAAATATCTGCAAAAAATATATTTTATGATATTAGAAATTAAACAAAGGAAATTATTCAAAGAAAATTTTTTTTTTAATAAACAATTATTAAATAGCACAAAGATTTAAAATATAAATTTTCTTTTTCTTAATAATTAACGTTTGTTAAGACATAAAATGCAAAATGTAATTATTTTTATATTTGAATTAAGCCGGTCAACACACATGAGTCTCTGAGTAAACATGAAAATGAAACCGATTACAGTATGGTGTACCAGGAAAAAAATACCCAGCTAAAATAAAGCCCTGGGTTATTGTTTTTTAATTTATTTCAAATGAAATATTTTTCAGGATTTCTTTTTTTTTATCGACTCTCATTTAGTTTTCTGAAAAAAAAACATAGATATTACAAACAAAAGAAACAAATATTGCTTACACTATCTTCATTTTATTCTTCAAAACCGGCATTAATATGGCATGCTTTTTCTTTCATTTAACACCGGCATCTGCCGACATAACGATGGAATATTGAATGTTTTAAATCTTTAAATTCATTTGCTCAAAAAACGATAGTTTTGGAAAAAAATATTTTGTGTGGTTATTCTCAATGTTATTTGACAACTTTCTCTGCATAGACATAGTCGTAATACCAAAATCGACCTACCCTACTGGTCATATGCGTCGAATGCATTGGTAACATAAAGACCTGCTTGATCTGTTCTGTGTCTGCTTTCTGAGTTGCCTGTATATAGCCAGTGTTCCACTTTGCAATCTCAATGGCAGGACGCGCTCAACATTCTTCATAGTGAAAAGCTCACACACAAGTTCCACATTTTCAATCCACTCGATAATGGCCATATCGGCTGCAGAACCACTAAACTCCGGAATCAGCTGGACATTATAAATCTTGCCCTCCACTGTTGAAAGGTAATATAAAGCCAAAATAACTTCTAGTCTGAAAATTGATTTCAGAGGAATTTCAAAGTTGTGTTCTGTCCCACCTACAATCCTTTGAGTCAGCTTCAATAATCTTGATAATACACACGTCCGTTTGCATAACACGCCGTCTTTCAACTCACCGGTCGTTCCTTTTACCACTTCTTTATGCATCTTGCATAAACTAATTTGCACAGAGTTTGCGTTACTCACATGTGATCATCAAATACAAAAGCAACTTTGCCATTTTAGCTTTCTTTTTTTTAAATTATTTTTTCCTTAAGCGAATGAACATAACACCCACGCTAGTCAGGTAAACTATGATTTTTTCTACATTTTCCAAACAGAAAATTGGTACCACTTATGTCCCTAAAATTAAAATCAAGATATGATACTACTAAACCTTATGTCTAGAATTCTTATGATTTTGATTCTAGAAAATGTCTTAAATTTTAGTTTTTAAGCATAAGTAATCTTAAGAAGAAATTGAAATTCAGGGAATCTTATTTAATTTGTGTCCAATGACTAGGGATCATGTTTAATGCAAATCTAAAATATTTGAATTTTCTGATGGGAGGTTGTGCTCATATTATGCCATCTAAATATCCTTTAAAATACTCTAAAGAAACTGAAATTTGAGAAATATTTATTATTATTGATTTTTATTGTAAAAATACACAAAAATCAAAATATCTTACTTTTCACGGAAGGCTCTTAACCCTACTTTATATAAAAAGTTAATTAAACTAAATATAGCCCAGCTTCGGATTTCTTACGCCTGACAGCTGTGTACCAAAATTAATAATGATTGGTTAATTAGTTTAGAAATGAATAATATACGTACAAAAATATGAGCATACCTTTGTATAAATAGAGATATTAATACTCAAATGCATTCATTCTTTTGCGGACTGTTATCCACTTCATAGTTGTTGTTTCACCACGTTTTGGCCAACTTATCCTCTGGCCTTTTTCAAGGGATATAATGATACTAAACCTTCGGGGCCCGTGGTGCAGTGGATAGAGGCATTGGTTATCTATGGTTCCAGGTGAGCATTGTCTGAAGATAGAAGTTTAAATCCTACCCAAAGCATGTCCGAGGGTTAATTGGGATAGACAACAACAGGAGGGTTAGACAACAACTATGGAAGGCGGTAATTACTGGGGATACAGTTACAAGACTCAGCATTCTTATCCCGTCACGGGTAACCACCTGAAGAGGGACAGAGGAATAATTGGCTGAAACGTGGTAAAGCAGCAGCAGCAACAACAATAACAACAACAACAACAACTTTGAAGATGAGGATAACACAAAAAGAATGAATGCACAAATTATCATCTCAAATGATTAAAGAAAAAAAGATTAAATCTGAAGAAATTTTCATTGGGGTTGGTTTTATTCTGAACAAGCAGCATCTGAGTCTTTTTTACTTTGATTTTTTGTTTCGCTCATTTTTTTTTTTTTCATTTTAGGCTTTTGCATTTTTGGATTTCAATAAATGTTTGTTTAATTGTAGTCCTTGCCACTAAACTCATGCAGTGCCGATTCAGGAGAAGCATGGTTGGAGATTGCACAACCTTTGCCTCAAAATTACACAATGATTTTAATAGTAAATAAATAAGAAAATATTAACCTAATGTTTCAGATATATAGTTGCAAGGAAAACATGCACAGGGTTTTTCTTTTGGTACCCCCCTCCACACCCACGCACGCACACATGAAAACCACCAGAGTCTAGGTCATTGTTGAGGTGGCTTGTTACCTGTTGAATTTTTATGAATGTGAGCATTCCTATCTCGTCGCGGTTAACAACCTGAGAAAGGCCAAAGGAATAGCTGGCCGAAACGTGGTGAAACAACAAAATCTATGAAGATGAGGATAACAGTCCACAAAAAAGAAATCAATACAAAAATTTCGAAGTTGTTCCAATTCTGTACTACAAAAAAAAGTTTGTGATTAAAGTCTGTTCGCAGACTACTTCAGTAAACAGAGTATGAAACGTGCAAAGATTTCCCTTGAGAGCCACAATCGATCAGTTCATACCATCAAGAAATTTTCTGCTCCTTCTTTATATGTAGTATGAAACATCTTTTATATATATAATATCGAGACCAATGCTCTTTTACTGGCTCTGAATTGTCTGAGTTATCTCCCTTGGGTTTATTCTGGTCAATGTTAGAAAATGCACTTTTCTAATGTAATTGTCTGATATCTTGTTCCAGCCATGTGCAGATTTTAGAACATGAATATTCTTGCATATCCTTCAAAGCGGATGGTTGCATCATTTAGCTTCTCCTAGTGGCATGCTTTCTCAAATCCTAGCAGGCTTTGGTTTTAGGTTATGTCTTCTGATAGCAGTCTTATAGACTCTGAGAAACACACACCGTAAAGTAACATTTAATTAATTGTTGTACACTCATACTGTTTCGAATTTTTTTTTATACTAATGCATTCCTTCTTTAGTTGGTTTCTTTGTTTATTACAATATGTAGTTTCTTTGAAGATTGTATGCTGGGTATGAGGGAGCCAAACCAGCTGCCAACATTCTCCTGTTTTTTACTGAAACCAACCGAGAGCTGTTTTTAGTATTCTCTCTGTTCACTTAAGTGCAATTGTCTGGATTTCTCTTGCACTTGGTTCACCAGGTATATTAGTTAGGTAGGACTTCAGGTTCTTCTTCATAAGTCCTGTAGCACGTATAATAACTGGTACAACTGATGGTGGTGATGGTCTGGGTGATTGTGGTGGTGATTTAGGTAATCGTGTCCTGTTAGGTGATGCAGATTCCTGGGTCGGTGGTTGTGGGGTTCCCAGCAGAGAGTTTATGAAGGCAGGTGTTATGTCAGCCGGAGACTCCAGAGGCATAGGAGTTCCAGGAGAGTTGGGCATGTGCTGGAACAGCTGGATGGGTTCTGTTGGTGAAGTTGGTTGTTGTTGTTGTTGTTGTTGTTGTTGTTGTTGTTGAAGTAGGCTTTAGTTTTGCATATTCTGTTGCCTATATCAGTGTCCACTTCTCTTCCCTTTCCCATACCACCTCCTGTCTTCGCCTGGTCTCCGCATCCTGTATCTTATAGTGGTTGCATGTTTTTGTGACCGTTTATATGTTTGTCTTTGACAAATCGTTTATTTATGGATAGCTGTATATGCATACAGAGCTTTACAAATTTATCTCTAGTTGACCTTTGACAACTAAATATTTTCGTTTATTAACCAAATAGAAAAGTTACTAGCCAAACCCATATGATTTTTAGAATATGACATATCCATTCTGTGACGACTACATACATCATAAAGATTAAAAAAAATTTTTTTATAAATAAGCGTAATTTCAAAGATGCACCGCATTTTATGTTGAGACTTGAAGGGATAAACATTTCAATTTCTTCAAATATTTATTTTTAAAAGCCTACATTAAAAAAAAGAGTATATTGTCCTATTAAACTTTTATTGTTTAAATAATTTGACTTTGCTTGTTTTATTTAAAAAAAAAACAAACGATAAAGATTGAAAAAACATCTTTTACTCAGTAATGAGGTTCAGAAGATTGTCGGTGTAAAAAAATAAAAAACACAATCACCAAAAGTTGAGCGTTTATTAATTCAGTCGCCACTTGGAAAAATCATTCGCAAACGCAACTGTTTCACTCGCAACGTAAAGCCCTGTTTGTTCATTATTGTTCTTTCCCTTTTCTTCCCACAACATACAAATAGCGACCATGTGTGCAAGGAAAGATATTTCCAAATCTGCACATTGTTAAAAACGTAAACAAAAATAATTTTTCCTTTTTCTTCTTCGTGTGCCTAACGCTATGGAGTATTTCTGCAAATGAAGCTACTTTGCAAAGACTTCCTGTTTATAGAACTCATTACCACTGAACTACTTCTTTGTTGATTACAACAAGGTCACCTTCAAATTCAGTGTCACCAGATTCTTGCCAAAAACCATTCCATAAGCATTGAAACTTTGTTCATTCTTATTAGTCATTCTCAATCCTCTCAGAAGCTTCTTCATCATTTTGTAACGTAATCATTACATGTCCACACTCGGCACTCTTACGTTGTGTGCAGATAATTGCAAGGAAACGAAAACAAGGAATAAGCTAATTCAGCTAACATTCACGTATGGGGAGACTTCAATGTTCACAATGTCGAATGGTTGACCCACTCAAACAAGACCGATGATGAGGGGAGGTTCTGTCATGATTTCTCCATTGCCTATGACCTCACTCAGATTGTTCATGAATCCACCTGTGTGCCTGACAATGACGGCCAGTATGCGAGCCTACTAGACCTTTTTCTCACAACTTGCCCTGAACTATGTTCAGTTTCTGTTCTGTCTCCTCTTGGATCTTCCGACCACTCTGTTGTATCAATTAAGATAAAAATGAAATGTAATAAGTCCTCAGACGTACCTCTTGATCGTACAGTATATCGATACACTAAGGCTGACTGGGATAGCTTCCGTACATTTATATCGGATCTACCTCTGCGTTCCATGTTTAAAAAGGATGTGTCCTCTATAGTATCAGACCTGACGGAATGGTTAATTGTAGGTATAGACCGTTTCATACCCTCGAAAAAGTTCCAGCAAAAACCTAACAGCCAGCCATGGTTCTCTCCAGAATGTGCCTGCTGCCATTGCGCACAGAAATCACTTTTTCCACTGCTTCCAATGTAATAGATGTATGGAAACTAAAGCCCCTTTCAGGACTGCTAGCAACCATTGTAAGAAAGTAATAAAGAACGCAAGAGAGTTGTATGCTCAATCTGTTAAGTCCAAAGTAGCTGAGCAGCGGCTTGGTTCCCACCAGTTTTGGCAAATAGCAAACAGAATCCTGAACAGAAGCGTATGCTCTATCCCAACAATCATCAATGGACCTGAGTTAATCTCGTCAGCATCAGATAAAGCCAAACTCTTTGTCAAGAACTTTGCAGCTAATTCTACACTTTGCGACCAAGGCCGCCAACCCCTAATATTTCCTCCTGTATCAGAAAATACGCTATGTGATATATGTATATCTGTATGTGATGTTGCCAAGCTAATCAAAAACCTTGATTCCAGTAAAGCAACTGGCCCTGATGATATTCCAATTATAGTACTCAAAAAACTTCAACCTGAACTAGCGCCCATACTTACAAAACTGTTTAAACGTTGTCTTAAGGAGAATAGTTTCCCATCTCCCTGGAAAATTTCATCAGTATGTCCTGTATTTAAGAATTCAGGTGATCGCTCATCTCCCTCTCAGTACAGGCCAATAAGTCTCCTGTGCATCATGAGTAAGTTGCTGGAATCTGTGTTAAATACAGAAGTAATCAACCATCTCAACAAAAATAACCTTCTTAGTGACACTCAATATGGTTTCCGTTCTGCGAGATCTACAGCAGATGTGCTTACAGTTATATCTCATAGGATTAGCAAATCTCTCGACGGAGGCAACCTTTCTAGGGCAATTGCTCTTGACATATCTAAGGCCTTTGATAGGGTATGGCATAAAGGTTTACTTCACAAGATCTCTAGCTATGGTGTAGCTGGAAATGTCTTCTCAATTATTAAATCATTTCTTTCTGATAGGTTCATAAGAGTAGTAGTTGAAGGGCAAAAATCAGAAGCTCACAGTATTGATGCTGGTGTCCCTCAGGGGTCCATCCTGGGCCCAACTCTCTTCCTGATCTACATTAATGATCTTCCAAATCACATCCTTACATCATTTGTAGACATCTATGCTGACGACACTACCATTTATGGTAGCACATCTAAGACAGTAAACGTCCAAGTTCTCTCCGATTCTCTCTCCTCTGATCTTGAGCATGTAATACAATGGGGTAAGGAGTGGCTGGTTACTTTTAATGCATCTAAAACCAAGCTTCTTTCTTTACATCATCAACATTCTGATCCACATCTGGCATCAATTGAAATGAATGGCTCTCGTCTTGAGGAGGCCTCAAGTTTTGACAAGCTTCTGGGTTTGACCATTACTCCTGATCTTAAATGGAACACGTACATCAAATCTGTTGCCAAGGCTGCTGGAAAAATGGTGGGATCTTTCTATCGATCCGGTAGATATCTCACTGCTGATACAATTCTCTATCTATATAAGAGCCAGGTACGTCCAAGGATGGAATACTGTTGCCACATCTGGGCAGGAGCTGCTAGAAAGGACTTGTCCTGCCTTGATAGAATTTAAAATAGACTTTGTAGCCTCGTAGGAGATATCCTTTTCTCTTCCCTGCAACCTCTATCTCACAGAAGAGATGTTGCGACTTTGTCTCTGATGTATCGTTATTTTCATGGAAAGTGTTCGACTGAGCTTCAGTCTATGGTCCCCCCTCACCTAACTTTCACAAGAAACACTCGTCTAGCTGAAAACACTATCAATAATTCCCCCCCACTCTTTATTTGTGCCTAAACCTAAACGTAGATTCCATGAACAAAGCTTTTTTCTTAGAACTGCACGCCTGAGGAATTGTCTTCTGTTTTCCTGCTTTCTGGCTGACTACAATATGGTTGTGTTCAAGTCTAACGTAAATAAGTTCTTTATGAGCCGTTCCATATAAGTTATCAAATTTACTGAATTTTCATTACTAATGATTACTATATTGTCCAATTTCTACTGTACACTCTTTAACCCTTATCCTTGAGTGGTCTCTTTGCCTTGATAATGTGGTGATGCCTGTGTAAAAAAAAAGAAAAAAGTCCACTCACTTTTTTCCGTTGAAATAACAGACATCTATTTCCAGTTACTTTCCAATCTTGTTTTTAGTTCAAATCTGTCGCTCTCAGTCCATGTGCGTAACAACGTCTATCTTTGTCCTCGGTTTGCGCACACATTCTTCCTTTTATGATCTTTTTCTTTTCTTCCTTGCCGTGACGTCACCTTGCACACGGCATGGTATTTGCATTTGTTTGCTGCTGCGATACACGCATCTGTTACAAGTTAATTGATAATCATTCTCTCTCATTAACATTTATCCTCGTGCGGCTTTTGACCTTGATATCTAGTGACTTATGAGCAAAAACAAAAAATATATAATATAAACTATCTGTAACTTTTCACGTTTAAATTTGATTTAAATAGTTATTTAATTTTGTTTTGAAATAAATTTCATATTAAAATGTGGAATATATTTTTTCTAATACTGCAATTAATACTACTATAATTGGTATTATATTAATCTATGAAGTGTGTATATAATCCCACATAATATTAGTATAACTTAATATAACTATCAGGGAAACCCGGCGTTGCCTGGGATTGAACGAGGATTAACGAATGTTTCACCCTCCCATAGTTTATTGTCATCGAAATCGGTGAAATCGCCCGCTTTTCAATCAAATCAATTAATTGCCTGCTCTAGTTGGAGAGGATGCTTCACGTGCCTCACATGCCTCACCACAGTGACTAAGCTGACAATATATTGTAGTCTACATTGCACTGTAGAGAACTTACTGTTGATTTTGTAAAATTATTTTTATATAATGGCTTGAAGTAAAGTGTAAAATACAAAAGTCAAGTATCATGCTTCAATTGTGCTCGAAACGGAAACATTCATTTTTAACGCACCCCTATTATATCAATGAACCTATTGTTGATTTTATATGTTGGGTCTTTCTATTTGTGTGGTAATAAAACTTCTCAAATGCACTTGTGATGTTAGGCTGTAATAAGGTGTTAACTTTAATCAAAAAGTTGCTTGTTCCTTCTTTCATTGGATTTTATCGATTATCGATACTTATTGAAGACATTCGGATACAAAACCTATATAAGAACACTGCCAGGCACATAAAGTACATTTGTGTGAAATTTCAAAAAATCAACGCAGCCGTTTAGAAGTTCATAGGAAACAAACAGACAGACAGACAAAGTTCCTTTTTATGTAATAGTAGAAATTAGTGTGAACACTAACGAAGACATAAGTTTTTTTGTTATTTATGACGGAGAGTATACACTTGTATTTCTTGTACAAAACGTGTTTAAAATGTCTCAGCAGTAAACAAGATAAAAAGCCATGCAAGTAGAAAAAATCGTTATTTCCATGAAAAGTGCTCGACTGAGCTCCAATCTCTGGTTTCACCTCATAAGACATTCACAGCAAGAACTTATCTTCCTAACACAACTGCAAAGAAGTTTTTCTTTTTCCTTCATTTCTCTCACATCAAACAGAATTTCCAAGAACTTCATATTTGCTTCCCTGAGGACTACAACATGGTCATCTTCAAAGCCAACATCAATAAATACTTATCATAAACCGTCCTCATAAGTAATTTTATTTATTTCGTTATTTTCAATCTTCTCATAATACTCATCATATTTTAACTGACAATCTATTCATTTCATGCACTCTTATCCTTGAATTGCTTTTAGCCTTTTAAAGTGTCGGCTCATTAGTAAATAAAATAAAATAAAATAAAAATAAAACTTTTCATGACAAACGTTCGATTTTTAACCTTTTCATTTATAAGCCAAAACTCATTCTGGTCGTATTAAATCGAGCTACTAAGCTTATCCAATTTCAGAATGCATGTATCGCTTGCATAATTCACAGACGACATTAATTAAATGTTATTTGGGGTTTTATGTTATACTAACCCGGCGTTGCCTGTGTTTGGGCGTGTGTTGAGCAAAAAAAAAAAAAAAGTGGTAGTAGGCAGGCAGGCTCGAACCCGTACTGCGAAGGAGGAAAAGAGTGTGAAAAAAAGATGGGACGTCTTTGCTGTTGCGCCTATCGCCAAACCGGAAGTGACGTAGGTTTAAATTAACACTAGTCAATCGAAAAGAGGGTATGACTTTGGAAAATATCGGCTAAAAAGCGACCGTTCCCTGTAGAAAAGTGCCCAGTGAAGAAATTAATGTTTTTAGCCAATTTTTTTATATTTGTTGTCCGAAGGGTTGAGCTTCAAAACGATACTGATCTCGTGAAAATCTGTAACCTCTGTCGAAAGTTTTAGGCAGACATAAAAACATACATACATATATAAAAACATACATACATACATACATACATTTAAACAGACAGGTGAAATTTATATGATGAGGATTTATTTAAAAGTTCAGAACTTACTTATTATTCATCTACATAAATAAAACAGTAGATGTATGTATGCATGTATGTATGTATGTGTGCATGTATGTATGTATGTGTGCAAATATTTAACTGATAAACTCTTAAACTACTGGTCACTGAAATTAACAGGAAATAATAATCACACACAAAGGATGGTTTATAATAAGTAAAATCTTTGTTTGGATGAATAACACGTACAGGAATATATCGGCAAGAAGAAATGTAAATTTTAAGTCATTTAATATAATCTATCTTACCTATCTCTCGATAGCTGCATTGGCAGGAGACGCGGCTGGAGCGCTAAATGTTTTATTTTTGATTCTAGCTGATGGCACCCAGGTCATTTTTGTTTTTAAACTTTGGTAATCAGTCCTATATATCAGGTGTAATATAATATTCAATAGAGAATTGGCTCTGTAATAATAAATACGAAATGTGCATGAAGTAAAATGTATTTTTATTTTTTATTTTTTTTACATGGGGGTCACCAGTTATCAAGGCCCGAAGGCCACTCAGGGATAAGGGTTATTGCATGTACAGTAATCAATGAGATAGTATTGTAGTAATCATTAGTATTGGGGGTTGTCTTTAAGCATATTTTACAACCGGGCAAGAATGGGCGCCCCTACCCCTCACTAGTTTTAAATAAATCATGAAAATTGTATGTAATAGAGAATGAAGCCAGAAACATGTGTGTGTGTGTTTGGTGGGCGCCATTTTGAAAAATCAAAGGGCAGATAACTCTGAATATTTCTCTCATGAACCGAAATTCATATTTAAAAAATCTCTGCTCATCATAAGTCTTTTCTACATAGTTTTCAGCACTAGAAAGTCAGACACTGTTTTAACTCATATTAATATCTTTTAGTTTTCTTTGGCTGTTCATGGTCGATTGCAAGTTACACTACTGTGCTGTTTGTTGGCAGAAGAAATTGATAAATCGATAGGCGAATCCTATTTCTTTCAAAAATGGCGAGCTGTACATTTGATCTCAAACTAATCTGTGAGTTTCGCAACTCAACATTTTGGTCTGCTCATCGTAAAAACTGGTTGAAAAAGTCGTCAAAATATATACAAGATATGCAGTGTAAAGCAACTGAAACAAGTTACCCCTGAAGACTGACAAACCATTTACTGTTTAATAGCAGTTAAATGACCATGATGATAAGAAAGATATTACTTGTACAAATATCCTGTAACTAATGTTTACTGCTAAAACAAGATGTGACCCACGTCCGAAAGGGGAGAAAGGCCAACTCCCTCAAAAGGGCATTTTGTTTGAATACAAAAATAATGACCAATAGATCCATCAGCATTCCCTGGTAGCTTTTTTTTTTTTTTTTTTTGTTTTTTTTATAACTGATTCATTTGTAGTATACAAGCAATTTTTCACATCATAATGGATCAAGGTTGTTTTGATTTGAATAAAACTGATTTAAATTATTGATTTGAATTGTGATTTAAATCAAATTATTTATTTTTTTTTTGATCACTGATTTAAATTACAATTTTTCTAGAATATTTTAAGTGCCAACAAAAGAATCAGGTCAGTCAAAAAATACTGATTCGTATGAATTTACTTTTTTTTTTAATAGCATATACATAGTATATAGTATTATATTGAAGGATGAAAAATTGATTCATGCTTTTCAAACTTGTATCAGTGAAAATGATCCAATAGTCCTGATAAAACAAGCACGTTATGTCTATGAGTAAAAAAGCACAAGTTATTTGTATTATATAGATTATTCGGACTACTATTCTCAGCTTCGTTGTAATTTTTACAACTTTCTTCCAGTGTATTTTTTGACCATGGGAATCATTCTGTTCTGTTGAGCAATGGAAAAAGACATTGATTAACATTCAGTTTTCTGGAAGTTGAAGTTTCAATTCTTAATTAAGTAACAAAGTTACCTAGCATCGCCTGGGGTCTTATTTTCTGTTAATCACGCAGACACTCTAAGTAGGGAGTTGAGCATTGAGATGTTTGTTCACACTAGGGATCATCATGAATCGACTTTGTTGTACAAGCATTTTTTTCATTGCGACTATCTTTAACCTGCTCTTGGCCTGCCAAGGCAGCAGGGCATCCGATGAAGCTCCCTGATGTTGAAAATAAAGGCCTTTCAACTTTGATAGTTGAAAACAATTTTCATGAACTTTTAAATTGAACTCGTATTTTGTCAAATGTTTAATGGTGCATTTATTCTATAAATGCATTTACACATATGTAACAGAACTCGTAGCAGCAGCAGCAGCTGTATGACATGTATTCAAATGACCAAGCCAGTGCACGACGTGATGTTGTCATAGCTGAGGAAGAGAAGGAAAAGAAAAAGAGAGAAAAATGCACCACGTGGTGAAGGATCTGAAAAAGGAAAATGCTACTAGGTGAGATGAACATGTGGTTCCGTGGTGGTGGCAAGAGACTTTTAAACTCGTGTTGAGACGGCAAGGTTTTGTAAAATGGCAGACGAGATGAAATAAGAGACTTTTAAAACAAATTTTATCTTGGAAGAAGCATGAACAAATGCATTTCATTACAACTGAAAAAACTGAGTGGAATTTCTTCCCTTTTGTTTTTTTCCTTTGCGATTATTTCAGATACAACGTGTTGGGTCTGAGTGTTAAAATGTAATAATGATACCGTTGAAGAAGATCAACGATTGCATTACATATCTGATTTATAAAACTCTATCTCTTCTGAAACTAAAAGTCGCAGAGCAGCGCTAGAGGCCTCAAATTATTGGATTTTTTATGGACCATTTTTTTCATGGGTCTCTAGCCAGTTAAAGTAGTTTTTAAGGTGTCAAAAGGGGTAAAAATTGAAAAAAAAAATCGTTATACATCTTAGTTTATTTTTAATCAGTTCGTGTGCATGTTAGATTGGTACAGTGGTAACGTCACCAGCTTTGAATGCTACAGTTTTGCTTTCGGTTTCAATTCTAGCTGATGGCACCCAAATACTTTGTTTTTGTTTGCTTTTGAAATCACGACTCTATAATAATATATAAAAAAATCTGGACAAATTAAAATATCATATTTAAGCGTATTTTACGAGTGGGTAAAGGTAGGTACCCCCCCCCACACACACACACTAGTATATTGTAATTTTAAACGTCAAAGTCCATTTTGAGGACAAAATCAGAGTAAACTTAATTTTTTTTTTTTAATTCCTATTCATCGTAAAGAAGGCAACTTTTCACTACAATGAAAAAGACTGCAGTGAATTAGAGACCTATACCAGGGCTTTAAGGACAGATTTATCTTTAGTTAATCTTTGACAACTAAATATTTTCGTTTACTAGCCAAATAGAAAAGTTATTAGCCAAACCCATGTGATTTTTGGAATATGACATATTCGTTCCATCACGAGTATGTACATCTATAATATAAATCTCACCTGTCTGTTTAGATGAATGTATACATGTATGTATGTATGTTTGTATGTCTCACAAAAAGCTTTCGACAAAGGCGATGGATCCTGACAAGATCAGTATCATTTTGAAGCCTGACGTCTCGGACGACAAATATTGAAAAAATTGTCCAAAAACATTAATTACTTCACTCTTAACTCGGTCGTTTTGTACAAGAAGGCGTCAATTTTTTTTTTTCGCTGACATTTTAGCACGTCATCAACACCGTTGGATTGACTTTAGTTAATTTGAACGCTTTTGACTTCCGGTCGCGTCATGTCGGCTAAGACATCAAATTTTCTTTCACTTTCTTTTCTGCCTTCGTGGCACGGGTTCGAGCCTGCCTGCCTATTACCACTTTTTTTTTTTTTTTTTTTGCTCCAAACACTCCAGGCAATGCCGGGCACTTAGGCTAGTCATAAAGATTTTTCTGTATAATGTAATTCTAAATATGCCGTGAATTTTATGTTGAGACTTGAAGTAATAAACATTCAAATTTCTTTAGATGCATTTTTTAAACAGCCTTCGTTAAAAAAATAAAAGAAAAAAGTGTATATTAAATGTTCTATTAAATCTTTTAATTTGATTTTTACTCGTTTTATTTAAAAAATTTAGATGAACAAAAGGTTAAAAAGACATTTTTCATTCAGTAATGAATTTGGGAAGATTTTCTTTCTTTTTTTTTTTTTTTTTTTTGCAAAGGAATCACCACTTATCAAGGCCCAGAGGTCACTCGAGAATAAGGGTTAAAGAGTGAACATTGGTCAAAAGGACAATATCATAGTAATCATTAGTAGTGGAAATTTGGTAAATTGGATTACTTAAGTGGACAGTTCATCAAGAATTTGTTTACGTTAGACTTGAAGATGGCCACATTGTAGCCAGCTTGAAAACAGGTAAATGGAAGAGTTCCACAGGTGTGCAGTTCTTAGAAAGAAGCTTTGTTCATGAAATCTACATTTAGTTTTAGGCACAGATAAAGAGTGGGGGGAAATTATTGATAGTGTTTGCAGCCAAACGAGTGTTTCTCGTGAATGTTTGGCAAAGGGGACCATAGATTGGAGCTCAGATAAGCACTTGCCATAAAAATAAGGATAAAACAGAAACAGGCTCGCAACGTCTCTTCTGTGAGAAAGAGGTTGCAGAGAAGAGAAAAGGACATCCCCCACTAGGTTACAAAGTCTAGTGAAAAAAAAACCCACAATTGCCCCAAAAGCTAAGCATTTTATTATTTCTAGTCGCCACTTGGAAATATCACTCACTCACAAATGTGACTGTTTCACTCGCAACATAAAGCCCTATACACAGACACTCTAAGTAGGGAGTTGAGCAGTGAGTTGTCTGTTCACATTACATTCTGCATTTTAGTAAAGTCACGGTAGCAAGATATGAGGAGAAATTTCAATGTCTAGCAGTTTCAGGAAAGGTTCTCTAACATACAGTAAAGGCATAGAATTTTACTGCTTTTCATGTTAATTGGGGTTATTTTCGTCGAAGGGGCACCAGTGTTAATAGTTTGCTGGAGCACATTCCATTAAAATACTTATAAAACAAGCACAGGGATTCAACATTACAGTGATAGGACAGAGGTTAGAGTTTGGTTGACAATGTGGGATCTATTCTTTATTTCATTTGACCGGTCGAAATGATGATGACGTCAGGAATTCAAATTCGTTTCTACATGGTTAAATATTCTCCCCTTCGCTTCTAAAGGGACCCTCCTCTAATCATGTCAACTCTTTCCGACTGCCTTTGCTGACTGCTCCAACCTGTCTGCTTGACTCCCTGATCTGACTAAAACTAGCTCCTATATTGAGAAATACCCTTTTTGCTATATCAGATGTGTGGTTCCAAAACGTGACCAACTCACGTGGCTAAGCACCGTTTCCAAAGCACACTTCTGCAAACAAATATACAGCATAATCATGTTGACACACTGGTTCCTGTTAGATCGCCAGAGTTAAGCAACGTTGAGCCTGTTCAGTACTAAAATGAGTGACCATTTGGTTGGTTGGTTGTTTTGTTTTACGACATATCAACCCTTTTCAGGTTATTTAATGCCAAATCTGGTGATTTTGAAGAATGACTTTTTAATATAGTATATTTGTTTTTTAAGTCGTATTCTACTTAACCCATAGTTGGGACCCTAACAGGTGCTACCACTCCGGGTCAAAGTGGACCTGTGAGCAATGGCAATTAAAGGGTAGCTCCACACTCCCTAAGGCCTGCAAGCTGGGGCCCTCACCATCGGATATAGTTTAAGGTCATAGCCAGGACCGAGTGACCATTTGGGAATTCCAGGTACTGTATGTGCTTTCTGCTTATCTCAGCATTGGTTTCAGTCATCCTGAACTTCTTGCAACTGGACTCAAGCAGTGCTGTTTCAGGAGAGGTGTGGTTGGAGATTGCGCAACACTTGCTTCAGGCTTACATGTGCAACCACCCTTACAGGAAGTATCCGTTGTCTTTTGAGACTGAATCAGGGCCTTTTTTTTTGTTTTTTGATACTCCAATCAAAATTTGGCAACAATACTCCATGTATAGGCAAATCGTAACTTTGTAGAGATATAGGGTACTCCCATGTGTGAATAGTTTTCTAGCATGGTAGAGGGAGCACACTTTCTATGCAGCAGCCTGGTTGAGAGTGTGGAATATGTTAGAGTGGAGACTCTTTTTAGTTTATTCCCAAAACGATTTTCAAACTAACAATCATTGTGTCTAAGTGCAACACACTAACAGAATGACTCTTGACAGCAAGTAAATCTTTAATTTAAACCACAATTTTTCTAAAATTTTATTAAAAAACGTTATTATTCAATATGTGCTTATACAGGGTGGAATGATAAAGTTGTCGCTCCCCCCCCCAAAAAAAAAAACAGCATTACAGCTTTATTTTAAAACCTTTACTGAAAACATCAATTAAGGTAACTTCATTATGTAGTAAAGCTGACATCTAATCAATGTAGCTGCCCTCAGCCTCAATCACCACATCGATACAGTTCTGGAACTGAGAGCATGTCTTATCCATAAGTGCCAATAGGAGCTAGGCGAATACTTGGCAGATGGTGGTGATCAGGCTGGCTTTGGTGTTCTGGGAGACTATATTGGTAAAGTTCTCGATGTATGACCAAGTTTAGTGGGTTCAGGTCGGGGAGGAGGAGAGACCAGTGAGAGAAGGGTATAAAATCATAGTACTCCTTCTGAAGCCAAGTCTGGGTTCTTTTTTTGACTTGTGAGCCAGAGCAGAGTCCTGCTTGCACACTCAGGGTCTGCAAGTGGCCACCTGATTGCACCAGGGGATCACCACACTCTTCAGCACATCTAGGTACACTTCGAAGATGTGAGGTGGCATGATGTGGCCCTCACTTGAAACCACTCAAAGACCATAACCGTGGCCGGAAATGTTGTTTTCATCATCCTGGGCATGTCCTTGTTATTTGTGGCAATCCAGTGATGCATTTAGAGGGTGCTGGCAATGGTCCTGTTGTCATAACTTGGATTGGTAGAGAGCATGAGTTATACAGTGGCACGTCTCCAATCTTACTGGTTGAACATTGAGTCACTTTCAGACATGATAGAAGGCTCCTATCGCTCTTGGGATTTGTACACAACTGGCCAACGCATAGACAGTTTGCAACAAAAAAGGAAACCTGTTTTAATCAAACAGAAATGAAATCCTGTTGTATTTTCTAGGGTGACAATTCTTATCGGTCAACCCGGTATAAAGTTTCATGTGTTAATTATATCATTGTTTACATTGTAAACACTTTTTAAATACTCATATCTCTGGTTATAAAGATACAAAAGCAATACTATATTTTTTTTATAAAGATTAAGGGTTCTTTGATATAATAGTGGCACCATAGTTTTTCCTCTGTTTAAGAGAAACAAATTGAGCACAACGCCTGACTTTTATCAATAAACTTGGATTCTAGCAAGAAATTAATTCAAAACTAACAGTTTAACAGCTTTGAAATTGTTATCAAGTTTTGCATGGTTGCAGAGAAATCACTGTGACAACCATTTTTAAGCTGGTATGATGATATGACGAGGAAGAGGAAAATACCAGGAAATGTCAATGATTTCCAAGACAGATGCACTGACCATCGAACTGTTGTCTATGCTTGAACTGCGATGAAAGTCGAGACAATGGATTACATTTTCTCCTTTTATCTTTTTCAATGGCACATGTTTATCAACTACTCTATAACAAACATCAGTGTGTGTGTGTGTGTGTGTGTGTGTGTGTGTGTGTGTGTGTGTGTGTGTGTGTGTGCATATATATATATATATAAACTAGCAGAGAAACTCAAAGTTGCTTGGGATTGAATGAGGATCCACCAATTTCTGAGGATCAACATATTTTTATACTGCAATTAATACTACTATAATTAGCATTATATTAATCTATGAAGTGTGTATATAATCCCACATAATATTAATATAATATTAATATAACTATCAGGGAAACCTGACGTTGCTCGGGATTGAATGAGGATTAACGAATGTTTCACCCTCCCATAGTTTATTGTCATCGAAATCTCTGAAATCGCCTACTTTTCAATCAAATCAATTAATTGCCTGCTCTAGTGCCTGCTTCACATGCCTCATCGCACTGACTAAGTTCACAATACATTGCAGTCTGCATTGCACTGTAGAGAACCTACTGTTGATTTTACAAAATTATTATTATTATTATAATGGCTTGAAATTAAAGCTTAAAATGTTTAAGTCAAGTATCATAGTTCAGTTGTGCTCTAATCAGAAACATTTATTTCAAACGCGTCCCTGCCATATCAAAGAATATACTGTTGATGTTATATGCTAGGCCTTTCTACTTGTGCGGTGATAATGGCTTGATTTAAAGTTTAAAATGAAAAAGTCAAGTATCATGGTTCAATTGTACTCTGAAAATAAACGTTCATTTCGAACACACCCCTGTCATATCGAAGAACTTACTGTTGATTTTGTATACTGGGCCTTTCTGATTGTGGGGTAACAAAACTTTTCAAATGCACTTGTGATGTTAGGCTGTATAAAGCGTTAACTTTAATCAAAATCGCCTCTTCCTTCATCGGATTTTTTCAATTATCAATACTTATCAAAGACATTCTAATACAAAATCTATCTAACAGCATTGCCAGACATATAAAGTATCTTCGTGTGGAACTTTTTAAAAAATCGTCCCATTCATTTAGGAGTTCATATGGAGTGGACTCACGCACACACACACACACACACACACACACACACACACACACACACACACACAAAGTTCCTTATATATATATATATATATATATATATATATATATAACTACTTAATTTGAGAGTGCTCGAATAAAAAAAAACACCAACCTAGATTTAAAACAGATCAAGAAACTAAATATCCAGGCTAAATAGAGCACACACAAAGGAACAGGTCAACCAGAGGTCAAATAGGCCTTTGTCCGATAAGTGCATGCTCATTGGCTGATAGGAAGGGCGCGGTGGATACTAGAAAGCTGAATGGCTAACTAAAATCTCAATAGACGATGCACATATAAAAACGACAAACAACCACAGAATTCGCGCATAAGCCTGAAGAATCCTAGAGTGGATGAAACGCGGAATATTCAGTGTAGCTTAATCGCCATATACATTTTATAACTTACTATATATATATATATATATATATATATATATCATGATTGCATGCAAAAATTTATTTTTCAACAGAATACCTCCAATAAAGAAGAGTGGTGAAAAATCCTTATTCCGCAGAGTTTCACCATCTTTCTTTATTGGAGGTGGTTGAAAAACAAATTTTTGCATGTAAATCTGCCGTTTACAGTCTTTGTTTATGCTTATGATATTAAAGCTCTACTCCTTACTGTAGTATCGAGCTTATTTATTTTTGTTGGGATAAATATAAACATTAATACTTATATTGGACTGAAGCTTACAACGGCACTTGACCAGTAAACTTCCCCCATTCATTGCTTGAGTTATATATATATATTTGTTTTAACAAAAAAATAAAACATCGTGGGATGGATTTATAGCAACAAAATGTGTATTTCATTGTTAATTACAATTGTTTCAAAACTGTTCGGACAAATTCAAGCATTATGTCATTTGAAAATTTTCACAGGAACAGCCTTTCGTCAGACTTAATGAAAAGAAAACACTTTAACAATGAAACATAATGAAAACCATTACCCCTATAAGGAAAGATGACAAGTGAAAATATACCTATATCTCATCTTCATATATATATATATTTATATATATCTATATATATATATATATATACTCGTGAGCAAAAAAAAAAATGGGCCAAAATTTTTTTATACATTTTATTGCACTAAAAGCTATATTGAACAAAGAACAATTGAACAAGGAAACTTAAACGAGACTAATAACACAGAACAAGACATTTACTTTAATAAATGCTTAGTATGGAATCGCATTCCTGTTTGATTTCTTTAAAAGATCAATCCTTTTAGACATGCTCTCAACCAAAGTGAAACACTGTGAAAAGGAGATGCTATTCCATTCACTTTACACAGCTTCCCACAGTTTGTTATTGTTCGAAAAAGAGATATTATGGACCAAATATTCTCGATTTGGTTTAAATCGGGGCTTTGACCTGGCCAAAACATCAAATCAATTGTATTATCAGAAAACCATTTTTTGTGATTTTAGCAGTGTGTGCATTATCATGTTGAAAAATAATGTTCTGGGATATTCCCAGCTTCTTTATACTTGGTAACAGTCCTGTTTCTAATATTCGGATGTATTCCTTTGCATTGATTGACTTCTCACATTTAGTAAGTTCCCCAACTTCTGCTGCAGTAAAAGTTCCCCATACCATTATCCCTCCATTTCCGTGTTTAACTGTCGTTTTTAAATCTTTTAAATCTTTCTCTAGTTCTTCAAATGCACCATTCGGGAGCATCACTAATAAGACAAAATCTTGATTCATCTAACCAGAAAACATTCCTGAACCAGTCTGTATCTTTCTTGCCATAACACAAGAAAAATCTTTTTCTATCATTGATGCTCTTCTTAGATAAAAATGGCTTCTTTGCACACCTTTTAGGAAAAAATCCCATTTCTTTCATTCGTCTAGATATTGTATATCTAGAAAGAGAATTTCCAGCCCCTGTTTTGAATTCTTTGCTATGGTCAACATAATTTTTCTTTAAGCCAGTGGTCGTCCTTCAAAATTGATGCTCTAGGGCGACAAGATCCAGATTTCCTTTTTACCGAGCGTTCGACTTCGAACCTTTGACTTATTCGCTTCGCTGCAGAAAGAGATGTTTTCACATTTTCTTTTCTTAAAATATAAAAAATCTGCTTGTAAGTCATTTTGGACTGCCTTAATACTGTAATTCGGTTTTTTTAATATCCTCGCCAAGGTCTTACCGTTTTTAGGATTAATTTTACCACTTATTATTATATGCTATAATAATAATGATCTGCAAAATAGAAATTTTCGGTTAAAATTAACAAAAATTCTTGGAAAAATATTAAAAAATCGATTTCTTCTTTCTTTTGCTCTTGGCACTTTTTTTTTTTTTTTTTTGCTCATGAGTGTATATAATCCAAACAATTAGAATGTGTTTGAATTTTTTTCTTTGCTTTATATTATTTCAGTAAGTTCCTGGAAATCCTGTTTGATTTGGTTGTTTTATTTTATGGTATATCAACCCCTTTCTGGTCATTTAATGTCGAATCCAGTCATTTTGGAAAAAGTTTTTATGCTTCAAGTTGTAGTATGTTTTGTTCAATTATTTTTTCTTTTTTTACGAGGGGATTACAACTTATCAAGGCCCAAAGGCCACTCGAGAATAAGGGTTACTAAATGTACGATGGTAACCTAGACAAAAGTATAGTAAAAAAAAAAAAGTGCTATTAGCGGAGAGGAGACAAACATTGGTTCACATGACGATCAGTAGCTGCTTCTATTTCTTTTTTAGTTTAATCTTTTTTTCAATTTTTTCAGCGGATTATTATTGAAAAAAAAAAAATATATATTTTTGAAAAGTCAATATTCAGATATTTGTTGAGTGGTTCTAATATGGGTGACAGATTTATAAGAACGTTACATTAGAAACTGAGCACCCCCTACACATATTTAAATATTAAATTTTTCATTTATTTTTTTTATAATCTGGTAGATTAGTGCCTATCCAATAATAATCCGCTGAAAAAAATTGAGAAAAGATGAAACTAAAAACATATAGTGGGGGGGGGGGAGTACTGCTTATTCATACACATGAACCAATCTCTGTGCCCCCCTCTCTTGTATTAGCACTTAAAAAACAAATCAAAATGTAGTATGCATTGATACTACCTTTCAACTGTTCTGTCTTTGGTCGATTGAAACAATTTGTTTTTGTCAAAAAAAAACTTACAAAAGTACCCCTGGTTTTTCTTCCACATTAAAAACCAATCATGTGTCTAAATCTGTCCATGTAGGGAGTCACATAAACGGGTATTAGAGAAACATTTTTACAACTGATTCAATTAAATTCATGGCGCCAGTTTTATTTTTGAGGATATCTTTTCTCTGTCTTTTCTTTCATTTCTTTCTTTTTTTTCTTCTTTTTTTTTCCACCTTTAACTTTTGAGAAATTCTGTATCATTTTCTTTCCAATTTCTTCCGACTACAAAATAAATAAATAAATAAATAAAAAAGACCTTGAATCGATGTGTTTTTCCTGTTTTTAATCACAGCAATCAATTGTGTGTGCTCTCCTTTAAAAAAAAAAAAAAAAAGAAACGGGTGTCAGCCATTTTTTATAGGCAAATAGGCAACTGCAATCTGATAGGAATCTCAATACATACTAGCAGGCCGTCCAGCGTTGCCCGGTCAAAAAATATGCTTAAATATGATATTTTAATATATAGATTCCATATTTACTATTATAGCACCAATTCTGTATTGATTATTATATTGTACCCAATAAAGCAGTAATGATTTCAAAAGTTAAAAAAAATATATATGACTTGGATGCCATCAATTAGAATCGAAACCAAAACATATAGCGCTCCAGCAGAATCTCAACCGATATGTGTCTGCGATCAAAGTACTTGGTCAAATAAGTGCTACCCAATAACGTGTTAAATCTAACTATATTCAAAGTCTCTGGGTAAATCCATTATTCCTGAAATAGGTATATCAGTTTCTCCCATAACACTTACATGATAATATGCTTAAATATGATATTTTAATTTATGCAGATTTCATATTTATTATTATAAAGCCAATTCTGTATTGATTATTCTATTGTACCCAATATATAGTGATGCTCCTTCCCCAATGTGGCTTGATCATAAAATACACTAAAATATATTTTGATTCATTCATATTTCATCTTTATTATTATAGAGCCAATACTTTATTGATTATTATACTGTCCCAAATACATAGTAGTGATTTTAAAAGTTGTAAAAAAAAATATGACTTGGATATTATCAGCTGGGATCGAAACCAAAACATAGAGCTCTCCAGCTATATTCGTTACTATCTGTACTATGTCCTTACACATAGAAAATTTTTTAAAAAATTATGATAAATGTATATTTGCACATGTGTAGAAGAGCATTTAAACTCGATTCATGCCTGCTAAATACCAATTTTCATTTTCAATTTTGACCCCTCAGCAACTATTTTTACCCATGACAAATCAAAACGAATTTGTTTCACAACTCCAAATCTCCTATATATCAAGTTTCAATTCTGTAGGCTAAAATTTGACAGAGTAGTTTGGTAGAGGTCGTTCCTCACACAGATAGACAGACAAGAATGAGAATAAAGGAAATAATATTTGGAAGAGATCGAGAGATGAAAGAAGGAACAAACCAAGTCGTTTTTGTTTCAAGACGTCTTCGGGATGATTAAATTGAAGAAAATAAAATGCCAGTGCACTATTTTAAGATATACGTGTTTTAAAAAAATATGTCTTTGTTCTATTTCAGAATTAGAAGGTCGTTGGTATTTCAAAGTGTATAACGCTATGGAATCAGTGAAATTTCTGTTTTTAAACGTATATAGCTGAATGAACACTTATCGTAGATTCAAACATAATTAAACAGCGCACAGGTTTCTACAATTTATCACCTTTAATAACCCATATTAAAAGAACAAAATTTAAATTTAGATGCAGATTAACTCACACCATAAAAAAAACCTATAAAAATTAATATATATTATCATAAGGCAATAAATAACAAAACAATGATAAACTCATTTCATTTCAATTACACATCCACATTTGAATTATAACGGCTTAATTTATAATTATAAATTTTGCTAAAATTTATAATTTAAAATCACCCTTATATATATATATATATATGTATATATATAAACTAAATCCTCAACAGAAGAGGACCATATAAAAACGATAAACAACCACAGAATTCACGCATAAGCCTGAGGAATCCTAGAGTGGATGAAACGCGGAATATTCAGTGCAGCTTAATCACCATATATGTTTTATAAATTACTAACTAGCTCTACCTACATATTGAGCACTTTTGAAGTAAATACTTAAAGTTTACGCATAAATCTATACTTTCGTATATTAATTTTATGTGAGTAAATGAAGTAATTATGTATGTATGTATATGTATGTATGTATATGTATATATGTATATATATGTATGTATATATGTGTGTATGTATATATCTATGTTTATATATATATGTATGTTTATATATATATATGTATGTTTATATATATATATGTATGTTTATATATGTATGTATGTATGTATATATATATATATATATATATATATATATGTGTGTGTGTCGGGTCATGTTATATGCTACTGGTACCATGTAACCCAGTATTACCTGCCTCATGGTTGGATCACCGGTGACTAAACTGATTCCCTCACCAAACAAGTTTGGTGGGGAGGGTGGCTAGTCTTCCTGAAGGATTAAAAACAAGACCTTCCAAAGGGCGAATGAACCCTTTTTCCGGAGTCAACAGCCAACTAGCACCATGTGTGCTTGTGTGTATGTATGTGTGTGTTGGGGTAGAGAGGGCTCCCATAAGCTGTGGTAAAGGCAGCCTTTCTAGGAGAAGCAAATCTCTGATTTAAAAAACCATAAAGCGGCAGACCAGTACCCGAATAAAACTGGTCTACAGTTTAACTTGTTGCTGGCTATCTTGCTCTTGCTTGTTGCTGGATCTCAACATTTTGAACCAAGAGAGAGACTTAGCTGTCATACAAAGCTAAGACTCTGTAGCATCATCTGTGTATAAATACTCCCTCAGGCATTTGTCTATAAAAATGGTCCTGTGGCGATGGAAGTCATTTTTGGGCTCATGGACTTGAAGTGTCTGAGGGAGTGGTACTCGTCTGAAAAGACGTTGCAATCATCATATATATATATATATATATATATATATATATATATATATACTAGCAAAAGTACCCGTTGTTGACTGGGTTCAAAAACAGCCTACAGAAAATGAACTCTGATTTATGAAAGTATGATAGGTTATGAAAAGGAAGGGTTGTAAAGAGATAGCTTTGAATTTGGGGGTATCAAAGCCAAAGCAAAATATGATGAAAGTAAAAATAAAATAGATAAACCCCATAATTTATTATACCATACCTGTTCACACTGAAACACTTATCACAATATTCTGTGGATCTATATTAAAAAACCTTGTTAAACTTTGTGACATATTTCCATTCTATGGAGGTCAGGTGCAAACGAACACCCCATAATTTTATTATACCATATTTCTTCAAACTGAAACATAATTATCAAAGTATACTTACGCAGATAGATATGAAAAGCCTTTATTAAAGTTTGTGCCTATTTCCATTCTATGGAGGCCAGGCGCAAATGCATACCCCACAATTTTAATATACCATCCCTTATCAAAGTATTATCATGTACATCTATATCAAAAACACTTGTAAACTTTTTTTTTTGTTATTTTAAAATTTTTTATTTCCATACTTTATGGACCAGGCGCATACGCAAACCCCACAATTTTAATGAATCATTATTATGCCAGATCAAACATACCCATTCCTGTGTCTCGATACATCTTCTATCATTATATGTGATCAGTTTTCTATAATAGTCAACCATATAGGAGCCTATTCGTGACCAGACACACACACAGACGTTCAGCTTTATATTAAAGATGTATGTATATATATATATATATATATATATATATATATAGAGAGAGAGAGAGAGAGAGAGAGATGTATATATATATATATATATATATATATATATATATATATAGTCTTATTTGTAGTATTCCGAATTTTACTGGGTTTATATAATTGAAAATTCAGTAATCGTTCATATACCAATAAATTTTAAGCTAAACAGGGATGACTTAAACTGTAAGGTACAAAATTATCATATTTCATAATTGAGCATTCATATATTGTTTTAACAAAAACCAAGACATCAAAGAATGGATTGATAGCAACAAATAGTGTACTTCATCGTTAGTTACAATTGTTTCAAGACTATTCGGACAAATTCAAACATTATGTCGTTTGAAAATTTTCACAAGAACAGCCTTTCTTCAGACTTATTGAATAACAAAACACTTTAACAATAAAACATTATGGAAACCATCTTTTTGTTATTTGTAGACGTGCAAAGAATTCTAGAAAATTAGATTTAGAGATTTAGAAAATGCCCTAAAAACGCATTCTAAATATAAACAAGTCAAGGTTAAAATAAATTGTCCATCTTCTTGTTTATGCTGTATTAGCGTGTTTGAAGCTTGAAATTGATTTTTGACGTTTACGAATTTACAAGAACATTCGATTCATCTACTCCTCATTCACTGTGGTTTTGCCTTTTATAAAGCACAATAGATGATTTCTTATAAATGCAGTATTATTGGAGCCCTGAAGTCTGTGTTAATTCATCCCTACACCAACCTCACTCCCCCCTCCAAAAAAAAAAAAAAAAAGAAAAAAATTCAGATTCTATTATTTTTGTAGCTGATTAAAGAAACTGAAAATATTGATGGTAAAAAAAAAAGATTAAAAAAAAAATACTTCAGTAGTAGGGAAGATTACTTTCACATATTAATTCAAACTAAAATGATCTCCCACTTCCGGATCAGATAGTGGTTTTATGAATATGTAAGCATTCCCCCTCCCCTTTTTTAATCTTGACCTTTTCCATAGAAATTAATAGAGGGGGGGGGATGATTTTTTTCTTTTTCTGCTGATAGATACATTAAAAAATGTTATACATAAAATAAGTACTCCTTGTGTTTTCATATTAGGAATTAATAGTGCTATGTCTCTAATCTCCAACTTGAATGCCCCTCAAGAATTACTGCCTATCCAGGTTCAAAGTATATAAATTGGCTCATCTATTCCCCACCTTTCTGTGATAGCTTGCACAGGCCATGCCTTATTGTCCTATAAGGTCAATGCTGAATCAATTGGTAGTATTGTATATTCCTTGAAAAAAAGATAGTTCTGTCTTTTAAATTTCTATCTGGTTGAGAAATGAGTGATAATTCTCGCCTGATGGCTCAAAAGTGGGTAATCATTTTTATATTAAAGTGATTTCTAATGTTAAAGTCTAAAATACTGTTTCGGGGGGGGGGGGCAATTTTTTCAGGCTTTTTACATGTAATCAACTAAAAAGAAATAGAATTATTTTTTGTGCGTGTGAAGTGGCTAAGATTGCTGGCCCCCAATTTTATCATAAATTTAACTCATCAGTTCATTTCTTCAGACAAATAATGAACATCTTGTAGATTTAATTGACAATTAATTTTAATGGGGAAACTAGTTAGCTATGCATTTGTTGAACTTTGTATGATTGATTTGTTTCAATGTGATTTTTTTTTTCTTGGCTGTTTTTAATGATTCTTAGTCACATGGAACTTGGTAATTATCTTTTAAAAAATCTTCTAAATGAATAAAAGTGGAAGTGTTTTGTTTTCATTTATCTTATATTGCCATGACTCACATAGTACGTCAAAATACGCAATATTAATGGCCACAGGAGAGAAAACTGAAGCAGCAAAACTGAAGCTGGCCTGCAGGACACTATGTATATAAATGTGTGCAATGTAGGTAAATTTGCATATATTTTATTAGTTTGAAAATATAGATTCTTTTTTACCAATTTTCACTATAGGATAGTATTATAATCTTCAAAAAGTCTGCAAATTTTCATGTAGTTTCATCCCATAGAACCAAAGATATCAGCATTTCAATATTCAATTTGGCTACCAGCATACATATATATATATATATATATATATATATATATATATATATATATATATATATATATATATATAATCGTGACACCCTGCACTAATGATTCCCAAAAGGATGAAACACAAGTGTCTGTAGGTATTTAATAATTATTACAGTAAATAATAATATCAACCCCTTATTTCTTATCGTTGAGCACTTTCAGTTGTAATAAAGTCTGTCAATTTAGTTCATACACATAGATCGTCATATAATGATTAGATCACTCTGACTGACGTTAAAAGCATTTAATAAAAATAAATGTTTGAATTCAACTGTATCTCTCACGGTTGATGGTAGCTGAATGGTTTGGGTCCTTGCTAATGAAGCCAGACATGACTTCTGTTGCCAGGGTTTGAATCTCTCGACTGACGTTAATCGTGACACCCTGCACTGATGATTCCCAAAAGGATGAAACACTAGTATCTGCAGGTATTTAATAATTATTATAGTAAATAATATATATATATATATATATATATATAGATAGATAGATAGATAGAGAGAGAGATATACCACCTTTTTTGGCAATTTTATAAGTTTGAAATCACAGCAACTTAGATGAAAGACTCATCTAAAAGCTAATGACCTGAATTATGTAATGGGCTATGTGCCATTTGCCCTTAAGGTCGCACATCAAGGAGATCATGCATCATCCAGAGCCTATTTTGGGTACTTTTTACAGTCATAAAATGTTTCAATCATAGCCATTTGTTTTCCTAGTTTTGCAAATGAATTACAAAATATCTGATATTTCTCCCCAAACCTCTGGCCTTGATAGAGGGGAGACTAAAACTTGCTCCTATGGTTTCAATTGATTTGAAATACTAGCAGAAGTACCCGTCATTTACTGGGTTCCAAAAGAGCCTTAAAAAAATGGACTCTGATTTATACAATAATATAAATAACTTTAAAATTGTTTTAAACTAATATTAATATTTATTTCCTACATACTTTTTGTTTCCTATATTCCCTTTCATCTTATAAATGTACAGGCAGACATGGGGAGAATTGCTCAAACAAACATGAGGGGGAAGTAGTGGGAATCTTTATTGACACAAACGTATAAACACTACTTAGAGTTCCCCATTATAAGTGACCCCCCCATGGGGCCCCACCTCTGTTTGTGGGAGTGAGCGATGTATCCCATACCTCCCCCTTTGCCTGGTGGGTTATCATGGAAAGTTTAGTAGCTCTATGTCAAATGGTGTGAGTGTGCATAGGATTCTCATTTATATAAGTGACACCACTGGGGTCCCACCCTCGTTTGTGAGGGTGAGCAGTGTAACCTGTCAAAACATACCCCACCCCATGATGAGTTATCCTGACAAATTTGGTAGCTCTATGTGAAATAGTGAGCATGCATATAAATGATGATCCCATCTAGGCCCCAACTTTATCATACCCATTTCAGTTCCTTGATACCTCTTCTGTCATTGTATGTAGTCAGTTTAGTATAATACCATATAGGTACACAGACACTTAGCTTTATTATAGACTAGCTTGAACCCAAAGCCTTGACATGAAGGTGGAAAAGAAAGTGAAAAAAAACCTGACATCTTACCGCGCAGCCACGACCGAACAGGAGGTGAAAAGCGTTCTAATTTAACGATTAAAAAGTTGACATATAGAAAATGAAAGTGAATCAGTTCACATAGGAGAGATGAAATCATGCACTTAAGTTTGGCTGGAAGCCAGTTCTTTCTGTCATGGTGGAGGAAATCAGCTCCCCCAAGAGAGGGAGCTTTGGCAGTGTCTTAATGAATATGAAGGGGTATTCTCCACAGTGATCAAAGCTGATTGCCTTCAACACCTGTTGGTCACGAAGGCCAGCAACAACTCGGTTTTTTTTTAAAATCAGTTTCACTATTTTATGAAAAAGCCAAAGAAACACGTGGAGAGTACGAAAATAGCGTGTAAAAGTTGCTCAAATAAAAGATTGGCGTAACCTCCTTTCGTAAATTGGAGATATTATAATCTAGAGAGTATATAAAAAGTTGTAAGAGTGATCCC
>NC_136493.1:25197680-25210180 GCF_053919585.1 Euprymna scolopes
ACTTGTGGTGAGGTTGATCTATAGATGTTAGCTTTACTATTCTTTTAAAATCAATAAATATTTATTTTTTTATCATTACTACCAGCAGTGGAAGATTTTGTTTTAAACAAGATCAAATAAAACAGATAGTTAAAAGAATCGTTTTTGGCATCAGAAAATGAGTACATATTTTTCTGATTCCAATACCAATTTTGATATCTCAAAAGTTAGTTTTTCCGATTCTAATTCCGATTAATTGTCCTAACACTAATATATATATATATATATATATATATATATCATAAATTAGGAATTTAAAATTTGTGGTTTGAAAAAAATTACATTTCAAATATAGAAATTTTATTGTATGCAAGACAAAGAATGCAGTATAGTACTATACTGTATTCTTTGTCTTGAATACAATAAAATTTCTATATTTGAAATTTAACTTTTTCGAATCACAAATTTATATTCCTAAATTATGATTGATTTGCTCTATCTAGTATATTGAGCAATTTTATTTAGCTGGGATAATCTTGTATAAAATATTACATCCAATAATATTTTGTAAGGTTGGTAATCACTGGATTTGCACACCAGTTGATTTATTGTATTTCATTGTTCTGAATTATATATATATATATATATATATATATATATATATATATATATATATATATATATATTATAAATCCATATTCCTGCCTGTTTGTTTGTTTGTTCACAATGACATCATAGCAGATGACGTCATGTGTGACATCGCGTATGCTGTCATGTACGGGAATGGGGACAAAAATAAAAGTAGCTTCCCCAGGCAACGCTGGATAGATATTTTGTATATATATATTACCTTGTCTGTCGTGATAATGGTCTCTATCAAAGTACTCTGTCAACTTTTTGAACTACAAATTTGATCTTGAAATTTGATTTATAGAGGATTTGAACCCATAAGAACAAATTCGATTTGGTTTTTAGTCAATAAAAATAACTAATAATCGGTCAAGATTTAAAAAACATTGGAACTTGGGAGGCATAAGTTCCCTAAACGTGTTATTACTACATAAAGTGAAAGAAAATCTGACATCTTACCGTTATTCCATGACGTGACTGGAAGTCTAAAGTGTTCAAATTTAACATAGTCCAAAGAAATGGAGTTGCTTTTAAGCCTCCCACAAAAGCAAATTCGTTTTTGATGTGGAGGGAAAGCCAGCTCTCCCAAAACAGGGCACTCTGGCAGTATCCAAATAGTAATTGTCTCAGTATGAAGGGTTTTCTCTACATTGACCAAGGACCAATTACAAAACAGATACTACCCTACCCGAAGGCCAGGCAGTTATGTTTTGCTTTATATATACAAAAAATAGTTTTGCTTTATATATACAAAAATAGTTTTGCTTTATCTATACAAAAAATAGTTTTGCTTTATCTATACAAAAAATAGTTTTGCTTTATATATACAAAAAATTACAAACACTGGAAACGACGGCATGGTGGGAATTTTGTTTAACTCGATCAAAAAAAAAGATAGAAACGATGTTCATTTCCGAATGCGAGGTATCACAATCTGGGTACTATGCGAAAACTTCTCTCGGAATCCAACCGACGCAAGAAGCCCGACGAAAAAAGCCTTTTGTAGACATACACAAACGCTCACACCCATTTTGCCCTTGATATAATTATCACCGGGCAACATCGGGCGACTTGCTAGTAATTAATAATCTGGAGATCAACTTTTTCTAACAAAAATGTAGAAAGAATGTGACATCATGTGGCTCAAAGAGAGAGTGGGAAAGAAAAGATGACAGTCCGTTTAGGAGTACACAATGCGTGAGCATGTAAAATGATATTGTCTGACAAAATATGATTTAATAGTGATTTTCAATCTCTGTTTTTTCCCCACACTTCAGTGATTTGTCTCTTTTAATAAAAAGTTTTGGTGCCTGTTTACATTGGTGATCTTTTAAAGCAACGCATTTCAGGTGAAAACATTAGTACATACGTGTCATGGCGAAATTAGTATAAATTACAAAAAAATTATTCAGAACATGATGTGCAAGAAGTATTTTAAATAAAAAATTAGCTATGATTACGTTCCAAAATATTGTCTTCTAAGATTGTGGACCCTTAATTTAAGTCAATTTAGGTCATTGGTTATCGCCCTTGTTTGTCATTCTTAATTGGTTGCACAAATCTTTCACAATTTAAATAAATATTAGCTATAATTACACAGTAGAAGTATTTTAAATAATATTAGCTATGATTATGTTCCGAAATATCCTGTATTAACATGGTAGATGCTTAATTTAAGTCATTGGTTATCTCCCTTGTTTGTTATTCTTAATTGATTGCACGACTATTTTGTTTCAGTAAAAATGATAAAACTCGATAATTCAGATGAATTTTTTTCTATTGAATTATTTTTCTGTAATTTGGGGTTGATCACTTGAATTTAAAAATTTTTTAAAGTTAATAAAAAATGAAGGATTAAAATATTGGTTCAATATATAGAATCCAAAAAATTGCAATTCAAAATAATTTTTGTGTTGAATTTTGACTATTTAAAAAATAATTATCATTATAATATTTGAGAAAATATGATTAGACTTTAATATGTTGACTCACTGTTATAAATAACTGGCAGGCCACCCAGCATTCCCCAGTCGTAAAATATGCTTATATATAATATTTTGATTAATGCAGATTTCGTATTTATTATCATATTATATTGGACCCAATATCTAGTAAAGATTTAAAAAGTCAAAACGAAATCGTTTAGCTTACGATTTACTTTTTCCTTCAACATTAATGCCTGAGCTACGAAGACATGTTCGCTTCAAGGTTAAAAATTAAAACATGAACCAATACCTATTATGTTACACATGCATATTCGTAATGCCGTTGTTCGACCTTCACTTGGCAAATTTCATTTTTTAAATTTTCACAATTTTGCACCAATTTTCCTTGGCTAAAATGCAAATATAAAGTTTTGCATGGGTTTGAATACCCTATATATTAAGAATTAATTAAAATGAATAAGCGTTTGTGAATATATTTGGAACATCAAGAAATTTAAATCAGAAACAGAAACCCAATTTTTACTTAGTCACAGTTCACTTAAACAAATATCTGGCACTCGACAATGTAACATCCTCAGCGAAGTTGCTGCAAGCATCATATATACGACATGACTCAAGTGGTTCACCCATCTCTGTGAACACAAGATCAGCAACCATCTAATTGAAAATCCACAGGACTGTTGTGAAACCTGTCATTTTGTACAGTTCAGACTGCTTATAGACAACAAGAAAGGCAGAGTGAAGATTCACTGTTATGGAAAGCAAAATGCTTTACTGGATTTCTGGAATTGAACTGCTTTAGTGACCATGTCTGCAATGAGGATATTTGAAGGTGCTAATGGCATTGCACTAATTGAGAGCAAAATGAGAGAATAGTCGCTCAAATGATTTGAATATGTGTTGAGGGTCAATTGCTACACCCTCACAAAACTTGCATTTGCATACTGCAACTTTCAGAAAGCCTTTAACTCTGTCTCCCTCCTCCCACCAACAACATTTAATCATGAAAGTCATGAGCTATGGTAGCAAAGGTGCTGCGCTAAATTGGATTAAATCCCTCCTACTTAATAGACAGAAACGAGTTGTACTGAATGAATCCAAGTCTTCTTAAGTGGATGTGACCAGTGGGATTCCTCAGGGCTCAGTCTGTTTGTGATCTTCATAAATGGCAGAGGCTGATGACGCTAAATTTACACCAAGATTGACTCAATTTCAGCGAAATATCGTCAATCTACTTCAGTGGTTACAACAGTGGCAGTTAATTTTCCACCCAGACAAATGCCATATACTACATCTCAGCAAGAAATGGGAAGATCTGTATGAGTACATGATGCAACTACAGAGGTAGAAAAAGGTCAAGGGATACATATTGATTTATATCTGTGTTTCCAGACTCATAGTCTTAAACAGCAGCTGCGGCAACAAGTTGGTTGTCATATGTCCTCGTTTGTTTACATATATGGACTGTGTTACGTTCCTGTCATAAAGGGCTGATCTGTCCACATCAGTATGATCACATGATATACATGCATGACATTGAAACCATAAAAGCAGTACAGGGGAGGGCTACGAAATTGGTCCCAGATCTACGAGAAGCGACTGAACTCTTCCAGACTCATAGTCTTAAACAGCAGCTGCGGCAACAAGTTGGTTGTCATATGTCCTCGTTTGTTTCCATATATGGACTGTGTTACGTTCCTGTCATAAAGGGCTGATCTGTCCACATCAGTATGATCACATGATATACATGCATGACATTGAAACCATAAAAGCAGTACAGGGGAGGGCTACGAAATTGGTCCCAGATCTACGAGAAGCGACTGAACTCTTCCAGACTCATAGTCTTAAACAGCAGCTGCGGCAACAAGTTGGTTGTCATATGTCCTCGTTTGTTTACATACATGGACTGTGTTACGTTCCTGTCATAAAGGGCTGATCTGTCCACATCAGTATGATCACATGATATACATGCATGACATTGAAACCATAAAAGCAGTACAGGGGAGGGCTACGAAATTGATCCCAGATCTACGAGAAGTGACTGAAGTAACTGGATCTTCCTATTCTGGTTTTCAATCGAATGAGAGGGGATGTGATCCAAGTTTTCAAATATATAGGGAATACAACTGCCTCAAGGTGCTTCCTTTGAAAAAATATTGTAGAACCCGTGGGCATTCTTTGTGTTTGGATAAGCAGCGACATTGGAAGTGGGCAGCTAGGTCTGTTCGAGCCCACTTCTTCTCCAACGTGTGGTAAACGTGTGGAACCAGCTGCCGGAAGAAGTGATATCTGCAGAGTCACTCAATACCTTCAAAGACAAATATTGAAGATGATTTGTATTGGGAGACTGTAATCTTGGGTGCATATACCTGTGTTCCTTCTCAGTATATATTGTATTGCATTAAAAGTCACTAGGAAGTGATATAAAGGAAGGCTGATGATGCGGTGGACTTCATCTGGACCAAGATTGTGATCTTGCCAATCCATCATTGCAGACTTCACTATAGATCAAGATTAGTTGTAGTATCGTATGGGTTAAACCTCTATACCGCTATTTTTTTAGCCAGTCTGAGAAATTGTCTTCAGATAGATAGGATGCCACATAGCCTCCTTCCAGTCACGTGTGTGTGTACTTTGTCATAAACATCAATCGAGGTTCCAACCTGAACAATAAATCCAACAGAAACTAGGCCATTTCGGTGGTCTTTTACGTGTCAGACTGAGGCAAACGTTCTGTGTACCCCTAGGGAGAACACTCTCGCAGGTCTTACCACCCGGCTTTCAGGTAGAGCAAGTTTATCACTTGTTGTCTGAGAATGCTAGCGGGCCTACTCAGATTTATTTTTGCAGGGCCAGAGTTCTCCTTCTTTACGGGCGTTGGCTCACTCACTCCAACTTCCAATCTTATGTCATATCCCTTTGTGATAGGAAAGAGGGAAATACTATGTTTTCCTTGGCCTTCTTTTGTCAACTGATCTTTTTAAGAAATTGACTTCCAAACTAACCTATCTCTGGCCAGGTCTTTATTTATCCTTCTTTCTCTTAATTCCATCCTTATCACTTCCTGTCATATTTTAATTTGTCTTCCCCAGTGAACTGTTCTTATATCTATTAACCCAAGAACTTTCATCCATTCTGTTATTGTGACCATACTATCAAAGTCTCCTGTTCTGAACACATCTTCCTATGCTCCATATTATTTGGATTATTCAGACTACTGTTTTGTCATACTAAAACTATAAAGATATAAAACTCTCTATATATAGAGTGTTAGAATTAGGCAAATGAAATCTATTTAACACCGGGGTGGGGGTGGGGGTCCAGCACCATATTCTGGAATTATATAAAAATAGCCAAAAATAGCCCTGTTGTCATTCACCACTAAGGGCACCTCCTCCATCTTGAAAAAGTAGATAATGCTTAGGAGGGTACAGTACCAAAGATAATTCCTCATCTTGACAAAAGAAGAGGCTTAGAGCTTAAGATAGCTTACCGGAATGATGCTAGATTGAACTTCGGCTGGCATGACAACTGGGTTGCAGTTGATGAGTAGCATTGGCTCTGGAAAATCTGATAGGCAAGATGCTATCTTAGATCTTCTGATAAAAATCATTTGCGTTAATTTATACTGAACAGATCGAATAATCATAGATTAGACTGAAATAGATTTTGTATGGATGCTGGCATCAATAAATTGATCTCTAAAATCTGGTAGGGAAAATATCCCAGCTTTAAGGGTAAGATGAACAAATCTTGCAATATTTTTGGATATTTTTGTTGATTCATCTCAAATACAATAGAATGATAATAAGTCGAATGATAAGTCTGGCGGTTGGAATAAACAATTCTTTAAAATTTTTATTTATTTTTCATTTCAATTTCTCAAATTCTTTTGATGTCTATTATATTTCTCTTAGTCTGTTTGTTTATCCATTCCACTTTTTCTTGGAAAATACTGGGCTGATCTGACAAAAATTTTGTATGGACCTTTGTTGTACTGTGCAGCGAACTAAGTATTATGGTATCCATTCAGTTCAAAGTTAGGGATTAATAGGGATTAGTTACAGCAATACAACATTTACTCTAGACGTTTTCTCGGGAATTACTGGACTAATCTGTCTGAAATTGTGTATAGATCTCTGTTATTATAAGGTGCAGTGAACTAAGTATTATTCGATGCACAGTTAGGGATTAATAGAGATTAATATGAATGAGTATTTAATGCAAACATGTTTACAAATTGAACCATATTCAGCCATCAAGTTGGCATAAAGCATTCTTTCTAAGTCAACGGGCTATAATTTTTACCCGTTTTTAATGGAATAAAAGTCTATTTTATTTAATTAAGTATAATTTGCATATGAGCAGAAAGCTCATATTTATAAATTGACACCAACTAGGACAAGTTGGTTGTTGAACGCTTACTTAACGTTATACACGTCATATCAATATACTATGTAAATTAAATGAAAAAAATAAAGCAATTAGAAAACGATGCTTAAAAACGTCGCTATTTTTCAAAATACTTACAGAACATCGAAAACTATACTTGAATCAACATACAGTGAGAAAAGACGAGAGGAATACATAACTAAATGATTGATGGTTAACTTGTTCAGGTAATTACAAATTACGACTAATTAAAAGAGTTCAAATGGCTTTTTAAAAATGTAACTCAATCCCAGAACTAAAGAATATTTTAACATATATTTTGTGTCATTAAAATATGCAGGAAAAATGTCTTTGTGAAACAAATATTGATTCACTCACATTTAGCATGACTTGGTTGGAATATTTTTAATCAGTAAGCATCATCACCAGTTTAATGTTTTAATGAGTTAATGAGGTCAAGTTTGACTGCGGGGCGGGAACGCTTCCCAAGATGTTATAGGAAAAAGACTAACCCACATGCGGCGAGCGACAAATGTTGAATATTTATCTTCCCGAAATCGAGCAAATTAAATAGACAGGCGAGCTTCGTTGTTAACTGTGAGATATTACAATTTATATGTGATATAAAAAGTTTTAAAAAGTTGTGAAGCGACTGACCACTTCTCTGAAAAAAGCCTTTTGTAGACATACAGAAAAAGCGAACATACATACATACATTTTCGCTTTTATATTTATAGATGTGTTTTGCATTTTTAGTAGATGGTAGATCATTTAGACTTAGTCCTGTCGTAAGTAGATCTCATGCTGAAAAAGTGTGTGCATCCCTGTGTTAAGGCTAACCACAACAGACCAATTTCCTTATAGTGGTCACCCTCCCCTCAAGGACGGGCCCTATCTGTGGGAAGATATGTACGTGATATAGTGATTAAAGGTATGAAATAAAAAAAAAGGTTTAAAAATCTAGCAAATAGGAAAATAATTTTTATTTTTAAATGTACAGTATAGGATGAAAAAAAAAACAAACATTTATTTATTTATAATCAAATTTTCGTTAATATAGCACCTCCTTCAAGGATAGAATCTTTTTGTGTTCTTTCCTTTTTCTCCATTTTTTGTGGCGTGTAGTTACAGGAAAAGGTAAAAATCTGTATGCTGTTTTAGCAGTGTGATATTCAAACGTTCAATCAGAGGGAACTCATGTAGTCACGTGATTTGAATGAGTAGATATTTTTTCCTTATGTAAGTCTTGTTTAAATTTGAAAATTTATAGTTTAAAAAAAAAAACAGTACAACGCAGGATTTTTTTTTTTTAATAAACATTTATTTGTTTATAGTCAAATTTTCGGTAATATAACACCTTCTTCAAGGGTAGAGTTTGTTTGCGTTTTTCTTTTTCACCATTTCTTGTGGCGTGTTGTCACAAGTAGAAAATATAAAGATTAAAAAAAAAAGATTGAATGTGAGTATAGACTGAGAGCAACAGCAGTCAAAATGTCAATATCCTTATCATTGTTGTTATTGTTACAATGTTTTCATCAATATTTTTGGCCCATATTTTTTTTGGGGGGGGGGGATCAACGCTTATCAAGGCCCAGAGGCCACTCTAAGATAAGGGTTAAGGGTTAAGTAGATGGTGAGACAACAAGATCAGTTATGGTGGAACTTAAAGCTAGATCATTTAAGGGAATGGTCCAGTAGGAACTTATCCACATTAGATTAGAATATGAGATGCTATAGTCAAGTGAGAAGCAGTCACACGGTATTGTATTCCACAGACGGACAGTTCAAGGAAAGGAACTCTGCTCGTGTAGTTCTATGGATAGAGAGTGAGGGAAGTTGTTGACAGTTGTTGTAGCTAGACAAGTATTTGTTGTGAATGTTTTACAGGGAGGAACCATAGATTGGAGCGCAGCCGAGCACCTACCTACATGAAAGTAATGATAGAGCAGAGACAGACTTGCAAAATCTTTTCTGTGAGAAAGAGAGAAGTGAAAAGGTCCTCACCCACTAGATTTCGAAGACGGTTTTGTACCTTGTCAAGGCAGGAAAGGGTACTCTTAGGAGTTCCCCCTAAGGTGTGACAACAGTATTCCATCTTAGGACATATTTGACTCTTGTATAGGTAGAGGATTGCATCTGATATCCGAATGAGATATTTTCTGGGGCGGTAGAATGATCCTGTTCAAGAAGACTTAAGATATATCGTCAAAGCCAGTCAAGTGCATTCAAATGATTAACTCCACATCTCCATCATCTAATAAGTTTGTGCTTCCACATGGGCTCAAGAAAGCAAAGTTTGTAGGGTTAGTACATGCGAATAAAGTTTTTGTAGAATTAGTTCACATCTTATATCATTCGTAGACATTTATGCTGACGACACTACCATCTATGGTAGCACATCTAAGACCGTAAATGACCAAATTCTCTCTCCTCTGATCTTGAGCACGTGGTACAATGGAGAAAGGAGTGGCTAGTTACTTTTAATGCATCTAAAACCAAGCTTCTATCTTTACATCATCAACATTCTGTTCCAAATCTGGCACCAATTGAAATGAATGGCTCTTGTCTTGGGGAGGCCCCATGTTTTGACAAGCTTCTGGGTTTGACCTTTACTCCTGATCTTAAATGGAACTCGTACATCAAATCTGTTGGCAAGGCTGCTGGAAAAATGGTGGGATCCTTCTATCGATCCAGTAGATATCTCACTGCTGATGCAATTCTCTATCTATATAAGAGCCAGGTATGTCCAAAGATGGAATACTGTTGCCACATATGGGTAGGAGCTGCTAGAAAGGACTTGTCCTGCCTTGATAGAGTTTAAAATAGACTTTGTAGCCTCATGTGAGATGTCCTTTTCTCTTCCCTGCAACCTCTATCTCACAGAAGAGATTTTGCGAGTTTGTCTCTACTTTATCGTTATTTTCATGGCAAGTGCTCGACTGAGCTTCAATCTATGGTCCTCCCTCGCCAAACTTTCACAAGAAACACTCTTCTAACTGAAAACACTATCAATGATTCCCCCCACTCTTTATCTGTGCCTAAACCTAAACGTAGATTCCATGAACAAAGCTTCTTTCTTAGAACTGTCTTCCGTTTTCCTGCTTTCCAGCTGACTACTATTTGATTGTCTTCAAGTCTAACGTAAACAAGTTCTTGATGAGCCGTTCCACTTAAGTTAACAAATTTACCGAATTTCAATTACTAACAATTACTATATTGTCCGATTGACTACTGTACACTCTTAACCCTTATCCTCGAGTGGTCTTTGGGCCTTGATAATGTGGTTATGCCTATGTAAAAAAAAAACAAAAAAAAACATCTCCTCCTTCCTTTGAGGCACCGGTCTCTTTCAGCCCTTTTTTTTTTTATTATAGTCCATATTTAGTTAATTTAATACTAGCGAGAGTGCCCGGCATTGCCCGGGGTATTTGGAGGTATGTGTTAAGAAAAAAAAAAGTGTTAGTAGGCAAGCAGGCAGGCTTGAACCCGTGATGCAAAGGCGGAAAAGAAAGTGAAAGAAAACCTGATATCTTACTACTACGCTATGACGCCACAGAAAGTGAAAAGCGTTCAAATTTATCGATGTCAATCAAAAGTTGTCAGATCGATGATAATTACGTTAAGAATCATAGTAGTCATCAAAGAAATGAAACCTGGCTTTCTCTCGTGGTATAAAGGGAAACTCTGGCAGTGTCCAAATGAATAGCAATTGTCTGATATGAAGGGTTTCCCCGACATTGATCAAAGCTAATTGCTTTCAACATGTCCCGGCACAAAAGGCCAAGCGCTGTACCTTCACTCCAAATAGGTTCGCTTTATTTATATGAAAAAGACCAACAAACACGCGAATGGACGGAATAGACAGAATTTTTTAAAAGTTGATGTAAATAAATGTGGATACGACGTCTGTTCACAAATTGTAGATATTATAATCTAGGGAGTATATAAAAAGTTCTAAAAATTAGTAATCCTCTCAAGATCCACCCTCTCTCCCCCAAAAAGTCTTTCTTGGACATACAAAAATGTGCGCGGTTGTTTTGCTTTTTATATATATAGATTTATTTTATTTAATAGTTAAATAGTTTAGTAGCTTTCTCTTTGTCAGCCATGTCAAGGTAGAAATCTTAATTTGTGATTATATTTTTAGTATCGGCCGGCCGCACTGGGGGCTGAAACCTTCAACCTCCAAAAGACTTACTGTCACAAGGATCTGTGATATAACGGCTGTAAGTGCTGAATAATAATCACCTCAAAGAAAAATTGGGAGAAAGTGATAAAAATGAATAATCACCAGAGATATGTTACTTTGGATATCAATTTCTTGAAGCTGTTGTAGCGCCATGTTCAAGAACACTTAGGATATATCGTCAAAGCCAGTCAACATCTGAAAAAGGAAACAAATACAAGCATGTTCAGATGATTAACTCCACAGATCCCACCATTTTTCCAGTGATTTTGGCAATGGATCTGATGTAGGTTATTCCATTTCAAGTTAGAGATGAAGGTCAGTCCCAAAAGTTTGTAGCAGGGAGCTTCCTCAAGACGAGAGCCATTCATTTCAGCTGGAGATATGAGTATTGGTGGTGAAAAGATAAAATTTTGGTTTTCAATGCAATTTTTTTACACCATTGTACACCATGTTCTAGGTCTGAAAAAAGAGAATCAGAAAGATCCTGGTCTTTGTCGATCTTTGTTGTCATATAGAAAATATTGGGTAATGGTGTAGATTGGCCTTCCTTCGTTTACAAAGCCATTTGACGGAAGTGACGTCAGACATTTTTTTATCTACGGATGGCCAAAACCGTATAGAATGAACCTTTTATTTTTTTAATAAGTTTTATTAAAACAGTCTTTATTTGAACTTAATGGGCTGTTTTTTTTTGTATTTATTAACTGTTTTATTCTTTTTATCAAACAAAAAAATAGATCTTTTATAATGACATATATATTATGGACTGTTTTTCAAGCATCGAAATTTTAAAATTAAAGTTTTATTTAAAAAAAAAAAAAAAGATAAGGTGTTTTTTCTTTTCGGGATATTTTTTTTTTTTCACCATTTATTTCTTTGAAATTTTATTCAGCAATGAAATGATAAAAAATTTTTTTTTCGTTAAATATATTTTTAAAAAAATTATAAAATATCTATAAAGTCTATTTTTTATGTCTGTAAAAGTTTGTTCAAAAGTTCAAATAAAGTTTATAATTTAATTAAAAAAAAACACCTTTTTTTTTTTTTTTTTTAAATATAAAACTAACTTTAATTTTAAAATTTCGATGTTTGAAAAACAGTCCATAATATATATGTCATTATAAAAGTTCTATTTTTGTTTGATAAAAAGAATAAAACAGTTAATAAATACAAAACAAAACAACAAAAAAAAAAACAGTCCTTTAAGTTCAAATAAAGACTGTTTGAATAAAACTTATTAAAAAAAAAAAAAGGTTCATTCTATACGGTTTTGGCCATCCGTAGATAAAAATATGTCTGACGTCACTTCCGTCAAAGGCTTTGTAAACAAAGGAAGGCCAGTCTACACCATTACCGAATATTGT
>NC_136493.1:25215180-25595180 GCF_053919585.1 Euprymna scolopes
TGATCCCCCACTTTATATCACAAAGTTACAAACATAAGTAGAGCATGTAGTAAGAACAGATACTACACTTGGATCTTCATATTTAATTTATTCCGTTTAAAGAAAAAAATTACAATTAAAAACTTTCAATATAAAATTAAAAAATTTAAAAAGTAAAATCTCCAAAAGACAAAACAAATTTAGGCACAAGGCCCTATAAATCGGGGGAGGGGAGTGTTGCAGGGTCTTTGTAACTAAAGTAAAAATTGGAGTCTTTGGCGACTTTACTCTTGACTGGCAATATTTACCACAATACCTCATTCATTCTGTGAAATCTAAAGCTAACTAATGAATTCCCAGCGTTTTAGCCAAAAGCATATATTTACAATTTCTGTGTGTGCGTGTGTGTGTGTGTGTGCATTTTTTTTAACATAAATGTGTATGTGTGTGTGTTGATTTTGGCCAAAAGGCCAAGAAAAGCTTTAAAAGCTAATAACAACAGACCTTTTGATCTTAACCAAAAAGGCCAAGCACAAAAGTGTTATGGGCAGACTGACAGACCGACCGACTGACCAACTGACCGACCGATGGAGTGACATATAGAGTCGCTTGCATGCGACTAAAAATACCTAAAGATGGTGTCTATGTTAAAATATCTCGTGATATATTTAATTTATGACTTAAATTTAATTATTACTTAGCACTTTATCTGTTGCGCCACAGGTCCATGTTAAAATATCTAGTGATATATGCACATTTAATAAATGGCCATGTCCAAGACTAAGAGTCTCAGCTGTTTATCACTCATACAGAAAAGGATACTTTAAAAAACATTCTTGTCTTTTAGTAATATAACTAGCCTAGGTGCCCGGTGTTGTCCAGGTGTTTGGAGGTGTGTATTGAGCAAAAAAAAAAAAAGTGGTAATAGGCAGGCAGGCAGGCTCAAACCATGAAGGAGGAAAAGAAAGTGATAAAAAACGTGACGCGTTAGCTGTTGCACCCATCGCCAAACCAGAATGACGTAGGTTTAAATTAAGGCTACACAATTGAAAAGAGGCGAGGACTTTCGAAAATATCGGCAAAAAAGCAACCTCTCCCTGTAGAAAAGTGTCCAGTTGAGAGTGAAGAAATTAATGTTTTTAGCCAATTTTTCGATATTTGTTGTCCGAAGAGTTGTGCTTCAAAATGATACCGATCACATGAAAATCCGTCGCCTCTGTCTAAAGTTTTTGCGAAGCATACAAACATACATATATACATTTAAACAGACAGGTGAGATTTATATTTTAGAAGAGATGACATAGAACAGGTTAAGTTGATGACATTGTCTATCTTTAGATCAGTTATTGGTAATATTTTTGCGAAACATACATACATACATACATACATTTAAACAGACAAGTGAGATTTATATTATAGAAGAGATGGTATAGAACAGGTTATGGTGATGGTATTGTCTATCTTTGGATCAGTTATTGGTAATATTTCATTTTAAATAAACACTGATATCATTTTTGTAGATTACTACATACATTTATATTCGTCTCTTGAAATATTATTAATCATATTTATATATTCTGATCTTAGTATCAGCTCTAGCGATTGGTTGAACCATACTTAGCACTTTATCTGTCATTAAAAATATTTAGAAAATGTTAAAATATCCAGGAATATATTTAATTTATAACTTAAAATTAATTATTACTTAGCACTTTATCTGTTGCACCACAGGTCAATGTTAAAATATGTTGTGATATATGCATATTTCATAAAGTGTTAATGAAAAGTCTCAGCTGTTAAGTTTACTAAATATTATTATTCATGACGTTTCTGAATTTTTGAGATAAGAATTGGTTATTTGTATTATTATTCATCGGACTACTGTTCTCATCTTGAGTGTGATTTTCACAACGTTTTGGTCGATATAACCTCCGACCTTCTTCAGATGTATCTTGTCGAACTCGGAAATGTTTCTGTTGAACTCGGGGAATTAGTCCGCAAGGACCCGTGGCGCAGTGGTTAGAGTACTAGGAAACTTAAAAAAATGTTGTGGGGTTGTATGTAACATGGGGGAGGATGTAAATCGTGTATATATTTATGATCATCTAGGGATATGATTGTATGCGAGTGTATACATGTGATTGTCTATCTGGAGTTCGTTGTGTGTGTGTATATACATTTAAATACAATTCATGACAAGACAACACTATACATAAATACCTTTACAACACAACAGAGGAATAACACTTATGTTATGAATGATATGAATAAATTATAGTTTTAAAAATTGTAAAAGTTATATTCTCCTGAAGATTGAAGGTTCAATCCTCAGTGTGAGCAACCGAAAAATACATTTGCAAATTACTTAGAACCTCTATCCAGTCATGGCTGACGGAATAAGAACACGCTACCCCCGTGAAATAAATAAAGGGTTCTACTTGAAATTCCGTCCAAATTCCTGAGTTCGACAGAAACATTTCCGAGTTCAACAAGATACACCTGAAGAAGGTTGGAGGTTATATCGACCGAAAAGTTGCATTATTTATATTTATATATTTTGATCTTAGTATCAACTGTAGCGATAGATTGAACCACCAACCTCTAAAAGACTGTCACTTAAAACTAATTGTTACTTAGCACTTTATCTGTTGTGCTATGTGGTCCATGCGGACCAAGATGAGAACAGTAGTCTGAATAATCCAAATAATCAGTTCTCATCTTGAAAATTCTGAAATCTCTATGAGTTTGTTCAAAAAAAACCTTCGGATATAAGTCTGGAAATTTCCTGGTGCCTTGGAACAGGCCATGGAACCCTATAACTGTCTGGAGAAAAACTGGGTTCATTGATCCTTTCAAACCGTCTTTAATGTTTTTTATTGCACCAAAAGAAAATATGGCGGCCGGTCTTACTTTGCTGAGTTGTTCAAACAATCAGATTAACTCGTCTACTACTCATAATGGTATTCGTCTCTTTTTCTTTTTGCTCCTCGCTAGTGACGTCTGCAGTTGCAAATATTATTTCGGCTCGCTTCACATATTTCTCAAAGCGTTCGAGCATCTCTACATTGTCGTTTCCCCAGCTAAAAGCTTTGAGTGTTTCAGACAAATTATATGTTGCCAACCTCGTCGGCAGATGTAAAAACCAGTCAAATGCCAAAAAAAGAAAGAGTATAAAACATCCAAGTTTTGCTAAACAGTCTAATGTAACGGTCCTAAGTCTCCTCCCTGAACCAAAGCAGAATATATATATATATATATATATATATATATATATATATTAGTGTTGGGATGATTAATCGGAATCGGAATTGGGAATCAGAAAAATCGGAAGATTTAGGGGTATCGGAATCGGAAAAATTGATGCCTATTTTCCGATGCCAAAACGATTCTTTTAATTGTCTTTTTTTTTTTATTTGATTTTGTTTAAAGCAAAATCTTCCATTCCTGGTAATAATGATAAAATAACAAATATTTATTGATTTTAAAATACCAGTAAAACTAAAATCGATAGATCATCCTCCAGAGTTGTATTTTGACGTTTAGGAAAATATCTGCATATTTAACATATGTTTTTACGAAAATCGGGGAAAATAACAACTCTATAATTAAATAATTACAGATTTATAAAGAATTGGAATCAGTAATTTTGCACGGAATCAGTAATTGTATCGGAATTGGGAAAAATATTGTAATCGTCCCATCACTAATATATATATATATATATTTATATATATGTATATATATATATATATATATATATATATATATATATATATATATATGTATATATATTTCCTTCAAACCTCTGGCCTTGATGGAGGGGAGACTAAAACTTGCTGCTATGGTTTCAAATGATCTGAAATAACAGCAAGAGGAGACTTGATTCCAAATATTTCTCATATATTATATCTCCCCTCTTTTGGAAATAGGGTACAATTATGAATATCTCCAGTATCAAATAATCCTTATACACTGTGAAATTTACCTTATGTATGAAAACCAAAGAAGGAAGTATAACATATGAGAAATATTTGAAATCAAGTCTCCCCTTGCTGTTATTTCAGATCATTTGAAACCATAGCAGCAAGGCCAGAGGTTTTGGGAAAATATCAAATATTTTGAAATTCATATGCAAAACTAGGAAAACAAATGACTATGATTGAAGTATTGGTAAAAGTGCAGTATCTTTCTACCCACAAAAAATCCTTTAAAATTACCACTATTATAGGTTTCCATTGGCGCTGAAGCAAAAAACAACACTTAAAATCCTAGGAAACGAGTAATTTAAATGATATGAATAAATTATTGTTTTAAAAAGTGGGGGATCACTTTTCTATATTAATTTAACGTAAAATAAACACCCACTTTATAGCCAAGGTGATCATAAAGTGGGTGCTCATTTTATGTTAAATTAATATAGAAAAGTGATCCGCCACTTGTTTAAACAATAATGTCCAACCTTAAGGGCAAATGTCACATAGCCCACTACACAGTTCAGGTCATTAGCTTTTCAACGAACTTTCATTTATATTATTTAATTGGAATTCATTATTGAGATGAGTATTATTTATTAATTTATTTATTGCAGACTATTATCCTTATCTTTCTTAGATGTTGTTTCACAACGTTCATAGTTTCATAGTTGTCGGTGAGAAGACAACAACTATGGAAGGCAGTGATTGCTGAGAATGCAGTTAGGAGATTCGGAGTTCCTATCCCGTCGTGATTACCACCTGACAAAGGCTAGAGGAATATTTGGCTGAAACATCGTGAAATAACAACTAATTGCTCCCAGATCCACTCTGACCCGGAGTGGTAGTACCTGTTAGGGTCCCAACTATGAGTTAAATAGAATCTGACTTTAAAAAAAATATACTCCATTAAAAATCGTTCCTCAAAATAACTAGATTCGGCATTAAATAACCTGAAAAGGGTTGATATGCCGTAAAACAAAAACAACCAACAAACTAAGAAAGATGAGAATAGTTTGCAATAAATAAATTAATGAATTTTCATTTGTTAAATTCTGATCAATAGTTGCCGAGATTTTGAACTTATAAAATAGCCCAAAAGAGTGGTATATATATATATATATATATATATATATATATATATATATATATATATATATATATACTCATAGCCAAATTGAATATTGAAATGCTTATATCTTTAGTTCTTTAGGACGAAACTAACTACATGAAAAGAAAATTTGCAGGCTTTTTTAGATTATAATATTATTCTATGGTTAAAATTTTATGACAATTCGTAAAAAAAGAACCTATATTTTCAAACAAATAAAATATGCCCAAATTTGCCTACACTTGTATGTACAGTGTCCTGGCATGGTAAATCACACTCCAGATAAGAACAGTAGTCCGACGAATCCAAATAATACGTCCACTTTTGAGGTCTCGTATTTAAGTAATGATGAAAAAAAAAAATTTACCAAACATTATAAAGTCAATAAAAATATCAAGCAAAACACTGGGGAGGGATGAATGGATGATATTTTTATTGACTTGATAAAGTTTTATAAATTCATTTTCACCTTAACCTAAATACGAAACCTCATAAGTGTAGAGCTAAACCTGCTCTCTTTCCTTTACCAAACAGTGACTTATACACCTGAAGAAGGTTGGAGGTTACATCGACCAAAACGTTGTGCAAATAACACTCAAGATGAGAACATTAGTCTGATTAATCTAAGTAATACAAAGAATAAATGTTGTTTTGTGCTTTTAGTCATTAAAGTTTTCTTTAGCTTCCATAATGGTTTTTTATGTGAATTTCCTATTTGTTAGGATCAGGTGGTTCCTGTTCATAGCGGACAATCATTTAACTATGGAGACTTTTAGAGATCATTTAGTGTTATGAGGGTGCTCATTAACCTTTTTCTCAACTATGCTCAATCCATAGTAATCCAACAGATTGAGATTTGAGGTCCTTTTGTTCTCGTTTACCGCCACATCCTGATTAACGATCCTACCTCGGCTTTCTTTTGTGTGACTTGATGAACAACTTCTTATACCTTTGTTCTGCTGATAAACCCATTTCCTCTTTCTTTTGTTATATTTCTTTTTCTCTTTCTCCCTTACTTCCTAACATTGGGGATGGGGCACATTGATAGTATCACAAAACTACCGGGCAATGCCAGGTAGGGACAGCTAGTATTGTATATTATGAAGTATCTAAGCCCAAACTATGCATAATTTCCATGCTGTCTTAATAAAATCCTTACTGTATGCATCATCATCATATCTTTTTTCGCTCAGCTAGTTTTTTGGTTTTGTTTCTTGTAATCAACTGTGAAGAATAAACGTGAAATAAAATTGGTAAATATCTATGCATAGCTTTAGCTTCCATAACGGTTTTTATGCAAGGTATGAATTTCTTATTTGCTAGGATCAAGTAGTCCCTGTTCATGTAATCATCTGGGTAGGAGCTTCTAGAAGCAGCATATCCTGCCTTGACAGAGTTCAAAATAGACTTTGTAGCTTAGTGGGGGATGCCCTTTTCTCTTCCCTGCAACCTCTTTCCCACAGAAGAAACATTGCGAGCCTGTCTCTGCTTTATCATTATTTTCATGGCAAATGCTCATCTGAGCTTCAATCTATGGTGCCCCCTTGCCAAACTTTCACGAAAAACACTCATCTAGCTAAAACCACTATCAATAATTTCCCACACTCTTTATCTGTACCTAAACCTAAACGTAGATTCCATGAACAAAGCTTCTTTCTTAGAACTGCACGCATGTGGAACTCTCTTCCGATTGCCTGCTTTCCAGCTGACTACAATCTGATTGTCTTCAAGTCTAATATAAACAAGTTCTGGATGAACCGTCCCCCTAAGTAATCCAGTTTACAAAATTTCCACTACTTATGATTACTATGCTATAATCACATTGACTAATGTATACCCATTAACCCTTATCCTCGAGTGGCCTCCGGGCCTTGATAAGTGGTGACTCCTTTGTAAAAAAAAATGTTGTGGGGTTGTATATAACATGGGGGAGGATGTAAATCGTGTATATATTTATGATCATCTAGGGATATGATTGTATGCGAGTGTATACATGTGATTGTCTATCTGGAGTTCGTTGTGTGTGTATATACATTTAAATACAATTCATGACAAGACAACAATATACATAAATACTTTTAACACTCATTTAGGGTTTCAACATCTGGCCAATTGGGAGCATATCTGGTCCATCTTTGGTCCTGTTTAATGGGAAGCTGCAATGGAAATTCTCTCCAAGAAAATCAGAGCCTCAGGTTTTATTTTCAGCAACTTTTTATTCCAGAATGTTTTTATTTCTCCCTTTTGGAAAGTTGTAACGCTAATTCTAACTATCGCCATTTCTGATTCCCTCTAACCTAAATACGTGCTGGGATGCTAAAAAAGGTTTAATTTTTATGGAGCAATTCTGGTTTCTGATTGGTTGATAGCAGAATATGAATTAATTTGATTCGTCAGTTCCTAGCAGCAGCCATCAAGATCTGAAAACCGTCCCTGTCCCTCTCTCAACTCCGACTGATTCAACTAATTTCCATGTATCTCAAAAAGACCATCTCCTCTTCTAAATGATGTCATTAGTCTACGTTACTAAGATAATCACTGGATATATATCAAAAAGCAGTTCTACCTTTTCTTTCATACTAGTCTAGGTGCCCAGCGTTGCCCGGCATTGCCCAGGGTGTTTGGAGGTGTGTGTTGAGCAAAAAAAATAAAAAATAAAAAGTGGTAGTAGGCAGGCAAGCAGGCTTGAAGCCATACCGCGAAGGAGGAAAAGAATGGGGAAAAAAAAGTGCCGTCTTTGTTGTTGCGTCCATCACCAAACCGGAAGTGACAAAGGTTTAAATTAAGGCTAGTCAATCGAAAAAAGAGTGGATGACTTTTGAAAATATCGGCAAAAAAAGCGACCCCTCACTGTAGAAAAGTGCCCAGTTGAGGGTGAAGGAATTAATATTTTGACCAATTTTTCATCCAAAGGGTTGAGCTTTAAAACAATACCAATCTTGTGAAAATCCGTCACCTCTATCGAAAGTTTTAGGCAGATATCCATACATACATACATACATACATACATAAAAACAAACAGGTGAGATTTATATTAGAGACTAGTCTGGGTGCCCGGCATTGCCCGGGTGTTTGGAGGTGTGTGTTGAGCAAAAAAAAAAAGAAAAAAGTGGTTGTAGGCATGGAGGCTCAAACTCGTGCCTAGAAGGAGAAAAAGAATGTGAAAAACAAAAACGTGATGTCTTTGCCATTGCACCCATTGCCAAACCGGAAGTGGCGAAGGTTTAAATTAAGGCTAGTCAATCGAAAAGAGGGGATAATGTTTGAAAATATCAACGAAAAAAGCTATTCCTTCTTGTAGAAAAGTGCCCAGTTGAGGGTGAAGGAATTAATGTTTTTAGCCAATTTTTCGGCATTTCTCATCTGAAGGGCCGAGCATCAAAATGATTCCAATCTTGTGAAAAGCCGTCGTCTCTGTCAAAAGTTTTAGGCAGACATATATACAGACAAACATACATACATACATTTAATCAGACAGGTGAGATTTATATTATAGAAGATTACATGACATTAGTGAAACCGTTGCATTTGCAAGTGATTTTTTTTCAAGTGGCAACTAAAAATAATAAAACGCTTATCTCTTAGCTATTGTATTTTTTTTTACACTGACAATCTGCCAAAGCTCATTAGTGAGTGAAAAAAGTCTTTATTTTTTATTTTAAATTAAATGAACAAAGTCAAATAAACAATAAAAGGTTTAATAGAATACTCTTTTTTTTTTAACGAAGGATGTTTAAAAATCATCTGAATAATTTTGAATGCTAAAAAAAGAATACAGAAAAATCTTAGTGATGTACTTATTTGGCCTGGAACGAACATGTCATATTCCAAAAGTCACATAGCTTTGGCTAGTAACTTTTTCTATTTGGCTAGTAAACGAAAACATTTAGTTGTCAAAGGTCAACTAAAGGAAAATTTGTTTGTAGAGTTCTGTATTGCATTTTTAATACAGGTAAAAGGAAAAGATGGTGTCTTCGAAAAAAAAAAAAAAAAAAACAGAGAAGAAAAATAAAATCTCCAAATTGTAGAGCCATAGAAGACAAGTAAAAACGTTAGTTTCCCATTGCTTTTCATCTTGATTTGGGAGTGCATCTCCTCCAGTAAGTTAAATGCCCCCCCCCCAGATACCACCCTTGAAATTTCTTCAACTTAGCATGGTACATACACGCCTGGCCTTTCCAAATGGTAACTCTTGAATTGTAAGCCATGTTTAGTTTCAGAAGAGTTTCCAATGGGTAGTTATTCTACACAAGTCCTAGATATGAAGAATTCTCAGTGGCCAGCTGTTCTGTACAGGTTCCGGACATTATAATTTTGCAGCCAAAAAGCAAAAGACTCTTCTCGTGTTGACATAAAAAAAACTGTATGCTGGAATGCTAAAAGATTCAATATTTTATGGAGCAATTCCGGTTTCTGATTGGTTGCAGAACGTGAATTAATTTGACTCATCAGTTCCTATTGGTAGCGTTTATTAATAGAATCTCCTAACTTTGAGGGATCATACCCCCGTTATACATCAAAAACATTGCAACAATGCTTCAATTGTGCTCTAAACAGAAAAATTTATTTCGAACGCTGTCATAGCAAAGAGCCTTTCTTTTTTTTTTTTTTTTTATATGGGGGTCACCAATTATCAAGGCCCGAAGGCCACTCAGGGATAAGGGTTATTGTAGTCTACATTGCACTGTAGAGAATCTACTGTTGATTTTATAAAATTATTTTGTATATATAAATTAATGTTTAAAATGCGAAAGTCAAGTATCGTGTTTCTTGAATTGGAAGCCATGTTTAAATTCAGGAAAGTTTCCAATGGGTAGTTATTCTACACAAGTCCTAGATATGAAGAATTCTCAGTGGCCAGCTGTTCTGTACAGGTTCCGGACTTTATAATTTTGCAGCCAAAGAGCAAAAGATGCTTCTCGTGTTGACAAAAAAAAAAAAACTGGAATGCTAAAAGATTCAATATTTTATGGAGCAATTCCGGTTTCTGATTGGTTGCAGAACGTGAATTAATTTGACTCATCAGTTCCTATTGGTAGCGTTTATTAATAGAATCTCCTAACTTTGAGGGATCATACCCCCGTTATACATCAAAAACATTGCAACAATGTGTTGATACAAAAAAAAAAATGTGCTGGGATGCTAAAAAAGGTTTAATTTTTATGGAGCAATTCTGGTTTCTGATTGGTTGGTAGCAGAACGTGAATTAATTTGATTCGTCAGTTCCTAGCAGCAGCGTTTATAAATAGAATCTCCCAACTCTGAGGAAGCATACCCATTATTAGTCAAAAATATTACATCTGGTACTGGTCAGGCTCATCATTGCTTAACTTTGGGGATCTGGCGAGAACCGGTGTGTCAATATAATTGTGCCGTTTTCTACATATAGAATACTTAACTATATGACTATAAGTTTTTCCTACAGAATTTGCCACAGCTACCTAGGATATAAAATTAAGTCAGTTGAATCCACAAAGTTGACAGATAACAAATCAATATTTGAGTATAGTATATTGAATATAGCAAGTATAGAATGAAAAAAAAAAATCTGAAGACTAGCGATTTTTTTTTTCATTCTATACTTGCACCATTTTCTTTACACAAGAAAAATGTACTTCACTCCACTTTCTTTCCTACTAGAAATATTGTAAAAATGGAGGCATTTTTCATTGATAATCCAAACAGTTGCTTACAAAATGTTGTGGTGTAAATGTTGAAAGGAATAGCGAGAAAACTCGGAAACAGGCCGCTGGAAAAATGGTAGGATCCTTCTATCAATCCAGTAGATATCTCACGGCTGATGCAATTCTCTATCTATATAAGAGCCAGGTACGTCCAAGGATGGAGTACTGTTGCCACATCTGGGTAGGAGCTGCTAGAAAGGACTTATCCTGCCTTCATAGAGTTTAAAATAGACTTCGTAGCCTCGTAGGGGATGTCCTTTTCTCTTCCCTGCAACCTCTTTCTCATAGAAGAGATGTTGCGAGTTTGTCTCTGCTTTATCGTTATTTTCATGGCAAGTGCTCAGCTGAGCTTCAATCTATGGTCCCCCCTTGCCAGACTTTCACAAGAAAAACCCGCCTAGCAGAATACACTGTCACTAATTTCCCCCACTCTTTATCTGTGTCTAAACTTAAGCATAGATTTCATGAACAAAGCCTCCTTCTTAGAACTGCATGCCTGTGGAATTATCTTCCGTTTTCCTGCTTTCCAGCTGACTACAATATGGTTGTCTTCAAGTCTAATGTAAACAAGTTTTTGATGAACCGTTCCCTGTAAGTTAACAAATTTACCAAATTTCCATTATTAACGATTGCTATATTGTTCAATTCCTACTGTAAACTCTTTAACCCTTATCCTCGAGTGGCCTCTTGGCCTTGATAAGTGGTGATGCCTATGTAAAAAAAACCCAAAAAACAGTAAAAATATATTAACAGAAATACAGACCAGTATCTTAATTCAATGTTACGGCTCTCTCTCTCTCTCTCTCTCTCTCTCTCTCTCTCTCTCTCTCTCTTAGTCTTGGGTTCAAACTAACTGGAAAGCAGCACCTGCTTACCGGAAATGATGTCAGGATTGGTCCGCTGTCAGAATCTGTAGGAGTTCCACCCCAACACAAAATTAATAATAAATTTCTATATTATTATTATATTTGTTTAGAATACATAGTAAACTCTTTCTTTGTTGGAATTACTTGTCTAACACAACAATAGGGGAATTTATTTTTGTTTCTTAAAACTAATTACTTACAATGTTGCTTTTATGAAATGATACAAGCCATAGGTCATTCATGTTGAATGGCACTAGTGACTGTTTCTCATTTATAACTGATACTCGTATATCCTTGGGGGAATATAATCAGTATAAATTAATCGGATGAAATAAGACTCAACATACAGACTCATTCATAAAAAGTTTATTGCATAAAAGTACAATATAACAAATAAGAGGTTAGTATTTCTTCATCATTTTGGACGGTTTCTATGTATCGGGTTCTCAATTAATTAATATATCTCTTACAGACAAACTTTGCTCCTTGAATTATGACGATAACTCTCCCAATTCTTCAAACCTACTGATTCTTAACATAAGGAAGCTGTCATATGAATGTTTGCGCATGCGCAGTCATGAAACAGTTGACCAACAGATAAAAATCCGACGACCCCCACATAACAATTTTTAAAATTTTGACCTCTTAGCAGTCATTTTTTTTCTGGATGAAAACTGATGAAAAAGTTTTCCACATGTCTGAATATCTTATATACCAAATTTCAAGTCTGTAGATCAAAAATTCGTTGAGTGTATAGGTTGAGAATTGTCCTCAGGCGCACACACACATATTCTCACTTCTATATATATATATATATATATATATATATATATATATATATATATATATATATAGAAGTGAGAATATGTGTGTGTGCGTGAGGACAATTCTCAATCTATATACTCAACGAATATATATATATATATATATATATATATATATATATACTAGAAGATGCACCCGGCTTTGTCCAGTTGTAAAATATGCATAAATATATTTTAATCAATACAGAAACCGAGGCATGTACATGCTAGTATTATGTTTTTCTAAATAGTCCACTTTTTGTAAGTAAAAAGAAAAATACTCGAACTGAGATTGAAACCAAAACCTAAAGATATTGAGTCAAACACTATAACTAGTACACCCGCTTGACACAACATTTACAGTGTTTTTAAAATATTTTATTCTTAACATAAAGAAACTGTCATGATTCTCAACCGCGCATGCGCAGTCATGAAACAGTTGACAAGATAAAAATCTAACGACTCCCCACATACCAGTTTGCTAATTTTTACCCCCTAGCAGCCATTTTTCGAGATGAAAACCGATTAAAAATTTTTCCACATGTCTGAATATCCTATATACCAAATTTCAAGTCTGTAGATCAAAAATTTGTTAAATATATTGGTTGAAAAGTGTCCACACACCTACACACATTCTCACTTTAATATATATATACCATTAGTGTAATAAGCGATGCTCTTTGTGTAAGGAATTTGGGCGATGTCAAAATATCGTTAATTCACTATCTGCACAGCAGCAGTCATATAGTGTATGGTGAAGAGCCTTGACTGTCGTTTGGGCGGTCGGGTTTTGATCTTGGCTTGAGATAGTTGCCTGCTTAGCCACACTAATGAGCTGTGATACAGCGAAACAGTACTGTATTTGGATGACTATATATATATATATATATATATATATATATATATATATATATATATATATACCCAAAGAGTAACCTGACAGAAGTTTAGCACGACTTTTATCTCACCTTACAAAGATTAAAATAAAGATGTAATCATACTAACATTATTCCAATTTTAATCAAAATCCATTATATGGGTTCAATTTTAGAAAATGTCTAAAGCTCAAGACTTAAGCTGAAGGGGTCTTATGAACAAATTCAAATTCAGGGAATCTTTTTTAATTGGTATCTAATGACTATAGATCAAATTTAATGCAAATCTGAAATATTTGAATTTTCAAATAGGTGGTGGTGCCCACATATTATGCTTATTAAAATTCGTCAAAGAAACTGAAAATTGGGGGAAAACTAATTTAATTGTCTAATCAGTATTGTTAAAATTCCACAAAAATCAGAAATATTTTAATTTTAATGAAGGCTTCAAGCCCCTTTTTATCCCCTTTGAATAAAACTAAATAAAGTCCACGGTTAGACATTTAACACCTAGCAGCTGTGTTCCCAAATTAATAATAATTAACAGGATCCATGGAATGAGAAATATATTTAATCAACAAACATGTTTTGATAAAGCTGCTAGTTTTCTGGATCGCACAAAACATTAGTATTTTGAACAGAAAAACTAATAACATGCAGCAAATATGAGTTTATTAACATTTCTATGAAAATAGTGTTCATTGTATTTTAAATATAGAACTGTCTCAAATGAGATAAATTAATGCGTACTAGTGAATACATAGAAAGTAATATTGTGCTACATAGTTCAATACAAATAATAAGATCACATTGTAAAATACAATTTTTAATTTACTCCTTCAGTCCACCTCTTGGCAGACAATGTTCTTCTTTTTTGCTCTGTTTCTTTCGAATGTTGTCTTTTTTTGCATAACGATTCATTGACGACTTTCTTTGGGGGAAAATCCTGCTGTATGTCGAAATTGCTATGAGTTTCTTACAACAATGATCATATATTATTATAATGATATTAAAAAGAAGGCTACATCAAAGAGAGGTCACTCTCCTATTCTTGTCCAGGATTGCCAGATTGATCTTTTTAAATTTTGCTCATTTTGAAGCAGTTTGGCCTTCAAAATTTGTATTTGGTCTAAAGATTAACCAAAGGAAGAAAGACGCAGAATATTATATATATTAATATGGCAATTAAGCTACACAGAATATTTAATGTTTCATTCTTGTGAGAATTCATCAGGCTTATATAGTATTCTTAACCACAGTCATGTGTTTCATCTTTTGAAGACTCATCAGTTTGGTTAGACATAACTACACATCAACCTTGATGTTTGCATCCTGTACTTAAGTCATCACTGCACTAACAATGAAAGTCCAATGCCCTTTAGCTGTCAAGGTTTGGAGAAGATTTTAGGTAAAAAATTTGTTTAAATTGCAGGAATCTGTATGTTGTGATTTATTTTTGTACACACTGGAGGGATCATGTGAAGGTTGTCAACATCTTTAGAGAAAATAGTGTTTTGGATCTGACACAAGTTCCCATTAATGTATGGATCCTCTTGCAGTCTCTGCTGTTCAAGTGAAGTGTGATCATCCAAATATCAGCGGCCATGTTGCGGCTATTTCTATCTAGTCACCTGACTTGATCGACCAATCATCTTCTTGTATATCTGGCCTCACTGACCTTGAAGTAAGACCCTGTCAAATGCTCAGTGAACTTCTACGGTTACAGTTCAAGAACATATTACTGCTAACAATCAGTTACAATGAGCGAACTTGTGATCAATGTTTTTTTTTTATTATTTAATTCAGAAGAAAAACACTGTCGGTATTGATCTTTTTTTTTTTTTCTTTCTATAATCTGTTTAATATGGATTTTAAAGTTACATTTTTACGTATTTTTTTTTTACTTTAAAGAAAAATATATAATCATCAAATGTACCAAACAAAGTCTACTGAAGTGTTAAATAATTATTGATTTTATTCAATCAATTTTGCATGTGACCTTGTTACAGCTAATGAAACTCCTTTTTAATAGTGGAAGTCATTGCTTGGTGCAGACGTTTCCACTGACAGATTGATTTCACAATATTGAAATGCATTCTGTGTTAGTGTAGTCGTAACTCAGCAGGGTATCACCTTAGCAGCGTTAAGTATGATATTGAAAAGTATTTAGTTTCAAACTCACGAGCGTTAAAATACGTTGGTTTATGATTTATTGTTTTAGTCTTTGAATCTTTTTAGTCTGCTTTAAAACACGGCTTCTGTTTAACATTTTTCTTTTTCTTTAAAAAAAATTTTTTTTTTTCATTGAAAAATTGTCGTCTGTATGCTTATATCAATAATCTGCAAAACTTTTCTTCATCCTTTTGACTTAGATTTATAAAAATGTGTTAATCATGGTTGTTATGGGATAAGCTGATGTACTTGTTTTAGTAATAATGGACTTACCTAGAAACTATAAGTATGCTTGCACTTAACGCATTATTGTGTAGCAATTCATGGAAGTTATAGCCTAAGAATCATGACGTGCAACAATGCTATATAAAAGAAAATCAATAACTGCTGTTATTACTAAAATTAATTTATATTCTCAGAAATTACAGAAATTAAAATCCTTGCAATCCTTTCTGCAGTTCAACCATATTTTGTATAAATAAGCTTATGCCTGACTTGTCCACCAAGTTTCCGTCCAACAGTCTTTTTTGTTGTTCAATAGCTATTCAATAAGCTGATATACCTATTTTAATAATGGACTTACCTAGAGACTATAGATATAGTTAAATCTAATACATTATGAAGTAGCGATTTGTGGCATTTATGGCTGCTGAATCATGATGTGTATTTCTGTAACATACTTTTGTTAATACAGTTTTTGTTAATTATACCGCTATGTCTTAAATGCTATAGACCCATTCTGCTATAAAGCTACAAATGTACACAACAGCTTTTATATTTTACATATATGTTGTCAGCTTTTATATTTTATATATATGTTGTCAGATCGAGGAATCGCATAAAAAACAGAGCTAGGTGTTTATGAAGCATGCGTTATCACTACTCTGCTATTTGGGTCAGAGACATGGACAACGTATAGAAGGCATCTCGAGTTATTGGAAAGGTTTCCTCAAAGTTATATTTGGAGAATACTTAATATGAACTGGAGAACTCTAACGCCTGACACTGTAGTTTTTGAACGATCAAATAGCACTAGTATAGAAATAAAAAAATCACTCAAAATCAGATACGCTGGACTTGACACTTGGTTAGGATGGAGGGCAAAAGACTTCCTAAACAACTGTTTTATGGCAAGATACATAGGGATAAAAGACCACAACATAAACCAAGAAAAAAGTTTTAGCGATTCTCTGAAAAACAACTTGAAAATAATTCAAATGGATGTACATAATAAGAAAAATCATTACGTTATTTTGAATCTAGAAAATGTAAACATTATAAGGTATTTACAGCTTCTCTTCCAATTTTTGGATTTTTTATCATGTCAAAACGCACTTTATTTCCTTTGGATGGATTGATTGTTGCTATTTCTTCTGATGAGTTAAGGGCAAAATAGATTGATATAATAATTAAGTGATTGATTTTGTGCTACAAAACAAATACTGTCAAGAATTGTAAATGTCAACTGAATTAAAGGAAGGAAATTGTAAAATGGTCAACATCATGAACTTTGGAATATAGACTTTTGTCCTTCATTCATTTTATTGCTCTGTAATTATATTGAGCTTCTTAAATAAGGATTGGCATATATTATAAGAAAATAAAGTATATTTCCACAGAAATATATATATATATATATATATATATATATATATTACAAAGGAGTCACCACTTATCAAGGCCTGAAGGCCACTGAAGGATAAGGGTTGATGAGTGTACAGAAGTCAATGGGAAAATATCATAATTATCATTAGTAGTGAAAATTTGGTAAATTGGATTACTTAAGCAGATGGTTCATCAAGAATTTGTTTACATTGGACTTGAAGACTGCCAAATTGTAGTCAGCTGGAAAGCAGGCAAACGGAAGAGAGTTCCACAAGCGTTCAGTTCTTAAGAAAGAAGTTTTGTTCATGGAATCTACGTTTAGGTTTACACACAGATAAAGAGCAGAGGAAATTATTGATAGTGAACTAGTGTTTTTCATAAAAGTCAGGCAAGAAGTGACTATAGATTGGAGCTCAGACAAGCACTTGCCATACATGCAATCACAGACACAATCACAGGCGATACAAGCAATCATATGTTTGGAAATGAATAGTAGGTAGAAGTGTTTTTGTTTCGTCCCAACACCAAACGAGAGTTATTAGAATTTTTATTAGGATTTAACAATATAGTTTTATTTTTATATTAATATATTTTATTAAAAACCTTTTAAAATATTTATGTTTAATTCATTCACTGTATATTTTTTTTTTTTTAGCTTTCTTTCACATTTTTAGTACTAGTCACAATTACTTGAATGTAAATATATTAGATCTATTGTAATCTAACGTTAAACTACTTTTCCCACCGGCTGAATCTCACAAGATTTGAAACATGACTGTGGATAACAATCTATATATATAAAAATGTAACTCTTGGTTCGTTCGTAATTAATAGTCTAAATAACTAAATAAATGATTGCTTCGACATTTTGGTATAATATGTTTACTGTACTCATGCGTGTTTCTATATATCTCTTTTTAATTATAACATTATACTTAATTTTTCTATAATAAATAGGTGGTTTTCTTTGTACCGATAGGCCATTTTTTTTATGGACAATTATTTATCACCGCTTGCCTCACGTGACCAGTGTTTCCAATTTAGCGGTTTTCCCGCTAGATCTGGAGATTTCGTTTGCAATCTAGCGGGGAATTCTAGAAAATCTGGAGATATTTTGCACCCACACACCCGCAATTTTAGATTAAAATATAAAGAAAAGCGCTTGAAAATACTTTAAACCATAAAATAAACTCATTCATGTAAGTAAAAAAAGTAGCATTTATTGCCTTTGGTAATAATTATTCATTGATTATTTGTTCTGTTTTTCACCTGTTTTTTTCAGCTAACCATTCTTAAATCTCGCTATAAAATCGATTTTTCCAAGTACATTTTAGGGAGGGGGGCATTCCAACCTCCGTAGTTTAGTTTAAAATATGATCTAAGCAACCCCCCCCCTTAGTCAAAAATTCTAAAAAGCAAGAAACAACAGCAAAAAAAAAAAAACTTATACCAAACACAGTAGAATTTAATTATCTACCAAACTAAATACTTTTAACATGCTAAAACAAAGTTTTTTTGTTTTTTTTTTTCTTTTTCTAATTTCCAAATATGTTGTTCAAAGTGGATTTTACACACTGAATAAAAAAAAAATAATAATAAACAAATGTCCGCTTATCGCTTAAGGAGTAAGGCTTAAATGACTAGCTGTATCAGAATTTTGTATGAATTTTTGACACCCCTAACACGAAACTGCGAATAAAATATAAAAAACTCGTAATTTCTCTTTTAAAAGTGGGTTGTTTATTTTCTTTATGGATTATACTTCCAAAATAAATTATTAAAGTTGTATAAAAAGTAAAAAAAAACAGTAATGAAATTAATTGAGTTTTACGAAATTAATTGAATTTTACGAGCTCAGTATTTTCAATTTTTAAACTTTAATAATCTATCAAAATTTTTCTATTGATTCAATTTTTACGATATTTTCAGGGTCAGTGTGAAATTTTATGCTCTTTCCAATAAACCGAATATAATATTTTAGACAAACGTTTGTTTTTTAATTCAAACCCCTCCCCCATTTTCAAATGTCTATTAAAAAGTAAATAATTAATTTACTCACCAAAGTTTTATATATTACAAATTGAAGATAAAAGATCAATAAATAATAATACAGACAATTACTAATAAATAATATATTCAAATTTAAAACAAAAAAAGTAGTGTTTTTTAGAAATTTACCTGTAAAGTCCCAAGTTTAAAACCTTTTTTTTTAACACATTGTTTGTTTATTTTGTTTTGTTTAATGAAACCTTAGTCCTTGCTCCTTTAATTGAAAAAAAAAAATAGGGCTTGAATTACATTTCTCGAGGAGTTATAAACTTGGAAAACGGGGTGGAATTATTCAATATTTTTCACAAAATTTCTGACACACCTAATAAATGACTTATCTACCACTAATCCCAAGTTCGAGTTGCACTCCCAAATTTAGAGTTAGTGATAGTCATAGATTTTTTATACAATTTTCCAAGAATGAAGTCCCCAATGGTTAAACGACATGCAACCAGTTAATTGTTGGAAAGACAACTTTTAATAAAAGAAATGAAATAAAAAATTAAACACAGTTTCAGCACGTATAAAAGATACTTGAATTTTACTGCATTTGGTATCAGGTATTTTTGTTATTTTTTACAATTTCTCGAATATTAATTATTTTACACAAATGATTGTGTTGTTCCTACTCACTTGCCCCCCCCCCGAGAGCCGTCATTCATGATTTTACTTATTTTTACTAATTTTTAGACGTTTATTTTATTTAATTGTCAGCATGAACCAACTTTTTAAGATGCAGCATATGCTAACACTTCAGCGAAGTTTACTGTATTTATTTTTTAGCAAACATTAATAACAGAAAGTTTTACACTTTATTTTTTTTTTTTTTGCATAATTAATGATGGAAGCATGTTTTCTGTTTTTCTTCTTGAAAAAAAATTTGTACAGTCTCTTGAAAAAAACAAAAAACTTTTCTCTATTTTCACCTAACTATTTACAATGTTCATATAAAGCATTCATCTGTTCTTTTTATAATAAAAATTCCGTTTTCAAAAAGAAAGGTTTACTGACAAATTTCTTTAAAAAAAAAAAAAAGTGCAAGTTTTCCTGAAAAAAAAACAAAAGAACTTTCACCTTAAATTTTATGGTAAAAAATTAATTTTTTTTTTTTTTGGGGGGGGGGGGAACAACTTTTATTGATAAAAAAAATTGCAAAAAATAATAAAAGTAAATAAACGAACAAAATGCAATTTTTCTTGAGGAATGTGTTCATTTTAACAAACTGAGTCACAGCAACGAGTGTCCGGGTACAGCTAGTATATATATAATAAGGTTATTCATTGAATATTTGAATAGTCAAGTCGCTGCCTGATGATATCTGTTGTTTGATTGAAACAAATGGCTGTTTGTAGCAGCGGGATGTAAACATGTTTATATAACAATAAACAAGTATTATCAGCTCTTTTTATTGAGCACTATCTAACAACCTCGTTGAATTCACTAGTCTATTACTTTTGAATAAAAAAACCGCGAGTATATATATATATATATATATATATATATATATATTTTTACATAAGCATTAATATGTTGCTACACACTAATGGACATGTTTTGGTTAGCCAGTTACAAATAGCTAGAGACCTCTTCAGAGGATATTGCTTTCTGAAGAGATCTCTAGTTACTTGTAACTGGTTGACCGATACATGCTTACCAGAGCAGACATTAGACTCCAGGTTTTACATCTGCTTATTTTCTTCTGGAAATTTCTATATTCTGACACAATACGTACATCACCTAATGTTCCCAAATGGTTACCAAATTGAAGTGGATAGACTCATCATTGCTTAACTTCAGAGATTTAATTTTATATATATATATATATATATATATATATATATATATATATATATATATTTCAGGTAGGATGATATCTGAAAATTAAGAATAATTGAATTTCAACAAGGGTCGTTGATAGTGCTCAATCAAAGAGAGCAAATTATATTTTTTTATTCTATATGTAAATACAGACCATATCTTGCTACGATATGCAGACCGTTTCAATCATATTTGATTTCATCAGGCAAGAAAAATTAAAATACAAAAAGTAAAAAGGTTCCAGATCTTTTCAAATTTTGAGGAGGGAAATAATGCCATGACTGGCAATAAGCAAAAACTTCAATTTTTGCTTATTGCTAGTCATGGATGGACGCAACAGCAAAGACGTCACGTTTTTTTTTCGTTTTTTTTTTCACATTCTTTTCCTCCTTCACACTACGGGTTCAAGCCTGCCTACCTGCCTGCTTACTACCACTTTTTTTTTTTTTTTGCTCAACACACACCTCCAAACACCCAGGCAACACCAGGCACTCAGGCTAGTTATGATTTTTGATATAAACAAAACAGTAGATGTATGTATGTGTGTGTGTAAATATTTAACTGATAAATTCTTAAACCACTGGTCACATAACACTGAAATTAACAGAAAATAGTAATCATACACCAACGATGGTTTATAATGAGTAAAATCTTTGTTTGGATAACACGTACAGAAATATGTCAGCAAGTTGAAATGCAAATGTTCATTTCAACTTGTCAGCATATCTCTATCACTTCTGCACATGCACAAATTCGTTCATAGCTTGAAGAGGTTTCGCTTTAAGTCTTTATTATTTATCTGTTGATAGCTCAAGCGGTAGGGAATGCAGCTGGAGTACTAAATGTTTTCATTTCGATTCTAGTTGATGACACCCAAGTCATTTTTTTTTTTTTAACTTTTGAAATCACTACTATATATTAGGTACAATATAATATTCAATAGAGAATTGCCTCTGTAGTAGTAAATATGAACTCAGCATAAATTAAAATATTTTTAAGCATATTTTATGACTGGACAAAGATTGACGCCCCTTGCTTGTCTTTTGATAAAATATTAGTCGAAATTCACAAAACCTATCCTTGAACACAATATAAATTTTAAAGAGTGGAAGGCTTGAGATAAATTTTTTGAGGGGTGTGAGCAAAAAAAAAAAAACCCCAAAAAACACTGCTTTATTGCTTTAGTATCAGAATTTCTTTTTTTCTTCTTTTTTTTTTTATCTCTATTTATGTTTTAATTTCACTTTTGCATAGATAGTTAATTACAGAATTCAACAAAGACTCATTCACAGTTTGATTTATGGATCTGATACTCTTTGTTGACAATAACCCCCCACCACCATCCCATGCAAAAATTCAGTCCGATGAGATAAATGAGTTTTTAAGTTTATCAACGTTTCCATGGCAACCAATATGCTCTGCAATAAAAATATTTATTTTTTTCATAGTAATTATTTACACTATAGTGTACAGTCTTATGGTTAAAATCCATAGAATTCACATCTGGTGTCTATTTATTGGTTGAGTACAATAGTTTTCTGACCAAAATAGGTCAAAGCCAAGGCTACAGAACACATGAAAAAAACACACATTTTGGCCCATAACTTCAGAAATACAGTATCAAAAACTCCAGATAAGATTTTGTCCCATCGTCAAGCAGAGGAATGTGTAAACTAAAGAAAACGTTTCACAGCAGTTCATTAACTAAATTCCACTCCAATAAGCAAATGGCTGCCAGAAAAACATTGTATTTCACATCATAACCTGAAAAAAAAATGTATCCTAGGGCCACCGTATCTCGAGGTTCTACTGTATGTTATAATTTTAAACACTTTTATTCGATTGATGTAATGCCTGAATGATACTTACCGTAATTCTATAAAATTTCATGAAAATCCAATTTTAAAAAGGGAGGAAATTGGTATGAAACAGTTACAATACTGAATCATATGGTAGCGGCACTCATCTTAGACGGATTAAACGGACTTCCTCCAAGAAAGGAAGTTTCATAAGAATATCAAATTCACAAGTTTTTCCAATTGTTTGGCGATGTTAGATTTTGCACTTCTTGCAGGGAGGTGTCAATGTCCTCCTACATCCAGCGGCCTGGTATTCCCAAATGGTCACCCATCTGATACTGCTCAGGTTCAATGTGAAATTATTCATATATATATATATATAATCGCCATATATATTTTATAACTTTCCCTCTCTCTCTCTCTCTCTCTCTCTCTCTCTCTATATATATATATATATATATATATATATATATATATATATATATAGTAAGTTATAAAATATATATGGCGATTAAGCTACACTGAATATTCCGCATTTCATCCACTCTAGGATTCTTCAGAATCGAGAATTTTGTGGTTGTCTCACGTTTTTATATAGGCACCTTCCATTGAGTTTTTAGTTAGCCAATCGGCTTTCTAGTATTCACGGCACCCTTCCTAATCAGCCAATGAGCAGGCACTTACAGGACAAAGGCCCATTTGACCTCCGATATGATATATATGTGTGATAGTTTATTTATATGCATGTTTATTTATTTTATTTATTTATTTGTTTATTTTCTATTGTTTTTGTTAGTTTTAAAATTATTTTCTATCTCTATCCTAGAGTAAATTTTATCCTGTGAACACAGTTTTTTGAATTTCTCTCCTACAGTTTAATAGATGTTGGGGTTCTTTAAAGTATAGGATAGGAAATTTTTCATGAAGGCATAATCTACATGGATCGTCTAGGTCTCTACACGCGTTTGCTTGTCTTACTATTTTCCATTCGACTACCGGCGAACGTCCACTTTCTTTGAGTTCCCAGTATTTGTTTGCTAGCATTGTTTTCATACAGTATTTTTTATTGTTGAATGTACTTTTGTGGTCATAATATCGAGTTTTGAAATCTAAGGAAGTCATACCTATGTAATATTTCTTGTTATTTGGGTTTTCTTTCACAAATATTGTGGCCTGGTAAACTATGCTTTTGGTTAGACATTTATTTTGAAGTGGGCAAAGTGTGCGGTATCTACAATTGCATTTATCTTGTTCGTTATTAGTATTTTTATTTTTATTTCTAGTATGGTTGTTGTTGTCCGGAGTTGGTTTATTATTATTATTGTTATTATTATTATTATTATTATTATTATTTCTACTAGTTACATATGTGCCTTTTGTGTTAGTTTTATTTTTGTCATGATGTCCACTTTTATTGTTTATTTTGTTGCTGTTTTCATTGCTTTTATTTAATATTTTGTTATTATGTGCTTTAATTATCATCTCTAAATTTTCGCTGTAGGATAACTTTAGGGTATTTTTATTGAAAATTTTGTGTAAGGGGTTGGTTGCGGGAAAGTGCTTTTCAATAAGATCTAGAAACTTCTTGCCAAGTTGTGTTTTTAACATTTGATTGTATGGCGCCGTATACCAGATTATATTTCTTTTTCTTCAATTTTTAATTTTATTATAGTTATTGGTGTTTTGTTGCTTATATTTGATATCAATATTTTTGTATCCATTATTTTTTAGGGCTGTTTCATAGATAGTGGTTGACCTGTTAAATACATTTTCATCACTTGAGTTATTGCTGAGTCTACTCACAATCGAGTTAGGAATCTGTTTTATAATTGATGGTGGGTGATTGGACTTTGGGTTTACATATATTGGATTAGCGTTATCTTTTAAGTAGGGTTCATATGTGTTTTTATCTAAATTTAACGTGACGTTTAGGAAGTTTGTTATTTTTATGTTAGCTAATATGTCTACTTTTAGGCCTAAGTTTTTCATTTCCTTGTGTATGATTTTCTTAAAGTTATCTCCCTTGACTGTTGGAGTATTTTATTATAACTAGTCTATCATCTCTATATAGGCCGATATCCGTAGTATCAAATATGCTTGTGAGGGTATATAGAATGAATAATCCCACAAGATCTGATGCCTTTGCAGAATCCAGGGCACCCATCGCCAAATCAAACGAATTTGTTATTTTAGTTTTTATCGATTGGTTATTGTTATTTATTAGAACTGATTTTCTACATTTTTTAATAATGTTGATTTCTTCTAAGGATATATCAGTGTATGCCTTGGCAAATTCTAGGGCAATGTTTTAAAACTAACAATGGCAATAGAAAATAAACAAATAAAAAAAATAAATAAACACGCATATACATAAACTATCACATATATACATGTATATATATATATATATATATATATATATATATATATATATATATATATATAAAAGAGCAAATAGTTAATAAAACATTTTAAAAAAACACTGTGAAAAACAGTTAAAAACATATTTAATTTGAAAAGGAAACACTAAATAAGTGGATAGTCCTTAATCCGTGGAGTTTCGGAGAAATACTTTCCTTCTCATCAAAGGGTAGGAATTAGCAAAATGCAGGATCGCAAAAGTATTTGATGAAACTGCAAGTAAGTCAAAGATCTTACTTGATAACAAAAAGTGAAACAGAGGGAATAGGGTGAAGAAAAAGGTGATTTCACGTGAATGGATAGTCTGGTGAAAGGTAAAGTATCCAATGACGGTAAAATCCAAAAATGCAAATCCAAGAAAGTTAGTTAAATTTCCATTCGCACAAGTAAAATCCAAGGAAATCGCATAATTGGAAGATGGTCCAAAATAATCCAAAAGGCCGAAATCCGTGGAATAATTCGCAAATAGGTACAAGGAAAAGAGGAAAGAATTCCAATAATATTATTAAAAGAAAAATAAGATATGTGTTAAACTTGGCTGCCGAGACAAGGTGTCTGTTATAAGCTCTCTCTCCTATTTGGTTTTATCGAGCTTTTACATTTGGTTGAGATTACTTTATAAATATTAATTCTTTAATATTTATAATATACTTTAGTTTTACCATCTTCGATCATTTTGGTAAATTTAATTGTAATTTTTATTTTATTTTATATATATATATATATAAAATGGAAATTACAATTGAATTTACCAAAATGATCCAAGATGGTAAAATTAAAGTAAATTATAAATATTAAAGAATTAATATTTATAAACTTATCTCAGCCAGATATAAAAGCTCGATAATACCAAATAGGAAATAGGGCTTATAATATGAGTAAGCAGTTAATGAAATATGTTAAAAAACACTTTGCAATGAGTTAAAAACATATTTAATTTGAAAAGGAAACACTAGATAAATGGATAGTCCTTAATCCGCGGAGTTTCGAAGAAATACTCTCCTTCTCATCAGAGGGTAGGAATTAGCGTGATTTCAAAAATATTAAAAAAAAGTATTAGAAAGACTAGAATAAAAACCGAAAACAAAACTGTAGCATTCAAAGCTAGTGACGTTACCACTGTACCAACGTGACACGCATGTAAACTGATTAAAAATTTAAAATAAACTGATGAATGTACAAAATTTATAACGATTTTTTTTCAAAGACCCATAAAGGAATGATCCATAAAAAATCCAATCATTGGAGGTCGTCGCTCTGTGACTTTTAGTTTCGGAGGAGATCGAGTTTAAAAATGTGGAGACAGACGGACAGAATTAAAGGAATAAATTGTAAGATGGTCAATATCATGAAATTTGGAATATAGACTTTTGTCATTTATTCATTATATGCTCTGTAATCACATTGAGCTTCATAAATCATTGATTTGTATATATAAAAAGTGAAATATAATTGATAAAATCATAGTTCCACAGAAATATATATATTTGCTCAATTTGCAAATACTATTCAGATGTCAGTTTCTTTATGATGAATTGTCAAACCAAGCTGAACACAAAATAACCAATAGTTTCCAAAACTGCAATTACAGAAAATAGAGTTCTCAAATTAAAGTTTGCCGCCTCTAAAAAAAAAATCCTGTAGTACTTTGAAATTGTACGTTCAATGTGTTGCGAGTATTCGAATATTCAAATTATTTTTAGAGATAATTAGATACTGCAGGTGTCATTGGCATAATCGATCTAAGAATAGGATTGGAAATTTAAGAGTTCACTTCATTCATGTTCGAGCTTCTATTACATCCGTCGTTTTTTTTTCTTTTTTCTAATACATCTTAATGAAAAGCATCATTTGTATAGGATTCAAGGTTTTATTTGTTTGTTTGTTTGTTTGTTTTAATGCTAAAATGGATATACCCAAGAATAAGGATTACATAACGTGAATTACCATAAAATACAATTAAATGGGTTTTTTTTTTGGTTTTTTTTTTTTCCAAGTAAAACATCAAATCTGTATAATCAATTCGCCAAGACTGTATATAGAGTCACTGTATATGTAATGAAAGTGTTGCATTTTCCACAATTCTTGGAAAAAAAATTCTCTCAGATTATTGCGGTCCAGAAGAAGGACATTACTGTTTAATTACAAAACAAAATACCTTGAGCAGATAAGCTAATACAACAAATAAAGAGTGTGGTTATACGTCAGTCCGACTGCCATGTGTACATAAATTTATTCGAACGGCCTTTAGAGTAAGAGGAAGAGTTTATTCTTAATGGTTATATTTGTTTGTTGTTTTTTTAATGCTAAAATGGATATATCAAAGAATAAAGATTACATAACGTGAATTACCATAAAATACAATTAAATGTTTTTTTTTTGTTTTTGTTTTTCGAGTACAATAGTAAATAAAAAAAATAATGTGCAAGATATGTATGCATGAGAAGCGCACACATACATAAGGGGTCATGCAATTTTATTTGAATACCAGCGGGGGAGACGGGGGGGGGAGGGCAACCTCTCCAATCGTAAAATACACTTAAATATATTTTAATTCATGTAAATTCCATAGTTATTATTATAGAACCAATTCTCAAATAAAAATTTTTTTTATTGTACCTAAAGTAGTGATTTCAAAAGTTTAAAAAAAAATGACTTGGGTGCCATCAGCTGGAATCGAAACCAAAACATTTAACACTCCAGCTGTGTTCCTTCTTTATCATCAAATAGCCATTACTGTGTATACAGTCACTGTATATGCAATGATAGTGCTGTATTTTCCACAATTCTTAGAAAAAAATCTTTCAGATTGTTGTGGTCCTGTTAAGGTCCAGAAGAAAGACACAACTCAATAATTCATGGAAGCAAAATATATTGAATAGAAAAGCAAATGGAACAAACAAAGAGTGTGGTTATACGTCAGTCCGACTGCCATGTGTTCATAATTTGTATGATGTTCTCACAGCATTGATAGTACCTATTTACTATGCCTCCCCACGGGACAGAGTTAGACACCAGGGTCGTTTTTTAACGTGGAGAAAAGGTACAAAAATAAAAATTGTCTCAGTCGTGAAGGATCCCTCCTCCACCGAAAGAGAACAAGAAAACGAAGTGCAGCATCTGAAGAACAGATACTACACTTTTCACAGCATTGATAGTAAGTAGAAGAGTTTATTTTTATCTGTAGGGAGGGTAGACGCACCACGATACAGATGTACATCGATAATAACCTATACCAAGAAATATAATTCATGGATCATACACTGAATGATCTGCTCTTGTCAGCTCATGAAAATAACATACTTCATTGATACTATTTGAAAACTGTTTTAAAAGAAAAATATCAAATTACTTGTTTGTCAAAATCTACATATTAATACGATAACATATGTGTTGTTTTGTGTGTCACTCTTACATCTTTTTTCTTCCAAGTGACTGTTGTTTAATTGTTACTAGCCTGAGTGCCCGGTGCTGCCCGGGTGTTTTTAGGTGTGTATTGAGCAAAAAAAAAAAAAAAAAAGTTGTAGCAGGCAGGCAGGCTCGAACCCATGACACGAAGTGACGCGAAGGCGGAAGCGGAAAAGAAAGTGAAGGTGTATGTAAGGGGTTGGTTGAGCAAAAAAAAAAAAGGTAAAATTGCGAGTACAAAAAAAAAAGTAGTAGTAGGCAGGCAGGCTCGAACCCGTACCGCGAAAGAGGAAAAGAACGTGAAAAAAAAAAATGTGATGTGTTAGCTGTTGCGCCCATCACCAAACCGGAAGTGACGTAGGTTTAAATTAAGGCTAGACAATCGAAAAGAAGGGATGACTTTTGAAAATATTGGTGAAAAAAGCGACCACTCCATTTAGAAAAGTGCCCAGTTGAGGGTGAAGGAATTAATGTTTTTGACCACGTTTTCGATATTTGTTATCCGAAGGGTCGCGCTTCAAAATGATACTGATCTTGTGAAAATCAGTCGCATCTGTCGAAAGTTTTTGCAAAACATACAAACATACATATATACACACAAACTAACAGACAGCTGATATAATAGATGGCCGTCCATTTCTTGTAATAAATAATTTTATCAAGAATTCTTCATAAGTTTTGGTTTTCGTTTTGATTATGGTTGGAGGAACTTAAGTTATATATATATATATATATATATATATATATATATATATATATATATATATATATATACACATTTTTTCTTCATAAGTTTTGATTTCGATTTCAATTAAAGCTGATGCACCCAAGTCATATGGATATATTTTTTTATATTTTTTTTTATTTTTGAAATCACAATTTTAGAATATATAAAAATCGATAGAAAATTGACTCTAATAATATATACAAAATCTGCATGAATTAAAATATCATATTTAAGCATATTTTACAAACAGGCTATGCCAGGCACCCCTGTTAGCTTAGATAAATACTTTTGCAGTTTTAACAAAAGAGCTACAATAATATTAGGCTGTTTCCATTTATGCTGAACATTCACAGAATGCCGACATCAATATATTGCATGTGAATGAGTCTACAAGGTTCTGTTAGTTGAAATAAATAAATAAATAATTTATGATTATTTAACTCTTTACAACACACATTTACATTTGATTACAGAAATAGTAACTGCTCTATACTCAAAGTTATCCTCGCATATACAATCTCTTGTGGATGGTGGTGGTGGGATGGGCTAATGAAAAAATTGATGTAGACCAAAATATAGATTACTAGCAGGCTGCCCGGCATTACCCAGTCATAAAATAATGCAAATATCATATTTATTATCAACAGAAATACGATAGCTATTAAACATAACGCTAAATTTCTTTAAAAAAATAAAGTAAGAAAAAAGGGAAGAAACTGAGACATGTGCATGTGAGTATTATGTTTTTATTCGAAACAGTTCACTTCTTGTAAGTAAAAAAAAAAATACTTGAACTGAGATCGAAACCACAACCTAAAAACAGTGAGTCAAGTACGATAACTATTAGGCCAGCTTGACACGATCTTAAAAAGTGTTTTCAAACTTAGTTATTCTTAATATAAGTAATCTGTCACATGAATGATTCACACATGCGCATTCGTGAAACAGTTGGCAAACAGATAAAAAAAAAATCTGATGTCCTCCCCCCCCCCCCACACACACATACCAATTTTTTCAATTTTGGCTCTTTAGCAGCTTTTTTTCTGGATGAAAACCAATTAAAAAGTTTTCCACATGACTGAATACACTATATACCAAATTTCAAGTCTGTAGATCAAAGATTTGTTGAGAATATAGGTTGAGAAGTGTCCTCACACACACACATTCTCACTTTTACGGAATATATAGATAGACAAGTTAGTATAACGTTAAGTACCAAAAAATATAATTAAACTGTAGTGATTTCAAAGCACTTAAAATATTAGATGATAAAGAAAATAGAGTAGCCATTCGCCCCCCCCCCCCCTGCTGTGAATATCCCTATTTATTTATAACTTCTCTTGTCAAGCATCACCTCTGACTCCTAGTGTGTGTGTGCGCCTGGTCACGAATAGGCCACCGTGGCCTTCGGGCCAGATCAAAGTGTAGTATCTGTTCCGGCAGATGCTGCACTTAAGATAATTTGTACCAGTCAATGGAGGGGAAACCCTCTATACTGGGACAATTATTATTTTTGGTAACCAGAGTGCCCCCTTTTTGCCTACTTTTAGGGGAGCTGGTTTTTACCTCACATTAAAAACGGCCTTGTGCCTAATTTGCTCAGTGGGGGAGCAAATAAATACCATCACCTCTGACTCCTAGGTGTTACTCAGATTTTTCCATTCAAACTTACTGCCTTGATTATGTAACAGTTATGGTTGATATCATAGTCAAAATTAGTAACCACTTTGTACACAAAGTTATGCTAAAATTATTACAGAGTGGAGAAAATTTATGCTAAAATTATTACAGGTAGTATAACAGCTATAGTTCCTATTTACAATGCCTCCCCACAGGACAGAGTTAAACACCAGCGTCGTTTTTTAATGTAGAGAAAAGGAACAAAAATAAAAATTGTCTCAGTCGTGAAGGATTTCTCCTCCACTGACAGAGAACAAGAAATTGAAGTGTAGAAGAACAAATACTACAGATTGAAGTGTTGAAGAACAAATACTACACTTTGATCTTGACCTGAAGGCAACTGTGGTGATGGTAAAGTACCAAATCTGTATTTTCAAAAGATAATAAAAGAAATATGTTATTGGCTCCCAGAAAATACTAGTTAGCCTGCTGCCTTGCCAATTGTCAGTATTTAGGTTAGAAATATTTCAATAATAAAGAAAAGAATGTTTGAATAATAGAAAAAATATTATCGAAGCGAAAAAAATATTTAACTTGGGAAAACATTTACATTGAAATAATCCCCAAGAATTTTAACTTTGGGAAGAAATAAAAATGAATGACTACTAGATAGAAATCAGACGATGGTCGTGTGATGATACGTGTTGATGACTTTATTTAAAGGGGGGAGATTTTTTTTTTTTTTTTTTTTTTTGAGAGACACACATAGAAATTAGTTAAAAGTTAGCAGACACAGTCTGAGGAAGAGAGACGGTCCACTGAGTGTAATGGCTCAGAGCAGGAGAGACTGTCGGAAAATAAAACCAAGACTTCGGGTTATACACATCTTCATTTGCAGCTTTTCGAAGGATCCGTGAAATCCCAGATGGATAAGATATGTTTCCCAATTTGCCGATGTTACCCCCACACACACACACACAAAAGAGAACTGCATCCATCTCCTAATATTGTAAAGGCCGTCTGTCATAAATGTTATATGTTCTGTTTATACACTCATTAATTGACGATCACATATACTTCAAATATATATATATATATATATATATATATATATATATATTTTACATGGGGGTCACCACTTATCAAGGCCCGAAGGCCATTCAGGGATAAGGGTTATTGCGTGTACAGTAATCAATGAGATAGTATTGTAGTAATCATTAGTATTGGGGGTTTTGATAGAGTGTTTTACTTAAGGGGGCGGTTTGTCAGGAGTTTGTTTATGTTGGACTTGAAGACGTCCAAGTTGTAGTCAGGTGGGAAACAGGCAAGTGGCAGAGAGTTCCACTGGCGTGCAGTTCTAAGAAAGAAGCTTTGCTCATGGAATCTACGTTTGGATTTAGGCACAGATAAAGAGTGGGGAAAATTATTGACAGTAGTTTCAGCCAGACGGGTGTTTCTCGTAAAAGATTGGCGAGGGAGACGAGGAATTGGAGCTCAGACGAGCACCTGCCATGGAAATAACGATAAAACAAAGACAGGTATATATACACACTCAATATCTTAAAGAAAATTAAATATATCACATGCCAAAAAGAAAATAGACGCATTCATATATACTCGTAAGTATATGAGCACATTATATAGACTATACTAGAAGATTTACCTGGCGTTGCCCGGTATTAAACAAAACTTTAAATTCCTTTAAAAATGAAGTAGAAGAACAGAAGGATATTTGTGTACGTGTTATTCATCCATCCAAAGGTTTTACTTGTTATAAATCATCCTTGGTGTATGATTCTTATTTCCTGTTAATTTCTGTGTTATGTGACCAATAGTTTAAGAGTTTATCGGTTAAATATTTTCATACCGACACACATACATACATCTGTTTTATTATATAGATTAACAAACAACGCTTATCAAAGCCCAAGGACCACTTGAGGACAAAAATTAATGGATATCAGATGGATGATAAGATAATAATGTGAGGATTAATAACAATGGTTGGAATAGGAAACTGTATTACAATGATGTGTTAAAACAATGAATTGATGAAGACCACTAGACCAACGAGTCAAATGAGCTGGAACAAAGGAAGCAGGAAATAGATCAGACAATTATGAGGAACACATGCTGTAATAGTATTTGTAGAAAAGACTGAGACTAGCAACATTACGTCTGTTAGAAAGAGGTTGTAGTGAAGAAGAAAGTGTACGGCCAACGAATTATAGATACGTTTCTGCAATTTATCAAGAACGTTCAAATTGTACACAGATTCACCATTTGCTTGTTAAGCGTGACAGACCAATGAACTTGGCATTTGAAACTTAAACATGATATATTGATGAAAATTCTATTTCAAAGTTAAGTACAACGATAGACCAATGAGTCAAACGAGCTGGAACAAAGGAAGCGGGGAATAGATCAGACAATTTTGAAGAACCCATGCCATGATAGTATTTATAAAAAAAAAGACTGAGACTAGTAACATTACATCTGTGAAAGAGATGGTGTAGAGAAGAAGGGTGGGGACACTTGCGCCTTATCAAGAACCCTCAAATAGGGCACAGATTCACCGGTTCAAATATAACAACAGTACTCCATACTTGGTCTGAAAGTAGATTTCTAGAGATAGGGAATAGCATCAGGTGCGAGAAAGTGTTTTAAGCGATAGAGAGAACCGATTTTACAAGAAGTAGAAATGACGATGAATCTAAAATATGAACTACAAGAAAGATTTGATGAGAAAGAGAAAAAAAACAAGAAAATTTGGTCGATTTTTCATCAAGAGCAGAGCCATCCATGAGCATTTCAGGCAAAAAAAAAAAAAAAAAAAGGAAACGCCTACGATTGAAAGACAAGAGGTGAATCTTAACAGGATTAAATCAGACAAACCATTTTGCATTTGAATCCATAACTGAATCCAAGGTCAACTTGTAGATTAGCTGCACATTTCAACTGATCTGGAAGATGCTTGAGAAGCAACACCAGAATAAAGGATAAATGTCTTACAAGAAAGGAAAGGCAATTATACTGCAGACAATTAAAAATTGTTCAAGTTGTCTTAATATCGTTAAGCAGGTATAATTTTTTTTTGTGCAATTAAATGATATCAGTTGGGATATATAGAGATAATGATCCTGATTTGTGTTTGGTTGAATTAGCACATATGCTGTATAAATGTCGTTTGTTCCATGTATCAGGATTTCTTGGACTTTTCTTGATTTAAGAAGGTGTACAGTTGTTTTTTATCACGTTCCATTTACCTCTGCCATTATGTTAGTTCTTTATATCAAGTGGCTTCATGCCTTGTCCTGAGCGGTTTCCATTAAAAAAATGTAATGTTATTGAGAAAGGAATAACGAATTTTGAATTATAGACATTCGTTTATTCACTGTATAGAAAAACAGGATACTTCCTTTAAATAATTTGGCGTGTATAAATGTAAAAACAATTAGTTTGGTGTGTATAAATGCAAACACACAAATAGTTTGGTGTGTATAAATGTGAACACACCAATAGTTTGATGAGCATAAACATACACACAAATATTTTAGTGTGTATGAATACACACAAACAAGTAGTTTGGTGTGTATAAATACACACAAATAGTTTGGTGTTTATAAATACATACACACATAAATAGTTTGGTGTGTATAAATATACGCACACACAAATAGTTCGGTGTGTATAAATACGTACACACAAATAGTTTGGTGTGTATAAATACACAGAAACACACACAAATAGTTCAATGTGTATAAATATAAGCATTTTAGTGCACATAAATACGCACACAAATAGTTTGTGTGTGTGTGTGTATAAATACACATACACAAATATTTTGGTATGTATAAATGAACACACATACAAATATTGTGGTGTGTATATTTGCACACATACACAAATATGTGTGTATAGATACACACACACACACAAATATTTTGGTGTGTATAAATACATGCACACAAAATGTTTGGTGTGTGTATAAACACACATACACAAATATTTTGGTGTATATAAATGCATATACACAAATATTTTGGTGTATATAAATGCATATACACAAATATTTAATTTCACTTTGAACTGTTTGAAGAAATGCTGGTGCTCGATTCAACTACAATTCTAGCTCGATTCAACTACAATTCTAGCTCGATTCAACTACAATTCTAGCTCAATTCAGCTACAATTCTAGCTCGATTCAACTACAATTCTAGCTCGATTCAGCTACAATTCTAGCTCGATTCAGCTACAAATCTTGCTCGATTCAGCTACAAATCTTGCTCGATTCAGCTAAAATCTCTGGGGTTTTTTGTGTCCAATATTGACAGCAAGAACATGCTTACCTACTACAACACTTCGAGATACATCAAGGATCTTCGTGTAAAATTAAAAAAAAAAATTAGCCCTGCCATGTCTAAATTCATTGGAAACTCAATTCTCACGTGCCCCAAAGCCAATGTTGCCTGTAATAAATCTAACCAACAAATGAGGAAGAAATTTGGCCTTGATTCCTCATCACATATTAGTATAAGAGGTTGTACAAAATCTTGTTGCATAGTCTGTGTGTATATTTACTTGTATATATTTTGTGCGTATTTTATGTGAATCTATTTTATGTGTTTAACGTATTGTGGTCGTCTCATATTCAAAATGTTCCTCGAGTTGATGCATATATAACATGTCAGTGTGTGTGTGTGTGTGTATATATATATATATATACATATATATATATATATATATATATATATATATATATATAGAGAGAGAGAGAGAGAGAGAGAGAGAGAGAGAGAGGGCGGAGGGGGATTGGGCCGGAAGTCTAAATGAGCAAAGTGTAATTAAATGTATTAATACTTTAAAGGAATAGTGCTCATTGTACTGTAGATATATAATAAGCTCAATAGATATATTTATTCTAGAGCTATATTAATATTGAGTATAAAGATTAATAATTGTAAATTATGAATCAATTTAAAAAAGAGAAACATTTATAATTATTAATCTTTACTCTCTCTCTCTCTCTCTCTCTATATATATATATATATATATATATATATATATATATATATAGGGCTGTAAAGTGGACATTTGCAAAAAGTTTTTATTATTCGGCAGACTACTCCAAAGCTGGTAGCTAGGTGCTCCTTAATCTGCAGTTTCAAAGAATGCTAATTCTTCTCATCAGAGGAAAAACTGTTAGCAAAATAATCAGATAGTCACGCTAAAATTTAGCATTTCTATATATTTGCTGGTTACTGCATAGGATGAAATTAAAAGTTTTATGATTATATATATATATATATATATATATATATATATATATATATATATATATATATATATGTATGTATATATATATATATATACGAGCAAACAGTTAATAAAACATGTTAAAAAACACTTTGAAATGAGTTAAAAAAACATATTTAATCTGAAAAGGAGACACTAGATAAGTGGATAGTCTTTAATCCGCAGAGTTTCGAAGAAATATTTTCCTTCTCATCAGAGGGTAGGAATTAGCAAAATGCGGGATCGGATTTTGCATGCAAAAGTATTTGATGAAACGAGTAAGTTAAAGATCTTACTTGATAACAAAAAAGTGAAACAGAGGGAATATGGTGAAGAAATTATTTATTTTTATTTTATATATATATATATATATATATATATATATATATATATATATATATATATATAGAGAGAGAGAGAGAGAGAGAGAGAGAGAGAGAGAGAGGGGGGGATGAAACTAAAAGTTTCATGATATATATATATATATGATATGTATATACGTGTGTGTGTAATGTATGGATACAATGCAGCAATGCGAACATATAGCAATTTACAACAGACAGTTTTTACAACAAAAAAGATGGATAATAGTTCTGTCTGGGTTTTCATCTGGTCAATATGGAAAACATACTTGTCCATGTTTGGGCCTTGTTTCACGAAGCTGCAATGAAGATTCATCCCAAGGACATGATCAACAATCTTGTGTTGTATTTTCTGGCAACTTTTATTCTAGATGTTTCCCCCAACTTGGGAGTTGTCCTAAGTTCCTACATTCTATATACCTCTCTCTCTCTCTCTACGACTAATCTCTACGTGTATATAAGAAATAAGAAAGTATCTTCCTTTCTAATTACGTCATCAGTATTAAAGGATCATCGGCTGACTTTTTGTCTCAATTTTTTTTTTTTTTGTTGTCACATGAGGTTCCTGAATTTTTGAGATGAGGTTTTGTTATTCATATTATTTGGATTCATCGGACTACTGTTCTCATCTTGAGTGTCATTTACATAACGAGCGGAACCCTTTATTTACATGCTTTTGTTCCGTCAGCCATAACTGGATAGAGGTCCTAAGTAATTTGCAATTGTATTTTTCGGTCACCCACGCTGAGGATTGAACCTTCAACCTTCAAGAGAATATCACTTTTTACAATTCATTTTTCCAAGTACTCTAACCACTGCGCCATATCTTGTTATTGTTGTCACATATTCCAAGGTTGTCAGCTAAAATTCCTACTTGCTATTGATTCTAGAATTCCATTTTCAAGTGAAAACAATTGTTAGCTAAAATTCTTTATTATTATTAGTATTATGTTACTATAAAAATTCCAACATTCTTGTTACATTATTTAGCTGACAAAACATCTCGACTTTAAACAATCTTAATAATCATCATCTAGTTTACTTCCCAGCATTTTTTCAGGATCAACAATACAACGTTGTGTTTATAACAAACTTTTGGATCAACTTTCTTTTACCAGAATAACTTTAACTTAGAAACAAGTTCTATGGTTGTTAGACTTTCAACGTCTAGCTAAAACCACTGTCAATAATTTTCCCCACTCTTTATCTGTGCCTAAATCAAAACGTAGATTCCCTGAACAAAGATTCTTTCTAAGAACTACACGCCGGTGGAACTCTCTCCCATTTGCTTGCTTCTCAGCTGACTACAACTTGGTTGTCTTCAAGTCCAACATAAACAAATTCTTCATGAACCGCCCCCTTAAGTAATCCAATTTACCAAATTTCCATTACTAACGATTACTACGATATTACTCCACTGACTACTGTACACTCTATAACCCTTATCCTCGAGTGGCCTCCAGGCCTTGATAAGTGGTGACTCCGATGTAAAAAAAAAAAAAATGTTGTAAATTATTTACATGAATATATTTCAGCTAAGAATTTATTCAAAACCACTTATTTTTCTAAATATATCCATATTATCCTGTGGGGAAAAATGTAAATTAAATCATTAAAAAAAGTTGCTTTTTTTTAAATTTTTATTTTTATTTTTTTTAAATGTTAAATAGCTTGAAAACTATCTTAAAATTCACTTTGAAAAAAACAAAAACAATTCAAACAAATTAAAATAATCTCTTTTGTGCTATCAATGACGAGTCTTCACAAGGATTAAACTTTGAAAATTCTGTGGAACTTAAGTGCCGTATATATTTTCACTAGCGGTCATGCAGGCTCAAACCCGTGACGTGAAGGTGGAAAAGAAAGTGAAAGAAAACGGGACATCTTACCGTTACGAGACCATAGGAAGTGAAAAGCGTTCAAATTTAACGATGTCAATCAAGAAGTTAACTTGCTAAATAAATATGCAGGTACATAAATAAACGTTGGCTGAAGGCCAGTTCAGCTTTCCGCTGTTTCATTTATTTGTTTCCCCATGATGTTGGAGAAAACCAGCTCCCCATAAAAAGGGAGTGTCCAAATGAATAGCAGTTGTCTGATATGAGGGGTTTCCCTCATATTGATCAAGGCTAATTGCTTTCTGGACATCCCTGCAGAAAAGCCGGGAAGCTGCCTTCGCTTTCGATTAGTTTTCGCTTTTATACGAAAAACACAAACACGCGAGAGGATGGAATAGCGTGAATTTTATAACAGTCGATACAAATAAATGTAGAGACGACGTCCGTTCGCAAATCATAGATATTATAATCTAAGGAGTATATAAAAAGTTCTAAAACATAATACCTCCCCCCCCTCCCGAGAACCCCGGTGAAAAAAGCCTTTGCTGGGCATAGAAAAGCGCACGCGGCTGTTTTACCTTGCTCTACTCACGTATTGATACCTGTTTTAGTAAGTACTGAAAATCGATGCATACAACATTATATATCTCCTTATAGAATTTTATGTGGATGCATGAAATAATAAATATATAATATTTTTCAAATAAATATCAACAATTATTTTTTTAACCTACTGACACTAATGTTTCATACTTACGCAATTATTAGTGTATGAAGTGATAATTACTGCTGGTCGGGAGATTTGAACCTAGTCACAAAGACCCTTGACTTTGTAGACTAGCATCTTACCTCTAGGCCACTGGTGATTAGCGCAAGGATGGAAGGAAATTAAGTGCCTATAAATGCCAAATCGATAGTAAACAGTCAGAAAGGATACAATGACTGGAAAATCGTGTGGAAATTGGTGAAATCGACCATTTTTCTATCAAATCAATTGTCTGCTCTAGTCGGGGACTCACTACCGTTCACCGGGAAGAAGTTTCATATGCCTCCCCACAGTGACTTAATCCACAATACATTGTAGTCTGCATTACATTGTAGAGAACGTAATGTTGATTTTATAAAAATCATTTTATATAATGGCTTGAATTAAAGTTTAAATTGCAAAATTCAAGTATCATGGTTCAATTGTGCTCTAAACAGAAACAGTCATTTTGAACACGCTTCTGTCATATCAAAGAACCTACTGTTGATTTTATATGCCTGGCCCTTCTACTTGTGCGGTGATAAAATTTCTCAAATGCACTTGTGATGTTAGGTTATATAAGGATGTTAACTTTGGTCAAAATGAACTGTTCTATATTTAGTGGCATTTTTCGGTTATCAATACTTATCAGAAGCATTCGGATACAAAACCTATCTAAAAACATATACACATATATATATATATATATATGTATAAGGCACTTTGTGTGTGTGTCTGAGTGTGTAGTAATATATATATATATATATATATATATATATATATATATATATATATATATATATATATATAAAATAAAAATAAAACTGGATTATTTATCTTCCACCAGATTATCCATTCATGTGTAATCACCTTTTTCTTCACCATATTCCCTCTGCTTCACTTTTTTTGTTATCAAGTAAGATCTTTGACCTACTTGTTGTTTCATCAAATACTTTTGCATGCAAAATCCGATCCTGCATTTTGCTAATTCCTACCCTCTGATGTGAAGGAAAGTATTTCTTCGAAACTCTGCGGATTAAGGACCATCCACTTATCTAGTGTTTCCTTTTCAGATTAAATATGTTTTTAACTCATTTCAAAGTGTTTTTAACATGTTTTATTAACTGTTTGCTCATATATATATATATATATATATATATATATATAAACAAACTTTAAACATTTCAATTTCATTGTTACAAAACAGTTCATTTTTCAATGTGACCAAAGAAAGCATGTTTTTACTAATTAATTTAATCCTAGGTAGTTTTGTAAATGATTTGTTGTCAGGAGATTATCCACCCAGGCATTATTTCCTTCTTGAGAGTGATAGGGTTAGTATATGTTTTTTCATTATATACTAGTGGGACCTGTGGAAATTCCACGGGTGACTGATTCATATGTAATATATTGATGTTGGAATTCTGTAGATATTCAGTCTAAATAGAGATGCTCTGATAATATTGTAGCTATTTTGTTAAAACTACAAAAATATTTATCTAAGCTAGCAGGGACGCCCAGCATAGCCAGGTCGTAAAATATGCTTAAATATGATATTTTGATTCTTGCAGATTTTGTATATATTATTATAGAGTTAATGTTCTATCGATTTTTATATATTATAATGTTGCGATTTCAAAAATAAAAAAATATTTCTATATGACTTGGGTTCATCAGCTTGAATCGAAACGAAATCCCAATTTCCATGTCTCACTGACTTTAGCAAATAGGGTGCATACCTTTATAAGTATTTGCTAATATTTTCTCTCCTCTGATGAGATGGTAGACATCGAAATCCTATAGGTCAAGGAGATTAATTTTCTAAAGTATTCTTTGTCTTGCTTAGAATAATAAAATTCTTTGATATGAAACTCAACCACTTCATTTCATTTCAATGAGAGTTTTTTGAAATTCATTGAATCACAATTTAATTTATTTGCTCTATCTTGCATATCGAGCAATTCTTATTTAGATGGGATAACTTATAGAATATTACTGCCAGTAATATTTTGTAAACTTTACAATCTCACGTTTCCATAACAACTGATTGTTAAATAAAAACTATTCTGAAAAAAAAAAAAACTATTCTGAAGTATATATATATATATATATATATATATATATATATATATATATATATATATATATATATATATATATATATATATATAATTTTAGTTCCTTCAGCTATAATCGAACTCAAAACTTATGAAGAATTCTTGATAAAATTATTTTTAAAAAAGTAGATTATTGGAGTGGCATTAACTATAATCAAAACCGAAACTGATGAGGAATTCTTGGTAAAATTATTTATAAAAAATAGATGACTTAAGTGCCATCAGCTATAATTGAAACCGAAACTAAAATTATGAAGAATTCTTAGTAAAATTATTTTAAAAAAGGTTTAATGATTTGAGTGCCATGAGCTATAATCGAAATCGAAACCAAAACCAAAACTTATGAAGAATTCTTGGTAAAATTATTTATAACAAAGAAATGGAAGTACATAACGATTAAAAGACCCGGATGTAAGTGTGACACACAAAATAACACATATGCTATCATATTTATCTATAATATAAATCCCACCTGTCTGTTGAAATGTATGGATGTATGTATGTATGCATGTATGTTTGTCTGTCTAAAACTTTCGACAGAGGCGACGGATTTACACGAGATCAGTATCATTTTTAAGCTTGACCCTTCGGGCGACAAATATCGAAAAATTGGCTAAAAACATTAATTCCTTCATCCTCTACTGGGCACTTTTCTACAGGGAGGGGTCGTTTTTTTTTTTCGCCCATATTTTTAAAAGTCATCCCCTCTTTTCGATTGACTCGCCTTAATTTAAACTTATGTCACTTCCGGTTTGGCAATGGGCGCAACAGCAAAGACGTCACTTTTTTTTTCACGTTCTTTTCCTCCTTTGCCGCACAGGTTCGAGCCTGCCTGCCTACTACCACTTTTTTTTTTTTTTTTTTGCTCAATGCACACCTCCAAACACCCGGGCAACGCCGGGTACCCAGGCTAGTGTATATATAATAACAAAAATATGCAACTATAGAGAGCATATATAAGAATATTTATCCTTTTCCGACAAACACTGCCAGTCTGACCAATTTCCTGATGGTATTGACATAAACATCGACTGATTTTCTAATCCGCCTATTTGTATCAGCTTTGCTTAAACGGCTCCTTTTCTTCATTCATTTATTGCGTACGATTCAGATGATTCTGTTGTTGGCATTTGATTCCTCGATATCTTTCTAATTAGAATTATTTCTAAAACGACGTCGGGTATTTACAGGAGGGGGTCATGTGAACATTACAAACATCCTAAGTGAAAGTTTTTTTTTCTGTGGAATGAACTGAATTCGAACTTGAGACACCCAGGGGTTTTTTGTTGTTGTTTTTTTACACGGTGGTCACCACTTATCAAGGCCCGGAAGCCACTCAGGGATAAGGGTTATTGCAAGTACAGTACGTTAGTGTGGAGATTTGATTAAGTGTTTACTTAAGGGAGCAGTTCATTAGGAATTTGTTAACGTTGGACTTGACGACATCCAAGTTGTAGTCAGGTGGGAAGCAGGCAGACGGAACAGTTGTCAGTACGTGTTATAAACCACCATCCCCCCTTGGTCTCTTTTGTGAATTAATTTTGCATCAATAGTTATTTCTTGAAGGAGAATCAATTCACTTTTTCCTTTTTATCCTTTTTATCTTTTTTCGTCTTTTTATCTTTTCTTTTTTTATCTTTTTCTTCTTTGTTCCTTTATTTCGCTTTTCTTCTTTTTATCTTTTTTTTCCTTTTTTCTTCTTTATTCCTTTTTCTTTATTCCTTTTTTTCTTCCTTTTTCCTTTTTTATTCTTTTTTCCTTTTTTTACTTCTTCTTTACATGTTTGCAACAAGGTTTTCTTAGCTAAACATACAATTACGGTTCCTCTTCCGGAAAACTATTAAACTATGTTGCTGTTGAACATTTGTTCTTCTACAAGAGTTATTTTAACATTAGTTGCTGAAATAGCTTGAAAAGGTATCAAACAGAGAGTGGGGGCGGGGATTAACTGGGATTTAAATCTCAAACAATTTTGTAACGAACTCACCATCTGTTGCAAATCAGACAGGGAATGGCTGAGATTCGAACCTTGAATTAATCTGTAGTGATGTCGCCAGATGTCACAAATCGAATGCAGACCATCTGCTGAACGTATTAATCAATTATGTTTATATCATTTTTATTGGCAACGAAAAAATGTATCGGCAATATTCGAACGTTTCAAATTTAACACTTTTTTACCAATAATGATTTATGCCATCCTACTCTACGCTGATAAAATCGGAGGTGTGCACCCGCGTACATTCCCAGATGGACTTTGATCTACATTCTGGTGTCCTATAAACATGACCTGAATTGTAACTATCAACAAAAAGAAAGAAAGGCTTACATTTCAGGTCAGGGAGTTAGAATTGCGTAATGCAAAATAAAGGAGAACAATTAAATATAAGTATTTATATTTTAGGAATGTCGGTTGATGTCTTTATAAGGAGCAGCTAACATAAACAAAAAGAAGAGGTAAAGAGAGAAGAGCCGTCAGTCGTCCAGCATGAGCGAGAAGTTCCGCTGTCGCCTCACACACACACACACACACACACACACACACCCGTTACCCCTAAACACAGTTATATTCCGTTTCTCTCTCTCTCTCTCTCTCTCTCTCTCTCTCTCTCGTCAATGGCCAACAGTGAATTATAAATAAACTTGTATGTTGACAAAATTCGTTTGTGTTGATTTTGAGAACAACGACAAAAGAATTGTTAGGGTATATAATTTGGGGTCAATATGGTCTGGTTGTCCCACTGAAGACTTACCTGCAAAGAGTTGTTTTTTAGGAGTATTCAAGTTCCACTATTTTTTTATTTTTTATTTTTTTTTTAAACACTTTTCAAGTTTCCGCACTTTTTTCGTCCATTTCTTTTATTTTTATTTTATTTAAAGAAAGAGAAAAAACAACAACTTTATTCAACTTTTCCTGTGTCTTATGTAACACAAAAAAAAAAATGGCGGCCAGTTTAAAGTATTAGGTAAAACATGAGAAATTGAAGGTCTTATTATCATACACATTTCATACAAATTTATTTATTTAATTTGTGATATTCGTTTTTACCGTGATATTCGGTCATAGCAGAGCCAAAAACTCCTAAAAAGCAACTATTTACATGTAAGTTTTCAGTGACACAACCAGGTCACATTGACCTAATTTGGTAAGCATTTGAAAAGTGCAGACTAGAATTTTATATTCAATAACGTAGTCAATGAGAAATTCACCTTTTTTTTTTTTTTTTTATAAAAAGTGACTTTTCCCTTGAAGATAAGTTTTTACTTCAGGAGTGCAGTGCACGTACGTTTTCTTTGTTGAACACGAAAGATTGGATGTTTTCCCTTTTCTTTTCACCCTCCCCCTTTTTGTACATTCGCAATTAATTGTGATTTTGCTTGGTCGACTGTTTATGGCCGTTTTACTTTTAGACTTAATGTATTTTTTTTTTATTACTTCGCCTATTAAAATGACTTCTATATGTTTCAGGTATGCTGCAAACTAATATCACAGTCAAATTTGGGGCAGACAAGTAGTTTTCTTGATATTAAGACATTTTTTCCAATACAATCCCTTTTGTTTTCACTGGCGGCCATGTATTTTACCCAACTGAACAAGTACTAATGCACATGCGTGTTACAACACTCCTCCCCGTGTTGAGAATAGCGACGTCCACAGAAATTCATTACATAATACATTGGGGAAAAATATCCAGAAAACTGCTTGCCTGCCCCAAATTTGAGTGTGATATTCGTTTTCAGCATATCTGAAAACTTACAAAAGTCGTCATTATAAAGGTGAGTGCCGAGTTGCAGTTAAAGTAAGAATTTGCCGAATTTCATGAACGGTTGTGTTTTAATTATCAGTAGTACCATGGCCATAGCAAGACCATCTTTTATAACGAAGGCCACGGCCATAGTCGTTATAATACCCGTATTCTACTTATTAGATTGTTTATGACCACTTTGCTCTCGAGCTATTTTGAACACACTTGTGATGGAATCTACTGTTGAAACGTATATTGTTGTTTTTGGTTTTTTTTTTGTTTGTTTTTTACAAATCGCACGTATTTAGCGATTGTATTTATTTGCTTCCCCACTGAGCAAATTAGGCACAAAGCCGTTTTTTTTTTTTTTTTTTTTTTTTTTTTTTTTTAAATGTGGAGAGATTGGGGAAATAGGGACCAGCTCCCCGGGGAGTAGGGGAGCTGAATAGTGACAATTGGTATGAAGGGTTTCCCCTACATTGATAAATAACTGATTATTCCAAGAGCAATGGTCTTATATGTGGGGTTGCCTCCACATATGGTCTTTGATTGCTTGGCCAATAGGCCGGGAAACGTATTTCGCGATGCAAGCAACTTCCGGTTTATTAAACTTGTCAGAATTAAACAAGCGTTTAGTCTAAAGATTCCCCCACCCCCCGCTATATTACATTCTTTTGCTTAATCTCTTTCTATCCCCCCCCCCATGTTTTTTTCTTTTTCTTTTCTTTTATCTTTTCTTTTATCCTTTTTGGCAATATCATCTACTGGATTTAGTTTAAGTAATGCACATTTCTTTACGTTTGTTTTATGTAGTATGTTAAAAATGCAATTTTTTTTAGTAAACATTCCTTTTCTTTTCCATATATTTATTTTATTTTAATTTATTACATATAAAAAAAAAAATTACTTTACTTTCAATACGGTGCTTATGCGTTTATATTACCGCGATATTTTTCAAATAGTATTTTCCAGTTAAATTCAAATTTTTACTGTATATTTGTTCATTAAATTAAGAATGGGTTTCTAAATGATATTATTTCAGCACGGTAACATAGACACACAAGTACTTTATGTAATATATATATATATATATATATATATATATATATATATATATATATATATATATATATATGAACAAATGATTAATAAAACATGTTAAAAAACATCTTGAAAAAGAGTTAAAAACATATTTAATTTTAAAAAGGAAGCACAAGATAAGTGGATAGTCCTTAATCCGCGGAGTTTCAAAGAAATACTCTCCTTCTCATCAGAGGGCAGTAATTAGCAAAATACGGGATCGGATTTTGCATGTAAAAGTATTTAATGAAACTACAAGTAAGTCACAGATCTTACTTGGTTAAAAAAAAAAAGGGTGAGGTAAGGGGAATAGGAGGTAAAAGAAAAAATGATAAAAAGATTTCACATGAATGGATAGTCCGGTGAAGGGTAAAAAATCCAAGAATGGTAAAATCCAAACACGGTCGAATTAAAAACTTCCAATCCAACAGGTAAGTTCCAAATGGTCAAAAATGATCCAAAAGGCAGAATTCCCTGGAAGAAATCACAAATGGAATGAGTTCAAATATATATATATATATATATATATATATATATAAGTTTTCGGATATTCTGTTTTGATTGACATTTTTGTCTGGCTAGACTAAGTAACACCATTTATTTTTGATGAATTTCAATACCGGAAGTCAGTAGGATCACTAAATACGCTAGATCACTTTATTTTGTTTTTCATCAGTTAATAATCTTTTAAAAACAAAACGAGAAGTGTTGCTTTTATATTATAATAAAGAAAAAAATATTGAATTTCAAGTAAAACAAATGGTACTTACTTAATTATCATGTCGCAAATAGTAACATATCCAAAAATTACGGAAAACGATGAGATAGAAAAATAATTATTAACAGTTTATTTTAATTATAAAACTGTTTTCAATAAAGTTTAGATAAGGAATAAAATTTGTCCGATATTTTGAATTATGTTCATTACCTGACGTAAGCAACAGAACTTAATTATTTCCCCTGTCAGCTTAGGAAGCGTACCATAATGACTTCGCTTCATTTCAAACATTTCTTTTTTTTATTAAGAATTATTTTTCTACCTGATCGTTTTTCGTAATTTTTGGATATGTTACTATTTGAAACCTGGTAATTACGTAGGTACCATTTGTTTCACTTTAAATTCTATTTTTTTTTTTTTCATTATTATAGTATAGAAGCGACCAAAAATTTCTTTAGATTTTAGATTTGTCATGTTCAATTTCATTTTTATATAAGCATATATTTATATATCATTTCACAAACTATTTAATTTTTTTCTTTTCTTTTCAGATCGTAAATTCCTGATTGCAAATGCTCAGGTTGAAAATATCCCCATCATTTTTTGTAATGATGGATTCTGTGAGCTAACAGGATGTTCGCGGGCGGAAGTCATGCAGAAGTCTTGTCTGTGTGATTTCCTACACGGCCCGTTAACAAATGCCTATGCTATTGTACAAATCAAAGAGGCACTACAGGGATCGGAAGAAAAGCAAGTGGAAATTTTATATTACAAGAAAGATGGTAAGTCTTGTTTTCATATCATGCCAAATTCATAAGAGTCAAACGATTGTAGACACGGATCGTTTTCAGGTTTCCGTACATTTATAGATGTTTACGGAAAAAGTTTTGTGCTGTTTTTATGCCTTCCGTACGAAGATTAATATCAAGATATAATACTACTTACCCTTATGTCTAGAATCCTTATTCCAATTTTGATTAAAATCCATTAAATGAGTTTGATTCTAAAAAAAATATATATGTTTAAAAATTTAAAGCTTAAGCTTAAGAAGTCTTAAGGAGTAACTGAAATTCAATATTACTTAATTAATGCCTAATTATTAAGGCTATGACAAGAGAACATTCTTTTCGTTCTTTTGACTCTCGAGTATATATCCGACACAGTTAGACACAGTTAGGCAATTGAGAACCACACCACTTTATCTAAAAACATATAAGATATTAACTGATATATACTCGAGAGTCAAAATAATGAAAAGAATATTTTCTTGTCATCGCCCTACTAATTATTATAAATCAAATTGAATGCAAATTTGAAACATTTAAATTTTCAAATGGAACATGGTTCCCGTATATCCTCTAAAACCCCTGAAGACACTCCAAAGAAACTGAAATTTGGGAATATTTATTAATTAATATCTAATTCATTCATTCATTCATTCAAGTAGTGTCCTACCTGGTACAGGCATTGACGGCTATGACTCTCCATCTATCTCTCTCCCTTGAGGCATTTTTTTTTTTTTTTTTTTACACAGTGATCACCAACTTATCAAGGCCCGGAAGCCACTCAGGGATAAGGGTTATTGCAAGTACATTACGTTAGTGTGGAGATTTGATGAAGTGTTTAATTAAGGGGGCGGTTCATTAGGAATTTGTTAACATTGGACTTGAAGACATCCAAGTTGTAGTCCGGAGGGAAGCAGGCAGACGGAACAGAGTTCCACAGGCGTGCACTTCTAAGAAAGAAGCTTTGTTCATGGAATCCGCGTTTTGATTTAGGCACAGATATAGAGTGGGGGAAATTTTTCACAGTGGATTCAGCTAGACGGGTGTTTTTCGTGAAAGATTGGCGAGGGGGGACCAGAGATTGGAGTTCAGACGAGCACCTGCCATGGAGTTTGTGAATTCATTGTTGCTCATCACTCACAATCCCATTTATGTTGTTTTCTCAAAAGTGTTTTTAATGTTTTCCATAGCCTTTGAGGCCCTGGAGTGGCATAGGTCACCTACAACTTTTTGTAGATGTTTTTGTAGCAAGGAGTTCTTTTTACAAGGTGAGGGTGCTGGCCCCCACGCCCAACCTTCCCAGAAGGTACATACAACACCTCACCTTCCCAAATGGCCACCCATCTGGTACTGGCCAGGCTCAACGTTGCTTAACTTCGGTGACCTGATGAGAATCGGTGTGTCAACGTGATTTTGCTGTACTGTTTTAATGTTTTGCCACAGCTTCATTTGCAGTTCTACAGACAGTAGGTTGTAGTTTCATTTTATCTGAGCAGTGCCCATACTGGGTGATTGTCCTGACCATTGTATCCAAAAGGATTTTTTACCCACAGATATGAAACCATGAATAGAATTACTCCTGATTGCTTCTGTATTACATCAGTCACTTACTTTCCATGACCTCCTGTTACCCTGCTGAAGTGGGTACTTGACCTTGCCCAGGGGTCTCCCACACACTAGCAGAGGAAAGCAGGTGCCTAACTCCCTCCTTTGACAGTAGTGCTGTCCCGCCACCCTATACAGCACCTAGTATTCCCAATGGTCACCCATCTGGTATTTACCAGGCTCATCACTGCTTAAATTCGGTAATCTGGCAAAAACTGGTGTATCAATGTGATTATGCCGTATAATCGTTATATTATTATGCTTATCGCTCCGTCTGCTATCAACCTAAAACCCTTTAAAAGGAAAATGGAATATTCCAAACACCTAATAAACATTTGAATAAAACTGAATAAAAAAATAACTTATGTCACTGCGATGTACAAAGAATGCTTCCTTCTGATTGGATAAATGAGATTTCTTCTTAACCAATTGAAAACTGAAACAAAGATGGCGTCTTATCTTGTATTAAATAATACTAGAATTGGAAGGATCTGAATTTTCACGAAGGTCTCCATCCTATTTTACCCTGTTTATATAAAACTATGTTAAATTCAAAATAACCCACCTTTTTCTTCCCTCGCAGAAAGCTGAATATAGCCCTTATTATCCACCCTTAAGCCTAGCAGTTATGTTCCAAGAATGACAATGATCAGTTTATTAGTTTAGGAGTGAATCAGATACATAGAAGTATATAAGCATATACCTAACTTTCTAGAGGAAAACCTCGTCTGTAGTGGAATGAGGACAAAAATGGATGGTCACATTCAATGCTGCTAAGACTAAGCTTGTTTCCTTCAATAATTACAAGAAACCTTCTCAACCACCAATAGTTATGGCTAAAGATACATTACCTGAAAGTAATTCTTTCAAACTCCTCGGTTTAATGTTCACAGGGAACATGAGTTGGAACAGATTGACACATTGAGAGCATTGCCAAGGCTGCTGCAAAAAAGGTGGGCTCTCTCTACTGTGCCTGTAAGTTACTTACGCCTGAAAGTATCCTGTACCTCAACAAGACCACCATTCGCCCATGCATAAAGTATTGTTGTCACATTTGCGCTGGTACACCTGTTATGAGTCTCTTGCACCTGAACAGGGTTCAAAAGAGAGTCGCCAACCTGATAGATCCTGAACTGTCATCCAAGCTTCAACCTCTGTCCCATCGATGAAATGTTGCATCCCTCTACCTGTTCTAAAAGTATTTTAATGGTGGATACTCTGATGAACTACAAGCCCTTGTACCCCCCCTCGACTTATCAAGGCCGAAAGGCCACTCAAGGATAAGGGTTAAAGAGTATACAGTAGTCAAAAGTAGTCAAAAAGGACAATATAGTAATCGATAGTAATGGAAGTTCGGTAAATTTGTTAACTTAAGTGGAACGGCTCATCAGAAACTTGTTCACATCGGACTTGAAGACAACCATATTATAGACAGCTGGAAAGCAGGAAAACGGAAGATAATTCCACAGGCGTGCAGTTCTAAGAAAAAAGCTTTAATCATGGAATCTATGTTTAGGTTTAGGTACAGATAAAGAGATGGGGGCATTATTGATAATGTTTTCAGCTAGACGAATGTTTCTTGTGAAAGTTTGGCGAGGGGGGACCATAGATTGAAGCTCAGTCGAACACTTTCCATGAAAATAACAATAAAGCAGAGACAAACTCGCAACATCTCTTCTGTGAGAAAGAGGTTGCAGCAAAGAGAAAAGGACATCTCCCACGAGGCCACAAAGTCTATTTTGAACTCTATCAAGGCAGGATAAGTTCTTTCTAACAGCTCCTGCCCAGATGTGGCAACAGTATTCCATCCTTGGACGTACCTGGCTCTTATATAGATAGAGAATTGCATCAGCAGTGAGATATCTACTGGATCGATAGAAGGATCTGACCATTTTTCCAGCGGCCTTGGCATGAAAGACAATAGATATTCTCTGTAAGGGTAGTTGCGCATGTAATTATGAGGCAACGGTTGTGTAATCTCCAACCACATCTCTCCTGAATCCTGAATCGGCATTGCTTGAGTTCAGTGGCAAGAAGTTCAGGACTGGAAAACAATGTTAAGATAACAAGGAGCACATACGGCACCTGGAATTAAATGGTCACTCATTGTAGTACTGACCAGGCTCAATGTTGCTTAACTTCAGTGATCTGACCGGAAGCGGTGTGTCAACGTGGTTATGTCGACATTAATGATTCTTAATTTATGCTAGGATTTATAGGATGATACATAACACAAAGTGATTGAAAATGAGAAAAATGAGAATTTAAAAATCTGACTCACAAAAACAAATTAATCGGCATTCAATTTATTTAGGAGAAACAATAAAATATATTTTCCTACTGTTATAATAAAAGAAGTTTGTGTTTGTGTATGTACGTGTGTGAACGAGAGAGAGAGAGAGAGAGAGAGAGAATTTCCTATGGGTTCTGAAACTGCTGGGCCGACTTTTATAAAATTTCACACAAATGTACTTTATGTATCTGTTAGTGTTCTTAGATAGGTCTTGTATTGAAATGCCTTCGATAATGATCGGTAATTGAAAAAATCCCATGAAAGAAGGAACAGGTGATTGACTAAAGTTAACACCTTACACAGCCTAACATCACAAGTGCATTTAAGAAGTTTTATTACCACATAAGCAGAAAGGCCTAACATATAAAATCAACAGTAGGTTCTTTGATATGATAGGAGTGTGTTTAAAATGAATGTTTCTGTTTAAAGCACAACTGAACCGTGATATTTGACTTTTTCATTTTAAACTTAAATTCAAGCCATTATCATCGCACAAGCAGAAAAGGCAGGCATATAAAATCAACAGTAGGTTCTTTGATATAACAGGAGCGTGTTTGAAATGAATGTTTCTGTTTAGAGCACAATTGACGTTTGCACTTTAAACTTTAATTCAAGCCATTATATATAAAAATGATTTTATATAATCAACAGTAGGTTCTATACAGTGCAATGTAAACTGCAATGTCTTGTGACTAAGTCATTGCAGTGAGGTTGTGAAGCTGGTACACTGTGGGAGGGTGTTCTTAACTAGAACAAGCAAACAATCAATTTGATTGAAAAATGGTCGATTTCACTGATTTCAAGAATAATAAAATTATTGGAAATGTGGAACATTTGTTGATCCTCATTTAGTCCCAGGCAACATCGAGTCTCCCTGCTAGTATATATAAAAACGATCAATTGTGAAGCTTTCTCCTGGTGCACCGCGGTGTCCCCAAGAGCAGGCAATTGATTTGATTGTAAAATGATCGAGTTTGATGAGAATAAAAATATGGGAAGGCGAAACATTCAATCCCAGGCAACATTGGGTCTCCCTGCTAGTAACAGGATAAATGAGAATTGTGAATTGAGAACAACAACCAGATTGAAAGGATTGTAGATGATCGGTTAAAATGAGTGAAGTGAAGATGGGTGGCTATCTAAGACCATTGTGATACAGGAGTTTTGTCGACATCAATTGCTGACTTCATGGTACAAGCAATTAAATGACACATATGTCTGGTGCAGAGAAGACACAATAGACAACGGTATTATCTGATATATAAAAGTCAAAATGGGTGTGTTTGTGTGTGTGTTTGTATGTCTCCCCAAAACTTTCGATACACGCAACGAACACTGACAGAATTGGTATCGTAAGAAAGATCGATCTAGTATAAATTACAAAAATTACAAAAAATGATCTAATAGAAAATGTGCTAGAGCTGATTTTCGGAAAAAAGCGTACAGTAGATCAAGAAAAGGCAAGATAGTGTCATCAGATTCTGCACAAAGCAACTTAAACGATAGAATGCAGTTATCTCCCTGTTTTTTATCTTCTAAACGGTTAATTTACAGTGTAAAATCACAACTTCAAAAAATTCTGTTTTTACTCATAATTATCTTTTTAAAGGACCATTTTTCATAATTTTTGGAATTTATACTAATTTCGGCATAACATGTAAGTATGTAGTAATGTTTTTCTCTGAGATGCATTTTTTTCAAAGACACACTATAGTAAAGTTGCACCGTCATTGCTTCTCAAAACCCACCGGACATTTGAAGATAAAAGGTTTAGTTAGACAGGAAATTAGTAATCATGGTTGTGACTGGTCAGAAATTCACTATTTAAGAGAACGGTTCCAGAAGAATTTGTTTACATTGGGTTTGAAAATTGCAACTGTTGTACTCTGTTGAACAGACGGGCAGCTGTAGGTAAGAAACTTTGCACATGGAGGCTCTACTTAGTTCTAGATATGCAGAAGGAGAAAGGGAATTTATTGACAGTGGTTATAGCTAGACGAGTTTTTATTGTGAGTGTTTTTTTTTTCGGAGGTAGGAACAGAGATTGGAGTTCAGACAAGTGAAAATAACAATAAAGCAGAGAAAGACTAACGTCTCTTCTTTGAGAAAGAGGCTGTAGGATGGAAAAGAGGAAACCGCCCACTAGATTTCAAAGTCAACTTTGTACGCTGTCAAGGCAAGAAAGAATGCTCTAAATGGCACCTCCTCAGATGTGACAACTATACTCAACATTAGGATTTAATTGACTCTTATGCAAGTAGTTTTTACACAAACGAGTCATTGTGGTATAACTTTACTATGGTGTGTCATCTGAGCCAATCAAATATTTTTGAACAAAGCATTTCAGAAAAAAAAACATTATTATATACTTAGAGTGTCATGCGGTATAACTTGATTTTTCGATCTTCTAAACGGTTAATTTACAGTGAAGTACTATTTGGAGTGATTGAATGCTCAGAATGTTTTTCCAGCAACCTTGGTAACAGATTTGATGCAAGTCTTCTATTTCAGATCTAGAATGAAGGTCAGTTTTAGAAGCTTCTCAAAACATGGTCTTCCTCAAGGTGAGAACCATTCATTTCAGTTGAGATAAAGTAAGGATCTGAGTGTTAGCAGTGAAAGGAGAAAAACTTGGTTTTAGATGCATTAAATGTAATCAACCATCTTTTTTCCTTTTTTGGTGACATGCTCCAGATTGGAAAAGAGAGAATCACAAAGATCTTAATCTCTCTCCCCCCCCACTCTCTCTCTCTCTCTCTCTCTCTCTCTCGCTCTTTCTTTTCTTAGCAGTTTCTTCAAGCTGGAGATGGAGCATTCCACTGGATGCTAAACATTCACCCACTAACTCAGATATTCCAACCGAGATATTTTTTAAAAATTCTGACCGACCCTTTAGGTGTAATTGTTTTAATCTCTCTTGCACTTGGTTCACTGGGTATATTTGCCGGGTAGTTTTTGAAATCCTTTTTCATGAATCCAGTTGCTCTTATAATAACTGGAATGATAGAGCTCTTCCTAAGATTCCAGTTTCTTTTTATGTCGTGTGTACAACATTTTCGTATTTCATTATCTTTTTCTCTTTAAGCTCTGTTTACCCAGCATCATTGGGGACACTAACTTCTACTAAGGTTGCTTCTTTCTCCTTTTTTTCACATATCAGTATGTCAGGTTTTATGGCTCTGTTTTCTAGGTACGTAGCTGTAAGAATCAGAAATGCTCTTCAAAGTGCTACCATAGATGGTTTACCATAGATGGTTAGAATGTGATTTTAAAGATAATTGATGAAGATCAAGAAGAGTGTTGGGTCCATCATACTATGAACTTCAGACTCTTGCCCATGAACAACCACGTTTATAAACCTATCAGAGAGAAAGGAGTTGATGATTGAATGGACACTTCTTGTATTCCATAACTAGCATACTTGTGAAGTAGACCTTTGTGCCAAATCGTAGCAATGCTTTTGCTCTAGAAATTAAGCTCTCATCGATAGATTTGCTGATCCTCTGTGATATTACAGTCAGCACATCAGCTCTTAATCATGCAGGACAAAATCCATATTAATTGACATTAAGAAGGTTGTTTTTACTGAAGGTTATTTGATGGAAGAGATTAGATAGTGAATGGGTGCTTTCTTAAGAAGAAACAAAAAGGAAACTACCTGTTTAATCTTATTTTATAGGTTTTTTTGTCAACCAAAAGATTCCTGGCCACTGCTGAGTAGGGACAACTAGTATAATATTTCAGTACGAGCAGAACCAATGGAAATTCCACAGATTAAGAAATATATTTAATCAACAAATATGTTTTCATAAAATTAATATTTTTCTGTATAGTGCAAAGAATTTATTTTTGGGATAGACAAACTAATAACATGCAGTAAACATGAGTTTATTAACATTTCTATGAAAATAGTGCCGATTGTATTTTAAACATAAAACTAATCCAAATGAGATAAATTAATGCGTACTAATAAATACTTGGAAAGTAATATTTTGCTACATAGTTCAATACAAATAATAAATTCACATTGTAAGAGAAAATCTTTAATTTACTCATTCAGTTCAGCATCTCTTTGCAGACAATATCTTTTTGCCCTATTATTTTTTAATGTTCCCTTTTTTATGTAACATTTCGCTGATTTGAAAAACCACTGTATGTCAAAATTACTACGAATTCCTTTCTGACATAATTATTACAATGGTCATATGTTAGTATAATGATATTCGAAAACAAGACTACATTAAAGGGAGGTCACTCTCATATTCTTGTCCAGGATTGCCAGATTGATCTTTTTAAAGCCAGATATCATGAATTTGGTTTTTTTCTTCTTTTTTTTTTTTAAATAATCTGGCCTACAAAAATTGTATTTAGCTTCTTTCAAAGCATAACATACTAAGAAAGGAACAAGTAGAATATATAGATTATTAGCTGGGTGTCCGACCGTAAAATCTGTTTAAATATGATATTTTAATTTATGCAGATTTCATATTTATTATTATAAAGACAATTCTCTATCAATTATCATTATTGTACCGAATATTTAGTAGTGATTTCAAGAGTGATAAAAAAAATAACTATAACTTAGTACCATCAACTGGAATTGAAACCAAAACATATAGCTCTTCAGCTTTAGTTGTTACTATATTAGCTCTCATCATATTGATGAGAAATAGTTAAAATAAACCGATTTTAATATATGAATGTATATTTGTGCAGACTGTTCCTCAGATAGACAGACAGACAATATATATAAAACAACGGTCCACAAAAAAATGCAATCATTTGACCTGCCTCATGTCGCTCTGCAACCTTGTGTCTTACAAGAGATGCATTTTTAATAGACTAGAGAAAGACACACAGACATAGTGAGTTTTATGCCCAATATATAAATATATATTATTTGGGTGCCATCAGCTAGAATCAAAACCAAAACATACAGCGTTACATCCTTAGTTGTTACTGTTTGACCTATCATCAAATGGGTAAGAAATAGTAAAAAATGAATTGACTTTACGATTGCTCAGTTTAAATTTTTTTTCAATTTTGCTGTCAAACATAAAAACAGTCCACAAAAATACAATTATTTGACTGCCTTACACCGCTCTGTGACCTTACATATCAGAGGGGATGCACTTTGAAAAAAATGGAGACAAACATACATACATACAGACAGACAGACATAGTGACTTTTATAAATTAGATTATCAGAAATCTGAAAAAGGTGCAGTAATAGATTTGATCAAATAAAACAAACAAAAAAAATACAAAAAACAAAAACAAACAAAAAATACAAAAAAAAACAAACAACAAAAATACAAAAAAAAACAAACAGAATATTGAAACAAAGTCAATAGAAAAGACGTTTATCGGTATATAAATTTTTATGTTTTTTTGTCGCTGAGTTGACCGAGAGCCTGAAATTCATCTGTTCTCTACAAAGGCAGAACCAATCGTTCACTAATGCTACTTTTCTTTGGGAGAAGGTTATGTGATAACGACTGATAGCCATGACAAATAACACCCTACCTGAGAGGTCTTACTTCAAATTCCTTCGCTTAATATTCACAGGCAATATGAACTGGAACAAGTACATTGAGGACACTGCGAAGGCTGCTGCAAAGAAGGCGGGTTCCCTCTACTGTGCTAGAAAATTACTCACACCTGAAAGTATTCTGCATCTCTACAAAGCCAACATTCGCCCATGCATGGAGTATTGTTGACACATCTGGGCTGATGTTTCTCACTAGTCTCTCCCTCTTGGACAGGGTCCAAAGAAGAGTCTTCAATCTAATAGGTCATGCACTGTCGACTAAGTTCCAACCCCTGTCCCATCGCTGCAATGTTGCATCTCTGTGCAGGTTTTACAAGTATTTTAATGGAATGTGCTCTGATGAATTCATTGCACTTTTTCACCCTCAACAAATTTGTTTAGCAACAAAATCACACCCCTTCACTGTAGAGATCCATAAAATGCCAGAAAGGCTTCTACTGTAAGTATTTTTTCCTTTCGGAGAGCTAGACTTTGAAATTCCTTTACTGCTATTTGCTTCCTTGATTATACTGACATACAGAAGTTTAAATGTAATGTAAACCAACATCTTGCTCATCTCCCCTAAACATGGTCCCAAATAGTAGCCCCTTATATCCAAGTGACAATGTTCCTTGTTTGATTAAAAAGGAAATCCAAAAATATACATTTGTAAGCAGAGAATATAAAACAGGAGAGGGAGGAGGATTTAATTTTAACAAAGAGGTTGACCATAGATCGTGGATTTTGGCACCTTTTAAAGGTTCTAAGAATACTTGACAGACTTACTTGTGCATTGCATTTCTGAATTTTTTAGATGAGGATTGGTTATTTGTATTATTTGGAATCTTCGGATTATTGTTCTCATCTTGAGTGTCACTTTCACAACGTTTTGGTCAATGTAACCTCTAACCTTCCTCAGGTGTATCTTGTCAAACTTTGGAATGTTTCTGTTGAACTTGGGAATTTGGTCGGAATTTCAAACGGAACCCTTTATTTACTTCAAAGACCCTTTATTTACTTCAAAGGGGTTAGCATTCTCTTGTTCTATCGGCGGTAACCAAAGTAATTCACAGTTGTATTTTTCGGTCGCCTACACTGAAAATTAAACCGTCAACCTTCAGGAGAACATCAGTTTTACAATTGATTTTGCCAAGTATGCTAACCACTGCGCCACAGGTCCTTTCACAAAGTTTCCTTGTGAAAATGACACTAAAGATGAGAACAGTAGTCTAAAGAATTCAAATAATATGAATTACTTGAATCAAATGTAAGGGGGGGGTATAGGCACCACTCAGGGCATCTGTTATCTTTTTCTTTCCTTTTTTTTATTTCTAGCAATTTCATTTCCCTTTAGTTTGTGGAATATATTTTCATTCTATTTCTATTTCTATTGGTTAGCTAGTGTTACAACGCTATATAAGTATGTTTCCAATACATGGATACAATATTAAATATTTTAGCCATGTATTGATGATTCCAATTTCTTTTAGTCTTTTTTTTCCCCAGGTTTTTCAGAACTGTTCCTAGTGCTCTGAAAATTATTGGTATTATAGTTACTTTCTTTAATGCTCCATTTTCCTTTCAGCTTTCTGACAAGCTTAGTGTATTTGCTTAAATTTTTCTGCTTTGTTGGTCATATGATAGCAAAATCTTCCATTCAGCAGATTTTTTCCCTCCTTGACTATTATTATCTCCAGTCTTATTGCTTGAATTAGTTTGTCTACATTTCCATGTTTCAGAGAATTTTAAGATTTGCAATTTCCAACACTGGATCTGATTTGGGTCTGTATGTTGAAAGTACATTCGTTTGAATCATTCGTGAACCAACTTCCCAATGCTGCCATGTTTGTTTTTCTATTTATTTTTGGCTAGTTTGCTGTATTCATTTATGTGGTTTATTTTTTCTTCCCTTTGTTCATAGTCTACATTTACCGATTTCATGAGTTTTGTCTATCTTGACTTTATATAGTTTGTTCTGATTGCATTGTTTTGTACGACATTTATTTCTTTGTCGTTACAGCTGTGATGTCACCCACGTGATGTGGAACGTTCTCCACCTCTCTCCTGAGTTTTTGAACGTTATCTCATCTCTATCGAAGTTTTTGTCTTTCTTTTTTTTATAGTTCTTCTTTGCCCTCACTGGTGACGTTATTTTTCATGGATTTACATACGTGCATCTACACTATCTTACACTTGTCCTCTTCCTCCTTCTTTCCTTTTTACCTAGTTGGTGCAATACATTGTCTTCAGTTGATTTTTTTTTTTTTTGTAAATAATTTAAGGTCATCCATGGGGTGTTTTTTTTTTTTTTTCTTTTGTGTCTATCTAGTTATTACACCTTCTAAGTATGTTGTTGAATAGCATCATGGCTATGATAAAAAGTAATGGTGATAATATTGCTTGAACATCTCTGCTTTCTTATCTCCATCAAGTGTTGTCCTCTTGTTATGGTTTCTCTAGAATGGCACCTGCCACTTTCTCTGTCATATTTCTGACGTCATATCTGCTTAAATATTATTGACTTCCTTTCTCACAAATTTTAGCATGATCAATACCATGACCCTTTCTTTTATAACCTTTCTAGATTTCAAAGTCAAGATAAGATGATCTAAGTTCCACCTTCTCATCCACATTAATGCTAGTATATTCTGTTTGTTCTTAGTATTAAGTTTTCGTTAATGGAATAAAGCAATAAAAACGTGGTTCCACTTAGCATATTTATTAGTGTTGGGACAATTAATCGGAATTGGAGAATTGGAAAAATCAGAACATTTGGGAGTATCGGAATCGGTATCGGAATCAAAAAAATTGGTGCCTATTTTTGATGCCAAAATGACCCTTTTGATTGCCTTTATTTATTTGATTTTGTTTAAAGCAAAATCCTACATTGCTAGCAATAATGATAAAATAATGAATATTTATTGATTTTAAAATATCAATAAAGCTAAAATCGATAAATCATCTTTCACCACTGTATTTTTACGTTTAAGAAAATGTCTGTATATTTAACCTACGCCAGTAAATAATAGTATATCACACAAAACCGTTTGAAGGGACGAAGAGACTTTATTCTCGAGCGTACAGAACGAAACTTAAAACAAAAACTGAAAAAATAAACACAAATGGAAGAAACAGATGACAACTCAAAATATGCTGAATTATCTCCCTTGACTGATATGCGATCATTATTCAATACTGGCGTGATGCCTTTTTGTTTATTCTTCCTTTTCTTTTTTCTCAAGATAAGGGCTCATAGAGCAGGTCACAAAGATTAGTAACAGTCTTTCAGATAGGATGGTTTCGCCCTATCAACTGTCAATGAGATGGTGTGTGTTGTGTCTGTTCCGTGGGAGAAGTCGAACGGAATCTTCTCCTTAGTCACAATAGGAGGTCAGCTGGTTGGTTGACTTCTTAGTAGTAACCTCTTGTCGCTGACTATGCTGCTAATCATCTCAGGAATGACGGGTTTGGTATGCAAGGCCAGGTTGCTATCGTCTTTGTCATTGTCATTAGGATGTTCAAGACTAGTTCTTGGGCTCTTACCTAGATGAGAAGGGACCCTGATGCAATCATCTTTGTGGACCTTGCATGTACAAGCCCTTAACTGGAAGCTGGCAAACCTTTGAATGTACATCCACTCATCTTGCTTGGATAAAACTAAGTATTGCTCACGTCCTTTATTCTTAGAGAGATCACTGTAAAGGTACACATACTCAAAATATGCTGAGTTATCTCCCATGATCAAGTTTGGTGACAATTGGTCAAGCGATGTGGATACTATGCTGTACACAAACACAGTAACAAACCAACAAATTCAACAGAAAACCTAACCTTCTTGGCAAATATTGAAGGTAATAATGATTTTTTTTTATAAATTGTTCTTTTAAATAAAAAGTGAAAAATAATGAAGGTAATAATGATTTTTTTTATATAAATTGTTCTTTTAAATAAAAAGTGAAAAATAATGAAGGTAATAATGATTTTTTTTTATAAATTGTTCTTTTAAATAAAAAGTGAAAAATAATGAAGGTAATAATGATTTTTTTTATAAATTATTCTTTTAAATAAAAAGTAAAAATTATTAAAGGTAATAATGATTTTTTTAAAAATTGTTCTTTTAAATAAAAATTAAAAAATATTAAAGGTAATAATGATTTTTTTCTTATAAATTGTTCTTTTAAAAAAAATTAAAAAATATTGAAGGTAATAATGATTTTTTTCTTATAAATTGTTCTTTTAAAAAAAATTTAAAAATATTGAAGGTAATAATTAATAATTTTTTTTTTATAATTTGTTCTTTTAAATAAAAATTTTAAAAAAATTGAAGGGAAAAACTTTTGTGAACACTTCTTTTTATTACCATTATTTTTCGATTATAGCACTCTGTGATTTTTAACTCATTTTTAACTCATTTCGGAAATACATTTACAATCAAATCATAGAATGTTGCACGATTAAAATACTGAAATCTAAATTCAGAAAAACATCAGTGAACAATCCTACCTACATTTCTGTTCTGTTGCCAAATAGCTTGGCAAAAATATTGAATCAGACGAATGTTTACGCAAACTGTTGGAACATACACAACATCCGAAGAAAAGTACCTAACATCTTCATCTCCGAGTATTGGATGCAATTATAAAAAGAAACAAGCATGGCACTTCGATGGAAAACATCAAAACTGCATTTATTCAAAGATTTCTGCACGTACATGTGCATGGTTTGATATCCAACGCACTCGTATGAAAGGCCATTAACGACAGCTTACTCAAACATTCCTCAGATTAAAGTTTACCAAATCCAACATGAAAAGTTATCTTGTCTTATTTTCAAGGTTAGACCTAAATAGCATTTAAGTTGGCAAATCAAATTTTGCTTTCAACTATCCAATTTTTTCTTGCATCAAGATATTAACACATTGACACACCAGTTCTTATTAGATCACTGAAGTTAAGCGATGTTGAGCTTGGCAATACCAGGTGGGTGAATATTTGGGAATACTAGGCACTGTATATATTTAAGTAAACAGGTATGTATAATACCTCAGGAAGATGAACGCTCCTGTTTTGTACAATTCTAGGTTACCCTTGGGCAGGGTGTAGTACCTCTGATATTCTGGATGGTTGTCATACAAGGGATGGATCGGGTTTCTCAGCCATGATGAGGGCAATACATTCAAAAAAGGAAAAACTAAACTTGATAGAGGGAACCAATTGGCTCTATATGGCAATCTTTTAACGACAAGGTTACTGTTATTTAATACTAGAAGACATACCAGACATTGCTTGGTATTAAATGTAACGTTTAATTCATTTAAAAAAAAAAATAAAATGGAAAAAAAACAAAAAAACTGAGATATTATTTTTTTCCAAACAGTTTAAGTAAAAAAAAAATACTCTAGCTGAGATCGAAACCAAAACCTAAAGACAGTGAATCAAGTACGATAATCATTAGGCCAGCTTGACACACTCTTTAAAAAGTGTTTTCAAACCTACTTATTCCTAACATAATGTGAACAATTCAAGCATATGCAGTCATGAAACAATTGACAAACAGATAAAAATCTGACCCCCCCTTCCCAACAAGTACTAGTTTTTCAATTTTGACCCGTTAGCAGCCCGTTTTTCTGGATAAAATTGATTAAAAAGTTTGCCACATGTCTGAATAACCTATATACCAAATTTCAAGTCTGTAGATCAAAAAATCGTTGAGTATATAGGTTGAGAAGTGTCCTCACACACAAATTCTCACTTTTATATATATGTGTGTGTGCTAGAACATTTTCATCTTAAATTCTATACAATTATGCAGAATGTAGAAACTATGCATAAATAGAATTCAATGTAATAGTGAAATGAAGCCAATCATCTAATAAGAAAACATAAAAAATGAATCAGTAATTAATGAATGCTCGTTTTTCAAAGGAATATGCAAATTAGTTAACATTCATCAAGTCATCACATATCCATAACTGAGTATATTAAGAAATTCGTTTTAATAATTTTAAAATAGAAAAAGTATGTTTTTAAATATCAATGGCAGAGATAGAAAAAAAAAAACTCAAGTTGATATATATATATAGAAAAAGAGAGAAAGAAAGAGAATAAGTTATGAAGATAAAAAGTTAAGTTCCATAAGAACTTTATTACATTATCCAATCAATAAGGGTTACAGAAAGAGGAATAAGGGAGAAACCTCGTTAGGCCATGGCATTTCAAAACTAAATGTTTCTTGTCAGAAGAAGAGAAAAAGTCGGCATTATACAAAAATAAAAGTAAAAAAAACAACAAAAAAAACAGCTCCGGCTTTGAAAACATTTCGATTAGAAATGGAAAAATTTTGGAGATTAGAATTCCAAAAATTATTTGGGGGGGGGGGGAGATATGATGAGGATAAGAGAGAATGGACAGAAAAGAATAATAAAGATTAAAAGAATATAAAGAAAATGAAATACTAAGATTTTTTTTTAATTTATAAAAATATTGAAAATTCCAAAAGTTTTTAAAAACTAAAAAATTTCAATACTTTCAATCACCCCAAACAAGTCATATTGCCACCCCAAGCATATTGCCACCCCAAACATATTGTTACCCCAGGCAGGCAGTTCTCGGAAAGAAGCTTTCTCCATGGAATTTACATTTCGATTTAAGCACAGATAGAGAGTGGGGAAAATTGTTAATAATGGTTGTAAGTAGACAAGTGTATTTTGTGAAATTTTGGCAAAGGGGGACCATAGATTGAAGCTCAGACGAGCACTTGCCATGAAAATAATGATAGAATAGAAGCAGGCTTGCAAACGTTTCCTCTGTGACATCACTTGATAAGTTTCACAGCCAGTTTGGAACTCTATCAAAGCAGGATAGGGCGCTTTTTGAACCCATTATTTGCATGTGCTTATCATATAACATTTCTGTCACTCTCTCGCACATTTGAGTATTAATTAAAAATGTTTTCCCTTAAAAATGTCCTTCTAAAATCGGCTTTCCCCGCAAATCTTCTCCCCAAACTGTTACTTTAAAAAGGGTCATTCAAAACGTCACCATTAGTTGCCATTTTAATCCAAAGTGGAAGTACCTGCTGTCGTTTTTTAGCATTAATCCTAGGTAGGTTGAACTGGCTTGCTCCAAAGAAGAAAGTGCCAAGGGAAGATAAATTCACAAACGGTCCCGGGTCGCCAGTAATGTTTGGTGCATTTTTGATTTAAGAAGCCAGTATCTTTAAACAGTCCGATTTGGTGGCACCAACTACCCTAACAGGTATTACCACTATGGGCTACAGTGAACTTCAGAGTAATAGTGATTAAGGGGCAGCTCGACATTCCCCACAGCTCCCAAATGGGGCCTCACTATTGGATGTCTTTTAAAGTCATACCCAGGATCAAAAGTACCCGCCAGTGTTCCATTTATGGATTAAATGAATTTGTTCTGCAACTGATAATCTACTGGATTTGTTTGTCACTGTCTTTTTTTTTTTTTTTTTTTTTTTTTTTTTTACACAGCAGTGATCACCACTTATCAAGGCCCGGAAGCCACTCAGGGATAAGGGTTGTCTCAAATTTAAATGTTAACAACTAAGTTTGAAATGTTATGTTTTGGTTTCGATTCTAGCTGATGCCACCCAAATCATATTTTTTTAAAACTTTTGAAATGACTATATGTTGAATACAATATAATAATCAATATATATAATGATAAATACAAAATCTGCATGAATTAAAATATATTTAAGCGTATTTTATGACCAGGTCACATCGAAGGCGGAGAGGGGGGCACTACTAAAGATTTGGTACAATATAATAATCAATAGAGAATTAGCTCTATGATAATAAATACAAAATCTGAATACATTACAATGCATTTAAGCATATTTTACGATCGGGCAACGCCGAGCAGCCTTCTAGTATACACTTAAATTTTCAGGATAAATAAGTGTAACGAGATCACTCGAGTGATGAGAAAAGCAAGATAGAAAATAAGATTTATGATCTAGATGGTAATAAGACGTACGTTAGGAGTGGGTGTGAAGGTGACGTTTGCACACAAAACCTGAGAGAACAACACAAGAAAGGATCAAATGTCATTATACTTGATCGCCAATAGAACTACTTGCAAGTAGTCAGAAGTTACTTTTTATTACACTTTGCACCTGAGCCATTAGTGAAATAAGACCTGTTGGAGGATCAAGCTCTTCCATACAGCACTAAGTGTCAGTTATCCATTGTGTAGCCACATATGCAGTTTGTATGGATATTTCCTTCTGACATGTTCAAGGACCAGGTACTCTGACACCCGGTTTTGGAATTTCTCTGGTGGGTTCAAAATCGGGTTCATTGGGCACAACAGATAGTTGAACTAGAAAACTGGACTAAACCTATTTAAGAAAAAAAAAAATAGCTATGATTTTATAGATGTGACGAACGAGAACATACCTCAAAAAGAAGTTTGTTTTTATGAGGTCTGCTGTTAATGGAGGTGGAGAAGGATAAAGAAAAGAAGTAACGTTATTAACACTTTCGTTATCAGTGACAAATTATGTTGATTTTCTCCCTACTCTCTACTGAGCTGTCAATGAGAAAATAATGCTTTATGAATATAAAGCTGTCAATGATTTATATATATATATATATATATATATATATATATATATATATATAATTATTTACTATAATAATTATTAAATACCTACAGACACTAGTGTTTCATCCTTTTGGGAATGATCAGTGCAGGGTGTCATGATTACCGTCGGTCAGGAGATTGGAACCCGGCAACGAAGCCATCTCTGACTCCATTAGCAAGGAACAAATCCACACAGTCACTGTCAACCGCAAGAAATGTTGTTGAGATATAAACATTTATTTTTAAATGTCTTATGTTAAAAAACACATTGAAAAAGAGTTAAATCATGTTTAATTTTAAAAAGGAAGCACAAAATAAGTGTGGATAGTCCTTAATCCGCGGAGTTTCGAAGAAATACTTTCCTTCTCATCAGAGGGTAGGATTTAGCAAAATGTGGGATCGGATTTTGCTTGCAAAAGTATTTAATGAAATTACAAGTAAGTCAAAGATCTTACTTAGTAACAAATAATGAAGCAGAGGGAATAGGGTGAAGAAAGAAGTGATTTCATGTGAATGATGGATAGTCTGGTGAAGGGTAAAATATCCAGTAACGGTAAAATCCAAAAATCCAAAAAAGTTGGTTAAATTTCTATTCCCACATGTAAAATCCAAGGGAATCGCATAATTGGAAAATGGTCCAAGGTAATCCAAAAGGCATAAATCTGTGGAATAATTCACAATATATATATATATATATATATATATATATATATATATATATATATATGTATAACCTACTTCATCTCAACAAGGGACGCGGTCATCCAACCAGCTAATAATCCCAAGCCAATGTCTCACAAGTAGGAGTTTTAACTCGAAAGGACGATGCCATCCAGCAATGCTAACCAAGCGAGCAACTTATGATAGGATTTTCAGAATGTGAGAGAATATATATATATATATATATATATATATATATATATATATATATTAATTAAGGGTAAAAAGTATTAATTTAATAAGTGAATGTGTATTTTCTTTGTTGCATATCGAAAATTGAATCTTTTTCCCCTTTTTGGTATATTGGATTTTTTCCATTTTCTTTTTTTGTGTGTATATTAAATTTTTTCCTTTTATTTTGTATGTTAGATTTTTTCTTTTTTGTATAATAGATTTTTTCCTTCTTTTTTTTTGTATATTGGATTTTTGTATATCATGATGTTATAATCATAAGATCACTCTTGTCTGTCTTGATAATAACGCTTTATATAAATGTTAATTTCGACTATATTTCTCATGGTTAACATTGGCCGTGCGGTTTGTTCTTTGCTAATGGTGTAAGAGATGGCTTCGTGGCCGGGTTCAAATCTCTTGACAGACTGTAATCGTAACTCCCTGCATTGATGATTCCCAAAAGGATGAAACACTAGTGTCTAGGTATTAAAAATAATAATTATAGTAGTTTTAATTAAGGACAAACAGTGTTAATTTCATAAGTGAATGTGTATTTTATTTTTTGCATAATTTTTTCTTTTTGTTGTATTCTAGTTTTTTTCCTTATACTTTATGTATTAATTTTTTTTTCTTTTTGTATTTTTTTCCTTTTTTTTTTTGTATATTAGATTTTTTCTTCTTTTTTATGAGATTTTTTTCCTCCATTTTTTTTGTCTATTAGATTTTTTTCCCCTTTTTTGTAAATGATTAATTGTGATTTTTACTTCCTAAACTGTTTACAACTACATTGAACTTTATGAACACAGATTTGAGGTTGCATTGAATTTATTGTTAGCACCATCATTTGCTCGCTAGACTGTTTACGACTGCTTTACCCTTCGACCTTTTAAATAAACTTTCGATTGAACCATTAAACTTACTGTTGACATGGTTATCGTTTTTGTTCTTACTGATCCCATTGATTTATCTAATTTATAAAACTCACTATCTCTGTCTGTCTGTCTGTCTCCATATTTTCAAACTCTATCTCTTCCGAAACTAAAACTCGCAGAATGGCGCTAGGAGCCTCAAATGATTGGATTTTCTATGAATTATTCTCTTATAGGTTTTTAGCCGGTTAAAATAGTTTTTAAAAGGTCAAAAAGGGGTCAAAATTGAAAAAAAAAAATCGGTGTACATTTTGTACATCTATTTTAATTTATTTTTAATCAGTTCATATGCGTATCACATTGGTACAGTGGTAATATCACTTGCTTTAAATGCTAAAGTTTTGCATTTGGTTTCGATGGTAGCTGATAGCACCCAAATACTTTATTTTACTTTCGACATCAAGACTTTATAATAATATATATGAAATCTGGACAAATTAAAATATGATTTTTAAGCATATTTTACAACCAAACAAAGCCAGGTGCCCCTCCCACCCCCACCGCTAATAACACTTTAATTAGTTAATGACTGACTCACTTTTACAACTTCATGGAAGAACCTCCTAAGCTGCACTAAACATATAGAGTTCAGAAATAATATTTAACCGATTTATTATTATAAACTCCAGTCTTTTGTTTTTGTTTGGTTGCACTCCTATTCATAAACATCTTTTTTGTTTTGAGCTATGGAAAATAATAAATTTTTGTCTCCACTTGACATGATCACAGGCTTGGGAAGGGTGAAAGCTGATTTTACAGAAATCATTATACAGAATGTCTGTGTCTGAATTCATATTATTTGGATTCTTCGGACTACTGTTCTCATCTTGAGTGTTATTTTCACAACGTTTCAGTCTATGTAACCTCTAACCTTCTTCAGGTGTATCTTGTCGAACTTGGGAATCTGCATGGAATTTTGAATTTACTTCACAAGGGTAGCATGCTCTTGTTCCATAACCCATGAGTGGGTAGAAGTCCTAAGTAATTCATAATTGTATTTTTGGTCGCCCACACTGATAATTGAAGTTTCTACCCTCAGGAAAATATCACTTTTACAACTGGATTTTTCCAAGTATTCTAACCACTGCACCACTTGCAGACAGTTCTAGTATGAATTTTTAGGGGCCTTATTATTTTATTTCTATTTTGTAAATATCACTATTTATTACTATATATATATATATATATATATATATAAAACTAACATGATAAAAATAACATATCTAACTACACCAAGGGTGAAAGTAGGTAAGCTTACAAAAGAATGTCTACCCTTCCCATAAACACACAAAGACAAGGGGTGAACAGAAAGTCAACTGTGCCTTTGTCCTGTAAGTGCCTGTCCATTGGCTGATTAGCGTAGGCGTGGTGGCAACTAGAAAGTTGATTGGCTAACTAGAAAATTCAATAGCATGTGCATATATATAAACGCGCGATAACCACAACCTTTCACATAAGCCTGACGAATTCTCATGGGAATGAAATGCAGAATATTCTGTGTAGCTTAATTGCCATATATATATTTTCATAACTTACTACCTAGCTCTACCTATGTCTTGAGCACTGTTGAAGTAAATACTAAAGATTTATTTATACATAAAATTATATCTTCGTATATTATGTGATTAAATGAAGTAATCATATATATATATATATATATATATATATATATATATATATATACATATATATATATATATATATACACACATATATATATATACTAGCTGTACCCTGCCACGCGTTGCAGTGGCTCAATTTGGTGTAATGTAAAAATTTAATAAAAAGAGAAAAATGCATGTTTCTTATATTGTTAGTACAGCAATCCACTCCAAAAAGTGAAAAAGAAGGCGAAAATGAAAAAAATGGTACTCTCGCAAAATTTGATCTGGATCCTCGGGAGTTTCTGTCAATCATTCATAGCAAAAATGTTGAAACGCTAAATTTTTTTTTTTTTTTTTTTCTGTATACAAAAATGTGAGTTAGTTAATATTTGGTTGATGGGGGGGGGGTTACTATACACAGATTCGAAAAAGTTGTCCAAAAACAAATAAATGAGAGCAAAGGTAAGGTAAGTTACGTTTCTAACTAACTGAATAATTGTTTAGTGTTTTTATGTAATTTAAAATGTTTAATCGGCTCGAAAAACAGAAATGGCCGCGGACTCTATTGAATACGTTAAGTTTGGGAAAGTAAGTTGAAAACTAAAAACTATACAAAACAGTGTCTGAAACCCCACAAATATATGTTACCATGACATAGGCTGGCATAATTGGTGGGTTTCTGACAGTATTTTGTATAGTTTTTTAGTTTTAACTCACTTTCTCTAACTTAAAGTAATCAACAGTGTCCGCCACCATTTGTAGCTTTCAAATACACCAATAAACACTGTTTTTCAAGCCGACTAAACGTTACATTAAATGAAAAGGGTCCATATTACATTACTAAACACAGATACCAAAAAGTTGTCAAAAAATAAATATATAACAAATAAATGTTATCAAAGGCAAGAAAAGTAAATGTTCTACCTAACTGGATAAGATTTTAGTGTTTTTATGTAATGTATAATCGGTTCAAAAACATTCAATGTTTATCGGTATATCTGAAAAATACAAATGGCGGCAGACTGTATCGAACACATTAAGTTTGGGGAAATTTTGGGAAAATAAGTTTAAACTAAAAAACTATACAAAATACTGTTAGGAACTCACTCAATATATGTTATCATGATGTAGGCTGGCATATAATCGGTGGTTTTAAACTTTTGCTCGATACAGGTGACGACTTTTAAAAGTTCCTTTTAGTGATTATCTGGTTTGAGGATATTTGTACAACTAAACGGCAAATCTGCTCCAAAAAATCCGGTATTATTTTACTTTAAGGCCCGTTTAACGTTCATATATAACGAAATATTTTATTGTAAATTTTGGTGTGCTAAAAACGAATCTGCAAACCGTTTCCGTAGCAAAAAGAAAGTTTTCATGAAATTACTTTTTCGAAAAGTGGGTGATCACTTTTCAATGTAAATTTAACTTAGAATGAGCACCCACTTTCTGGCCACCTGAGAGAGGGGCATTTTTCTGTGTGTTTCTTGACTAAAAGGTTTTTTGTTTGATTTCTTTTGCTTGGTAATAACCCCTGAACTCTGGGACTATTTTCCATTTCACAGCCGTAGCCTTCGTTTACGCTATGCGTGAGCATAAATGAAAGCTGTTTAGCCAATAAACATGGGAAAAAATCCCCCCCTCTCTCAGGTGGCTAGAAAGTGGGTGCTCATTTTAAGTTAAATTTACATGGAAAAGTGATCGCCCACTTTTCGAAAAAGTAATTTCTTCATATCATAAAAACTATTTTTTTGCAACGGAAACGGTTTGCAGATTCGTTTTTAGCACACCGAAGTCTACAAAAAAATTTTGTTATATACAAACGTGAGACGCACGGCCCTTAATGGAAAATTATATCAAAAATCCGGGGGAGAATAGTTTTCAATAAAAACAGCAAATTAATTCGATAGAAAAAAAATGGATGCTATGTTTTTTTTTATTTTTCTGTGTTTCTTGGCTAAAAAGTTTTTTGTTTGATTTCTTTTGCATGGTAATAACCCCTGAACTCTGGGACTATTTTCCATTTCACAGACGTAGCCTTGTTTATGCTACGTGTGAGCATAAACGAAAACTGTTAAATATGCACTCGCGTACCAAACTGCCTTGTCAAAAACCTTTAAGCCAATAAACATAAAAATAAATGTCCCTTCCCCGGGTGGCCAGAAAGTGGGTGCTCATTTTAAGTTAAATTTATATGGAAAAGTAATCACCCACTTTTCGAAAAAAAATTTCTTCATATCATGAAAACTATTTTGGTACTCATTGGGCGTTGATTTCCATGGCGACCCGCAGAATTGTGGCGGAGTTATACAACCATCACCCCCATGCAAATTTCTATACTGATAGGTTTTTTGAAATTTTTTCACTGGATTATTATTGATTGAACACTAACCAGATTATGAAAAAAAATTGAAAAAAAAAAAAAAATTATTTCAACATTTGAAAGGGGTACTCATTTTTTAGTTACCACGTTCTGGTAAATCGGTCACCCATTTTTTTTTTTTTTTTGGCTAAATACGGAAGTGTCTTCAGGAGATATAAAATGGTCGCATGTTAACGAAGCAATGTATCGGGAGGCGTACGGGATGGAAAATTATTGGTAAATTTTTAGATTAGTTCCACCTCCTCAATTTTCTTTTAAATGACAAATTATCAAGGTTTTCGACTATGCTGAATACGAAAATCGCATTGAAATTTTGCAGAAATAAATAGTTATCAAGATATAAAAAGTTGTATTATGCATTGTAATCTTTGGCGGCCATCTTTTTTACGCACGTGCATTTGTTTATGGCGTGTGTGCACGTAAAAAGATGGCGACCAAAGAATACAATGCATAATATAACTTTTTATATCTTGATAACTACTGATTTCCGCAAAATTGCAATGCGATTTCCGTATTCAGCATACTCAAAAACCTTTAAATATCGTTATTTAAAGGAAAATTGTGGAGGTGGACCTAATCTAAAAAAGTACCAAATTATTAAACATTTCGGTACTCATGCAGAGAGTGATCCGTGCTGAAATAATGTTATTATTTTAAAAGCCATTCTTAACATGGGGAGGGGAGGGTGTTTTGTACCTATTCTGTACTTTAACCTTACAATTGAATAAAAAAAAACATATCATAAAACTTTAATTAAACGTGGAAATACGATTTAAAAAATAGTGCGGATCACTCTCTGCATTAGCACCAACATTTCTCCAGCATGTTAGTGAAATTTATAATACTTAAAAAAATTTAAACAAAAAAACAAAAGTTTTGAAAAAAAACAAGAAACCCTTACCTTTCATAAAAACAAATTATTTAAAAAAAAACAAAAAAACCCACAAACTGACTTTTAACTAAATAAGTAAAAAAAAAAAAAAAAAAAATTTTTTAAAACTCGAAACTTTATTTTCATAAACACAATAAAAAGTCATGTTCAATCTATTTTTTTTCTTTGAGAAACAAATATATTTCTGACTTACAAATGCGGTAGAGACTCATATTATTTTTACTTTCTATGGTTTTGATATACCGCGTTTTTATTGGTTACAAAATGGGTGACTGATTTATCAGAACGTTGTAACTAAAAAGTGAGCACCACTTTCAAATGTCGACATAATGATTTCTTTTTTAAAATTTTTTTTTTTTTAATAATCTGTTTAATTAGTGTCCAATCAATAATAATCCAGTGAAAAGAATTTCCAAAAACCTATAAGTATAGAAATTACGCATGGGAGTACAACTACGGAACTTTCGCACTTACTTTTACAAAGATTATTTACGTTAACTCTTTTCATGAATAATTTTTTTAAAAAAAGTAACTAAACCATTTATTGATAATTTGTCACGTGTACAAACATTTATTTATTTATTTACATAGGCTTAACTCTTTTCATGAATAAGAAAAGTTTTACTCTTTAAGAATAATAAAAGGAAAAAATGCAGAGAGTGATCCGCGCTATTTTTTAAATCGTATTTCCACGGTTAATTAAAGTTTTACGATATGTTTTCTTTATTCAATTGTAAGGTTAAAGTACAGAATAGGTACAAAACACTCTCCCCTCCCAATGTTAAGAATGGCTTTTTAAATAATAACGTTATTATTTCAACACGGATCACTCTCTGCATGAGTATCATAAAAACTGATACAAATAATACTTATCTCAATAAGTGAAAGGCTCATTTCTACCGGAAATGAAATGGAGACAATCTCGCAGTTACGAAAAATATTTTCATTTATAATTTAATATTTTTATAATTCACAATGTTAAATTATTTTAATAACATGCAAACATTCTTTGACTTTAAAAATAGATTTTCTGAAAATTTCAATTAAATTGGTAATGTAGAAATATTGTTCTATAGACTTTGAACGAACCAAAAATTATATATATATATATATATATATATATACTAACAAAAGTACCCGTCGTTGACTGGGTTCAAAAACAGCCTACAGAAAATGGATTCTGATTTATGAAAGTATGATAGGTTATGAAAAGGAAGGGTTGTAAAGAGATAGCTTCGAATTCAGGGGCATCAAAACCAAAGCAAAATATGATGAAAGTAAAAATAAAATAGATAAACCCCATAATTTATTATACCAGACCTGTTCACACTGAAACACTTATCACAATATTCTGTGGATCTATATTAAAAAAACCTTGTTAAACTTTGTGACATATTTTCATTCTACAGAGGTCAGGCGCAAACGAACACCTCATAATTTTATTATACCATATTTCTTCAAACTGAAACATAATTATCAAAGTATACTTATGCAGATAGATATGAAAAGTCTTTATTAAAGTTTGTGCCTATTTCCATTCTATAGAGGTCATGCGCGAATGCAGAACCCACAATTTTATTATACCATCCCTATTTAAGTTAAAACACACTTATCAAAGTATTCTTATGTACATCTATATCGAAAACACTTGTAAACGTTTTTTTTTTTTTTTTTTTTATTTCCATACTTTGTGGACCAGGCGCGAACGCAGACCCCATAATTTTAATGAACCACCGTTCTGGCAGATCAAACATGCCCATTCCTGTGTCTCGATACATCTTCTATCATTATATGTAATCAGTTTTTTTTAAATAGTTAACCATATAGGAGCCTATTCGTGACCAGACACACACACACACACACACACACACAGCTTTATATTATATATATATATATATATATATATATATATATATATATATATATATATATATATATTACTATAGGTACATATTTTATTACTTCATTACTATCTACTTATTACTATACATATTACTGTATATATATTGTTATTTACTTATTACTGTGTGTATTATCTATTATTTATAATTAATGGTTTCTGTATCGTGTTAAATTTTATACTAAATCTACTTAATAACTAATCATCATCCAACATATATGTTGCTTATTTGAGTCGTCTTACCCTTCTTCTCTGTCTATGATTCTTACTTCGTTCCATAAGGATACAAAATGTTTACCTATGTTATCCTTCCCTTCGGTCACTTTACGGAAACTTCAAATTTAAATGCGAGTTTCACAACTTTGTCATCATCAGTTTTCAGCACATGTCTGACTCTGACTAACAGCTCTTAAGGAGCTGAGGCACAGACGCTATGCCTGTTAGCTTTAGGCATGGGATTCTTCTGCTCATGCTGCAAAAGTTGGCGTTGAGTTCAACAAGGTATGCAGGACAATTACAAGCAACCTGAAATCGACCAATCAAATTTGTCGAGAAGCAATAGCAAGAGCAGAGTGTGACAAACAGAGAAACAACAATCGGCATCCCTTATTTGGACATCACATTCTCACAGACCTCGAATGAACAATACCAGCATCATTCCACCTGCATTGTTGGAATGAATCAGTCAAAGACAACAACAAGGCTCTTTCAGCACTGAAGAAGCTTCATAACGGGCTCTGAACTCCCCCAGAAAAGGTGGGTAATGCTCAACCAGGCCCAAGCAAAGGTTGCCAAAACACAGGACAACCTGCACAAGTGGGGCTATTTACTTACTAATGTTTGGTACGATTAATCGGAATCAGGAATAAAAAAAATCGGAATGTTTGAAGGTATTAGATTCGATATTGGAATCGGAAAAATTTGTACCGATTTTCCAATGCCAAACGATTCTTTTAATTGTCCTTTTTATTTGATTTTGTTTAAAGCTAAATCGTCCATTGCTGATAATAATGATAAAATAATTAATATTTATTGATTTGAAACCACCAGTGAAACTAAAATCGGTAGATCATCCTCCTCACAAGTATATTTTTATATTTAGGAAAATATTTTCACATTTAACATGTGTGTTTTTACGGTGATCTGATAAAAAATACAACTATATAGTTAAATATTTAGAGATTTACAAAGAATCGGAATCGGTTTTGTATCGAAATTGGGAATTTAGTACGGAATCTGTAATTGTATCGGAATCAGGAAAAATATTAGAATTGTCCCATCACTACCATGTACAAGATGTTCAGTATCCCTGTGGCGCAGGCATGCAGACTATTGCACACATTCTCACATACTGTCTCCTATGCAAGGCATGCTCCAATGATGAATTTCAAGATGGAGTAAAATGCTATGAAGATGATGAGTATATGTTTGAACCATCTAAGCCACGTCTCTCATCATCATGCCGTAGTGACTTTGGATCGTATTAATACAAACATAGTTAAACAGTGTAAGATTCAGTGGAGTATTTTAGTTTCCGTGATGCAACTTTGAATGGTTACTGAGCCTCAGGATGCTAATGATGGTGAACCATTTCAGCTACTGTGTGTAAGGATGCTGCTGCTATTGTTCAGATACTTTGTGGGAGATCCTGTCTGTCAACTTGAATGGTGCTGTGATCACTTTTATTTATTTAGTCAAATACCTATATCCTCTTGATATTTAGGTGGATGCCAAACAGCGTCAGTCTCTCTTTCCAGAACCGAAGTTGCTATTGCAGATCAGACTTGCTCTTGGAGTTTATCAGGACATCATTCACACACAAGAAGACACAGGCTAGTACAGAACCCTGATGATAGATGTTAATTTCTAAGACAGTAGAGTTATCTCCCCTTGTCTATAGATGAAAGAAAGTCTGTTTGGAGTGATTTCTTTGTTGTTGTTAATCTCTGAGTTAAGACAGTTGAGCTATCTCCCCCTTTTCTAAGATAAAGGAACGTCTGTTTGGAGTGACCTGTTCTTGGTTGTTGTTGCAGTGGAGAGAAATTAGCCTCAATGCACTCCAAATGAATTGCCACAAGTGAGTTGTGAAGTAGTCTTACCCAGCTAACCAACTCCTCATGGATATCAAATCACATTGTTTGATAGTTGGAGTTTTTTTTTCCAGATTAAAAAAAGGTCATATAATAAACTTTTAGCAGCTGTGATTGTGTATAAACCAAGAATGAATCAAAGTTAACAGTGGGGAAAAGTTGGCTCATGGTGGAAACTCCTGTTGATTTTCTTGAAATAATGACGTCAACAGTTAATAATCTGTGACAACACCCCAACTAACAATTTACTTTTCTTTGTCTACCCTGGTGAATAACTTCCTCTTTATTCTTCTGTTATTGAAACATGATGCTAAGGCATCTATTCTTCTATTATTCTGCCAATAAACCCATTTCTTATATGTTTTTATCAGACATTTTTTTCTCTTTTACCCCCCCCCCCCTCCACACATTTCAACAGTTGGGGGGAAGGACGCCGATAGTATCACAAATCAACCATGCTCATTAATATATGCTAAAGGATTGCTCAATGTCGTGTTCTGTTGGTGCATGCCTTTACGAGGTAATAAAGATCATATAGATCTCACTGTAATGATCAAATGCCATATACTTCTTTGTCTCATTCTTGGCTACGTGCCAATTCAACAGAGATTTGTCAGCAAGAAATTCCTGATAATGTTGCTTCTTTTTCGCATTTTTTCCCTTGGAGTCTGCATTCACAGTCATGCATTCAAGCTTTGTTGAACTGAGTTCAACCAGTGTCACTTCTTTAGAGAGAGCTCTATGTGTCCTCATGTTGAATGATCCTTCTAATGATGTCAGATTCTTTTTCCTTTGTGCACGTGAGGCCATTTTATGTTAGACAAGGCTGTTTCAGTAGCTCGATACACGCAGTGAAAATCACCAGGCGATGTTATGGCACTACTGTTTGCATCGATGACAGCTCAGCAATTATGCTGTCTGATTAAGACATAGTCAGCATCATGTTTCTGCTGTAGTAGGTACGCAGATGTCATTTGCACTTGCGGAGGTAGGTGTTGACTATCATAAGATTGCATAAATCAGCAAAATCAATGCAGTTGTTGCAGTTTTTTTTTTTTTTTTTTTTTACATAGGCATCACCACATTATCAAGGCCAAGAGGCCACTCAAGGATAAGGGTTAAAGAGTGTACAGTAGAAATTGGACATTATAGTAATCATTAGTAATGTAAATTTGGTAAAGTTGATAACTTATATGGAACGGCTCATCAAGAACTTATTTACGTTAGACTTGAAGACAACCATATTGTAGTCAGCCGGAAAGCAGGAAAACAGAAGACAATTCCACAGGCGTGCAGTTCTAAGAAAAAAACCTTGTTCATGGAATCTACGTTTAGGTTTAGGCACAGATAAAGAGTGGGGGAAATTTTTGATCGTGTTTACAGCTAGACGAGTGTTTCTTGTGAAAGTTTGGCGAGGGGGGACCATAGATTGAAGCTCATTCGAACACTTTCCATGAAAATAACGATACATCAGAGACAAACTCGCAACATCTCTTCTGTGAGATAAAGGTTGTAAGGAAGAGAAAAGGACATCTCCTACGAGGCTACGAAGTCTATTTTGAACTCTATCAAGGCAGGCCAAGTCCTTTCTAGCAGCTCCTGCCCAGATGTGGCAACAGTATTCCATCCTTGGACGTACCTGGCTCTTATATAGATAGAGAATAGCATCAGCAGTGAGATATCTACCGGATCAATAGAAAGATCCCACCATTTTTCCAGCAGCCTTGGCAACAGATTTGATGTACGTGTTCCATTTAAGATCAGGAGTAATGGTCAAGCCAAGAAGTTTGTCAAAACTTGAGGCCTCCTGAAGACGAGAGCCATTCATTTCAATTGATGTCAGATGTGGATCAGAATGTTGATGATGTAAAGAGAGAAGCTTGGTTTTAGATGCATTAAAAGTAACCAGCCATTCTTTACCCCATTGTACTACGTGCTCAAGATCAGAGGAGAGAGAATTGGAGAGAACTTGGTCGTTTACTGTCTTAGATGTGCTACCATAAATGGTAGTGTCGTCAGCATAGATGTCTACAAATGATGTAAGGATGTGATTTGGAAGATCATTAATGTAGATCAGGAAAAGAGTTGGGCCCAGGATGGACCCCTGAGGGACACCGGCATTAATACTGTGAGCTTCTGATTTTTGCCCCTCAACTACTACTCTTATGAACCTATCAGAAAGAAATGATTTAATAATTGAGAAGACATTTCCAGCAATACCATAGCTAGAGATCTTATGAAGTAAACCTTTATGCCATACCCTATCAAAGGCCTTAGATATGTCAAGAGCAATTGCCCTAGAAAGGGTGCCTCCGTCGAGAGATTTGCTAATCCTATGAGATATAACTGTAAGCACATCTGCTGTAGATTTAGCAGAACGGAAACTGTTAAAGATGAAATAACCAAGGTCCAGACATGAATGTGTTATGAGATAAAACTTTATTATAGCAAGCGCTAACACGTGCGACTGGTCTCAAAGGGCAAATCTAACTGACTAGTCGCATCCGGGGTTTTTCCCCTTGGCGGCCCTCTCCTCATATAAGGGGAGATAATCACTCTTTCCTGGGGCAGGATAAATGGGATGGGATGTTAACACTTCCCCGCTTTCCTTTCTTGTGCTGATGAAAGTTTTCAGGAGACATCATCAAAGGGTTATCTGCAGGGAAAGGGAAAGAAAAAGAAGAATTTAACAAAATTATGTGACACTGTGTTTTAAGGATTAGAGAGATTGTTCCTTGGGTTCAGATGTGAATCCTAGAATTTTAAAAGAGGGGACTCCCTTTTTTGTTAAGCCATCAGCAATTTGTTTGTCAGTGGGTATCCAGGATATCTCTGCAATTTCTCCTCTGTCAACCATTTCTCTAAGGATGGCCATTTCAATTCTTAGTCTTTTATCAAGGATTTGTGTGGTAGAATGCACTGCATCATACAAACAGGAATTGTCTGTTTTGCATGTTATCTTGATGTTTGTAGTGTGATCTTCCATTTGCAGCAAATCCAGTATCAATTTTCTGTAATAATGGCAGGCTTCAGTAAGATCAACCATGGCCAGAGTCTCCGCAGCAAGCGTGCTTTTGACTATTCTTTTGATGCGTTTAGATTGCCAGGCTATTGGCATGTATTGGTTATTACTACCAACCAGAAAAATAATGTAGCCACCTTGTGATCCACCGTCAGTTAGGTTAGCAAAGGATGCATCACTGTATGCTATAATTTGAAGCAATTTAGGGTTTCCAAGATTGGGAATATAGATTTGGGATTTCTCCTTTTTTGCCTTTTTGATAGTCCTATTTATTTGTCTTATACATTCCACATTTTCTTGTTTTAATATGGAACTCAATGCACTGACATCAAAACTGAGGTCAGGTCTAGTTTGAGTGGCTAGCCAGTTGAGTTGACCGATTAGCTGTCTGGCCTCGGAGATCTCAGTGGATGTCAGCTTGTCTTCCAGCCTTCTTCCATTCTGCAGCGGAATGTGTCTGAGTTTCTTTGTGTATTCATCTTGTCCAATATTGATGTTACTATTGGATTTTTTTATTTCTAATCCAATATATTGGAACTTGGCAACTTCTTCAGATTTCACTTTGAAAAGTTTACGAAGTTCATTAATGACTTTGTTCTCAAAGGTTTCTGAACCAGCAAAGCAGAAATCATCGACATGAGTGGCAATTATGCCTTGAAGCTTGTTTTTGAAATGCCAAGTGAAAATAGCCTGGTCATATTTTGATGGTGTGGCCCCTAGCTTTAATAGTTTCTCTCTAAGTGTTAGGTACCAGGATCGAGATGCATCTGTTAGACCATAAACACATTTGGATAATTTCCAGATGTAACCAGGGGATACATTGGCTTCTTTGGGAGGAAGAAGGTAGACGGGTCGATCTAATTGCTTGCTTTGTAAAAAGGCAGTTTTGATGTCCATGGATTTGCAGACCCAACCACTTGCTGATATAACTCCTAAGACTGATCGTAAACTTTCTTTTGAACATGTTGGGGAGTCATTTCTAACATTGCAGGCATCTTTATCTTGAAAGCCTTTCGCAACAAGTCTGGCCTTAAAGGTTTGTTTTCCATTCAACTCCTTGTTGGTGTAGACCCATCTTGTGCATATTTTTGGTTGGCCCTGATCTAATACTTGTGTGTAGACTTTGTGTTCAACCCACCTTTGGAGTTCTCTCTTTTTGGCCTTATCATATTGGTCATTAGAGGAGTCAGTCATTAGATTTACCTCCGTGGCTTCATTAGTGAGGGGTTGGTCATCTTTGTTTGTCTCCCATTCCAAGACCCCATTCTCAAAATCTAGCCAGAATGGGTCACCTTCCTCCATAGCAACGTTCATTAAATATTTATTTTTGCCAGTGGCTTTACCAGCTCTACTGATCACATTCAATTTTCTCCATTCTTGGTCTTCATCATTGGTGAATTTGCATATTATAGTTTGGCCTGGTTTAGGCAGTTGTACAGATTTGGTGGCCACTTTGGGTAACGTGTCACATTCATTGGCCTCATTCTGCTCAGGGTCATCAATTTCACTGCCCTCATCTATTGGCACATAACCACTTGTGGTGGCATTGTTGTGCCTCTGAGGTTTTGTTCGTACACTGGTGTCTTGGTGTTCAGAGGTGTTGTGGTATGTGTCAGGATATGGAATTAAGCGTGAAGGATGCACTCTAACGTATGTGGCTCCATGTTTGACTAGTACTTGTTTATGTTCCCAGCCTATGACAGCACCGGGACCAAGCCATCGATCAGATTCATTTCTTTTAAAAAAGACAAGGTCACCATTCTTGTATTGATCAATTACACTGGTTCTCACCTGATGACGGAGAGCTCGTCTCAATTTTTCAGAGGCTTCACACTCTATGAAACCTTTTCTTGCAGCATGCATGGCATTGAGGTTGTCAGCAACAATTTGACTAGTACTCACACCTTCTAGTGCAGAAAGTTGATCATTCAGGAGAGAAGGCAGGTTGGGATTTTTTCCAAAAACCAGTTGGTTAGGGCTATAGCCGTGTGAATTGTGAAGTGCATTCTTGGCATTGACCACCCATGAGAGAGCAACATCAAAATTACACCGAGCATCTTCTAAAGTCTTCTTGACCATTTCTCCCAGAACACCATTGTGCCTTTCATTCAATCCATTACTCCAGGGGGATTGTGCAGCAGGGGTACGGACTACGATATTCAAGTTTTGAGCCATGTCTCGGAAGAATTGATTGTCAAATTCCCGGCCATTATCAGTAAGAAAAGCTGCTGGAGCACCAAAATATGCAATCCAGCGTTTCAAGATGGCAGTGAGTATATCAGAGCTCTCCTTACTTGTAAGCCTAACAGCGACACTATATCTGGTTGCATAGTCCACCAAGTGTAGTACTTTATGTCCATTAATTTCCTTTATGTCCATGGCTACAGTCTGGTTAAAATGAGTTCCTAAGGGAAATCCTACAACAGGTCGAGGTGCAGGTTTTTTATACCTGAGGCAGGTCTGACAAGCAAGAGGAAGCTTCCTCAGTATATCCATAAATTCAGCATCTTTTAAACCAGAGCTTTTGACAAGATTACACAATTTTTGTGCACTGGGATGGCTGAATTGTCGATGTAATTTGGTAGCAATTTTTAATTTCTCGACTTTGCTCTTTTTATTAATTTTGTTTAAAAATAAAATATATCGTAACTTACCCCGGTCTGGTGGAGGTGTAGATATAGGGATGTGCTAGTGGCCAGAAGTGGTGCACAGCAACCTTATTTTTTTTCCAAACATTTCCGCTGTGTCATCATTAAAGTTTAGGGTTGTCTGGGCTCTTTTCATGGCCATCTTGCTTAGTAGCAAAGGGATATCAGCGTCAACAACATCACTCATTATTTTAATGTTCATCTTTGCAATGACACATGGCAAAGTTACCTTTTGTAGAGATTTTATTTTCATACCATCTCCAAATTTAAAGTATTTTGTGCCCTCATCATAAAGAATGTCTTTTTTTGAGTCCTCCGACAAGGTTTCAAGAAAACAGTCCAACCATTTCTTTCCACATACCGTCGCTGACGCACCAGAGTCCAAAATAGCACAATTTATGGTTTCTCCGAAAAGCGAGTTCTCCGACTCTCGTCGATTAAGCAACACTATATTAGCGATGTCTTCACAACTGCCGGAAATATCGTTTTTATGTTCATTTAATAATACCATATTTTCTCTTGAATGGTGATTATTTTGGGAATAAGGACACTTTTTGGCATAGTGAAATTTGCATCCACAGACGTAACAAACGGGAGTCTGATTATTCGAAAAATTTCGATTTGGGTAGCGGTTATAATTGTGTGGCCGGCCTCTGCCATTATTTGTGCTGCTACTACGCGTGAAGTGAGGGGGAGAGGCAGGCTTATACGCATGACGTCGTCTCATGTATAGTATTTCACTGTTGTCCTGTGTCTGTGTGTCTGCCTCACTAAAAACGACGTCAGTTTCATTTTTTATGGAAATGTTTTGTGGTCTAGCCGTGGTTAAGTTTTCACATGAAATTTTTTTTAATTGTTGAGCCATATCTTTTAGAGTGAGGTTGTTTATTGTCGCGCGTATTAATCTCTCGTTTTCGGGGTTGAGATTGGCAGACTTTAACGCGCGATAGGCTAATACGGGTTCTGGTAAAATTATTTAAAATTCCCTGAGTTTCGCTACGTGCCTGTCGAACTGGATTAAGTAGTCATTTATGGAAGCGTTAGGTTCACGCTGATAACTTTCAAAGTTCTCGTAGGATATGAAAGCAGACTGGTTTTTATCCTGAAGAAAAAGTGTATCCAGCTTTTCGACGAGATTGTCCATTCCTTCTTCGGCATTCAGTAATGAAATGTCCATTTCTAGTACAGCAGCGCGAGACTGTCCGGTGAGCGAAAGAAATACAGCGGGAGCTTGTTTTGAAGGCGGAATGTTCGTTGCTATCTTCCATAGTTCAATTTCTCGTTTCCATGAATCGTAAAATTCCGGGTTTAGTCGTGGTGGTTCAAATATTCTGGAACTCATTATGTTTTTTTTTTTTTTTTTTTTTTTATCTTCGTACGCTCTGCTACCAGATGTTAAAGATGAAATAACCAAGGTCCAGACATGAATGTGTTATGAGATAAAACTTTATTATAGCAAGCGCTAACATGTGCGACTGGTCTCAAAGGGCAAATCTAACTGACTAGTCGCATCCGGGGTTTTTCCCCTTGGTGGCCCTCTCCTCATATAAGGGGAGATAATCACTCTTTCCTGGGGCAGGATAAATGGGATGGGGTGTTAACAGAAACCATATTGAGTGTCACTAAGAAGGTTATTTTTGTTGAGATGGTTTACTTCTGTATTTAATACAGATTCCAGCAACTTACTCATGACGCACAGAAGACTTATTGGCCTGTACTGAGAGGGGGATGAGCGATCACCTGAATTCTTAAATACAGGGCATACTGATGAAATTTTCCAGGGAGATGGGAAACTATTCTCCTTAAGACAACGTTTAAACAGTTTTGTAAGTATGGGCGCTAGTTCAGGTTGAAGTTTTTTGAGTACAATAATTGGAATACCGTCAGGGCCGGTTGCTTTACTGGAATCAAGGTTTTTGATTAGCTTGGCAACATCACGTACAGATATACGTATATCACATAGCATGTTTTCTGATACAGGAGGAAATATTGGGGGTTGGCAGCCTTGATCGCAAAGGGTAGAATTAGCTGTGAAGTTCTTGACAAAGAGTTTGGCTTTGTCTGATGCTGACGAGATTACCTCAGGTCCATTGATAATAGTTGGGATGGAGCACACGCTTCTGTTCAGGATTCTGTTTGCTATTTGCCAAAACTGGTGGGAACCAAGCCGCTGCTCAGCTACTTTGGACTTAACAGATAGAGCATACAACTCTCTTGCATTCTTTATTACTTTCTTACAATGGTTGCTGGCAGTCCTGAAAGCGGCTTTAGTTTCCATACATCTATTACGTTTGAAGCAGTGGAAAAAGTTATTTCTGTGCACAATGGCAGCAGCACATTCTGGAGAGAACCATGGCTGGCTGTTAGGTTTTTGCTGAAACTTTTTCGAGGGTATGAAATGGTCAATACCTACAATTAACCATTCCGTCAGGTCTAATACTATAGAGGACACATCCTTTTTAAACATGGAATGCAGAGGTAGATCCGATATAAATGTACGGAAGCTTTAATACCCAAAACCTTTCTGTCTATGATGTTTATTCATGACAACCATTAATGTAGAATTCTGTGGCATAATCAGAGATTTGCTTATCAGATAATGTCCACAAAGCTTTTGACTCACAGCCAGAAATGAATTATGCACCTAGTGATGATGAGGATGACCTTCATTCGTCAGTCACTGTATCCGTGCATTTCGAAGGTCACATTGCAGTTTTTTTTTTAGACAGGAGTTTCTGTGATACTAACGTCATGCACTCCCCGCTGCCAACACATCGCAACCGCATTGTTGCGCATTCTGTGGATTTTTTTCTCTTTCAATTCTCTTCTTGGCCATGATCATCATGGTTGTTAGGGGAGGTTCATGCAGGTTAACAAATATAAAACAAAATATTTTAAAATGAGAGGAAGAAATAACACAACTCCATCATTTAACATGGATTAAAGTCAGCTGGATTTGGTGTGTGACACAATCTACTCTATCTATCGAGGCTAGCTTTTTGTTCGTTGTCAATTCATTTCAGTTGGTTCAATCTCTCTCAGGAGCATACGATCTGCTTCCTCATGAGTCCAACACTAGGCTCATTTTGACACTCATTAATAACACAGTGACATAAATTTATGTAGAGATTTTCTATCAAAGTATCAATTATGCGATATGGCTGTGACGTTTGAATCGCATAAACAATTTTGACATAAAACTCGCATAAATTGACTTTTGATTATCTCTGTAAACATTTCCACTGTGTGAAAGGAATCTATTTTTAGAAATTTTAAGCTTCAAAACTTTATGTTTTGTCATTTAATAAACATTCACCTGCGCTTTTTCTCCTTTGACCCGTTTATAGTATCACATTTGTACCCATCACTGATGTTTATAACCATGGACCTACTCCAACGATGCGTCTCTGATTAAGGACAATGGTTAGTACCAGTAACCGTCTGGTGAGAGTACCGAGATTCAGGGTTGCAAAATAAGATAAAAGAACTAGTTTCTTTACATTTCAGCACATCCTCTGATTGATTTGCTCACCTAAATTTTATTTTACCTCCATAGAAAAGTGCATAAGGTTTGCCAGGAGAAAGGCATTCTACGGAAGGATTTTATACAAGGGTTTCTTTGAGGTAGAAGTTTCATAACTCGGGATATAAAATTTATAATTTTGAAATCCTAAAAAAAATTAAAATCAGTTTGAAGAAATGAATCTTTGAAAAGTATGAGTACAGTTGCTTAAGACACCCTGGAAGATCAGTACTTATGTAATCAATGGCGAGTTTCTTTGAATAATTCCAAGACTAGCGAACAGTAAGTAATGAGTTTTGCCGATAAGTTGCATGTACAAAGCTTTTTTTTTTTTTTGCAATAAAAATTTTACTTTATACTGAACTTCTGAAAATGTAAGAAGTTCAGTGTGTGTGTTTTTCCAATGTATGTAATGCAAACGGATCTCCAAACGTTTTTCTATAATTTTTACTTTTTTTTTTACATGGTAGTACCCCACTTATCAAGGCCCGGAAGCCATACAGAGATAAGGATTATTGCGTGTACAGTAATCAATGGGATAGTATTGTAGTAATCGTTAGTAATGGAGATTTGATAAAGTGTCTTACTTAAGGGGGCGGTTTATCAGGAATTTGTTTATGTTGGACTTGAAGACTTCCAAGTTGTAGTCAGGTGGGAAACAGGCAAACGGAATAGAGTTCCACAGGCGTGCACTTCTAAGAAAGAAGCTTTGTTCATGGAATCTACGTTTTGATTTAGGCACAGATAAAGAGTGGGGAAAATTATTGACAGTGGTTTCAGCTAGATGGGTGTTTAATGGCAACTCAACACTCACCTTAAAATTATGACTTTTCTGGGTTTTCATGTCTTCTGAAAATGAATAGCACATTCAAATTTGGGGCAGACAAGTAGTTTTCTTGCTATTAAGACATTTTTTCCAATACATTAATTGATTGATTTGTGGAAGATACCTTAGCATTGTGTTTTCTAATGACTTATCTATGATGATACGAAGTTTGCTGTTCCACCTGTCAACAGAGTTCCCAGAGGAAAATGAAGGTTGTAGCTGGCTGTCAATCAAACACAGTGGCTATGATCACCAGACACCCACTAGATACTAGTCAGACGCATATCTAGGTTTGACAGTTAATGCTTAACAAGGGCTTGTCTTATGGGATATCAGAGTATGTCTGCACACAAACCACAACAAGGAACATCCTCCAGTGGTTTTTGTTAGGAAGCTCACCGTTTGATAAATCCCCAGACCACATTTGGATAATTTTATTTTCTGTTACAGTTGTATTTTTGTAAAAAATATATAATTTTTTTTATTATTTGCTTTTTTTTTTACTTGAAAAATTTACCATCATATCTGCTGGTGTTACAAAAAACATTTGTTATGTTGTTTAGAATGTCATTAAATTTAAATGTTTTACAAGTTTCATTGCTTTTCTTTTTTTTTTTTCTGACAATTATTTCTTGTTTTTGCAGGTAGCAAATTCTTGGCTAGTATACTTGTGGCACCAGTTAAAAACGAACATGGTGATATTATCATGTTTATTATCAATTTTGAAGACATCACTGATGCACCATCAAAAACAGAATTTAAGAATTTTAAAATTAGTAAGTAATTTATTTTTTCTTCATTTGTTTTTTATTTTTTTAAGATCAAAAGATATACAGTGCACGTGTCTAATAATAATAAATCTTCATCAGACACATCACTGGGAGGAACTAACATTCATACTGAAATGATTTAAACTATCAACGCTTAAACTATGAGACATAAGCAAGGAGAGGGTGTCTGACTAGCTTACTCTCTCTTCTCTCTCTGTATCATCCATTTTTTTTTCAGGTTTTTATATTTTAAGACCCCATTTTCACTTTTCTTTGGATCTTCAGACCACTCTTTCAATCAATAAAAATGAAATGTAATAAGTCCTCAGACGTACCTTACAGTATATCGATACTCTATAGCTGACTGGGATAGCTTCTGCACATTTATATCAGATCTACCTCTGCATTCTATGTTTAAATAGGATGTGTTCTCCATAGTATCAGACCTGACAGAATAGTTAATTGTAGGTATAGACCATTTCATACCGTCCAAAAAGTTCCAGCAGAAACCTAACAGCCAGCCGTGGTTCTCCCCAGAATGTGCTGCTGCCATTGTGCACAGAAATAACTTTTTCCATAATAGATGTACTGAGACTAAAACCACTTTCAGGGCAGCCAGCAACCACTGTAAAAAAGTAATAAAGAATGCAAAAAAGTTGTATGCTCAGTCCGTCAAGTTCAAAGTAGCTGAGCAGCGGCTTGGTTCCCACCAGTTTTGACAAATAGCAAACAGGGTCCTAAACAGAAGCGTGTGCTCTATCCCAACTATCATCAATGGACTTGAGGTAATCTCATTAGCATCAGAAAAAGCCAAACTCTTTGCCAAGAACCTTGCAGCTAATTCTACACTTTGTGAGCAAGGCCACTAACCCCCAATATTTCTTCCTGTATCAGAAAACACGCTGTGTAATATACAAATATCTGTATGTGATGTTGCCAAGCTAATCAAAAACCTTGATTCCAGTAAAGCAACCGGCCCTGATGGTATTCTAATTATAGTACTCAAAAATCTTACACCAGAACTAGCTCCCATACTTACAAAACTGTTTAAATGTTGTCTTAATGAGAATTGCTTTCCAACACCCTGGAAAATTTCATCAGTATGCCCTGTATTTAAGAATTCAGGTGATCAGTCATCTCCCTCTCAGTACAGGCCAATATGTTTCTTGTGCGTCATGAGTAAGTTGCTGGAATTTGTGTTAAATAGAGAAGTAATCAGCCATCTCAGCAAAAATAACCTTCTTAGTGACACACGATATAGTTTCTGTTCTGCTAGATCTACAGCAGATGTACTTACAGTTATATCTCATAGAATTAGCGAATCTCTTGATGGTGGCTTCCTTTATAGGGCAATTGATCTTGACATATCAAAGGCCTTTGATAGGACATGGCATAAAGGTCTACTCCACAAGATTTCCAGCTACGGTATAGTTGAAAATGTCTTCTCAATTATTAAATGATTTCTCTCTGATAGGTTCATAAGAGTAGTAGTTGATGAGCAAAAATCAGAAGCTCACAGTATTAATGCCGGTGTCCCTCAGGGGTCCATCCTGGGCCCAACTCTTTTCCTGATCTACATTAATGATCTTCCAAATCACATCCTTACATCATTTGTAGACATTTATGCTGATGACACTACCATCTATGGTAGCATATTTAAGACTGTAAACGACCAAGTCCTCTCCGATTCTCTCTCCTCTGATCTTGAGCATGTGGTACAATGGGGAAAGAGGTGGCTTGTTACTTTTAATGCATCTAAAACCAAGGTTTTATCTTTACATCATCAACGTTCTGATCCCCATCTGGCATCAATTGAAATGAATGGCTCTCGTCTTGGGGAGGCCTCATGTTTTGACAAGCTCCTGGACTTGACCTTTACTCCTGATCTGAAATGGAACACATACATCAAATCCATTGCCAAGGCTGCTGGAAAAATGGTGGGATCTTTCTATCGATCCAGTAGATATCTCACTGCTGATACAATTCTCTACTTGTATAAGAGCCAAGCACATCTAAGGATGGAGTACTGTTGCCACATCCGGGCAGGAGCTGCTAGAATGGACATCCTGCCTTGATAGAGTTCAAAATAGACTTTGTAGCTTTGTAGGGATTTCCCTTTTCTCTTCCCTGCAACCTCTTTCTCACATAAGAGATGTTGCGAGTTTGTCTCTGTTTTATCGTTATTTTCATGGCAAGTGCTCGACTGAGCTCCAATCTATGGTTCCCCCCTCGCCAAACTTTCCCAAGAAACACTCGTCTAGTTGGAAACCCTATCAATAATTCCCCCCACTTTTTATCTGTGCCTAAACCTAAATGTAGATTCCATGCTTCTTTCTTAGAACTGCACGCCTGTGGAACTGTCTTCCGTTTGCCTGCTTTCCAGGTGACAACAATATGGTTGTCTTCAAGTCCAACATAAACAAGTTCTTGATGAGCTGTTCCACTTAAGTAAACAAATTTACTGAATTTCCATTGCTAACGATTAATATATTGTCCCGTTTTAGTATTGTACACTCTTTAACCCTTATCCTTGGGTGGCTTCTGGGCCTTGATAAGTGGTGATGTAAAAAAAAAAAAAATTAAAAAAAAAAAAACAAATGAAAAAAATGTTAGTATCTATCCAAATTACAAAAATAAAATACATTCATATTTTGGTATAATTGTAAATGGCATAATTGTATATATGGCAAAATCACGTTGACACACCGGTTCCCGTCAGATCACTGAAGTTAAGCAACGTTGAGCCTGGCCATTGCTAAAATGGGTGATTAATTTGGCAATTCCAGATGCTGTATGTAGGAGGACGTCAACACCTCCTGCAAGAATTGCAGAAGCCTAACGTTGTCATCTAACGGGGATATGCATGCGACTGGGGACCGCTTGTGAATTTCATACTCCCATTGAACCTCCTCCCTTGGAGGAAGCCGGTTAAACCCGAATAGGGTTAGTGTCAACACACACATACACACACACACACACACGATTGTAGATTAACACCTACTCCTCCCCCCCCCTCACTCCACTGAATCACCCTAGTTTCAAACACAAAATGAAATTCTAGCTTTTTTTGGCAATTATGTATGAATACCCTGAAAAAACTTGGTGAAAAAAAGAAAAGAAGAAAAAAAGATTTACCAAATACCTTGGGTATGATAGTAAAAAAAAAAATTATGAATTTTTCTTATTTTGTTTATATCCAAATGCTTTCAGCTATAATCCTATTGTTTTATTTATTGTATCTATTTTTTAAAATTTTTTTCATTTAAAGGTCGACACAAAAGTTTCAAATTACGGCTACCATCTATTCGAAAGGATTTTCGATCACCTAAAAGTATAAATGGCCTTCAAGATCCTGAAAATCCACCGATTCCCGAAGAATCTGTTCCTCTCAACCAAATTTCAAATCTAGACTCAGGCTTTCCTCTTAATACTTCACCGACCAGGAGGAAAGCCGATAGTCTACCCTCAGATTCTAGCAGTTTACTTGAACCGAAATCTCACTTAGAGGATAGCGCCGACCTTAGAAGAGCTTCATCATTAGAAGGATTGAATCAGAATCGACATCTCGATCAAGATGGAAAAGTTCGGACGAATAGTGAACCACGTGAGTGATTTGTGATTTCCCATTTATTTGTTTAGATTATGTAAGAGAATATATATATATATATATATATATAGTAGAAATATATATATATAGTAGAAATATATATATATATAAAGTAGATATATATATATATATATATATATATATATATATATATACACAGTAGAAATATAGATATACAGTAGAACTCCGGGATACAGTGATGCTAAGGTACAGTTTTTTTTTTCAGATTATGATTTGGAATACAAAGTTTTTCCATCCCCTGGTTATGGTATTTCCACCGCCTTACGGTGTTATTTATAATATACATGTGTATTATATACTGTACTGTATTTTGTTACTAATTTCTGATACCGTATCCCAGAGTTCTACTGTGTGTATATATATATATATACTTTATCAAATTTAAAAGTTTTCATTTTTTTTTTTAAAATTTACTCTGAAATTGTAAAAAAATTCTTGGCACTTATCTATATATTAATACGATAGCGTGTGTGTCATTTTCTGTGTCACGCTTACATCCGGGTCGTTTAATTATTATGTTCTTCCATTTCTTGTAATGAATAATTTTACCAAGAATTCTTCATATGTTTTGGTTTCGGTTTCGGTTTCGATTAGCACTGAAGTCATTTAATTTTTTTATAAATAATTTTACCATGAATTCCTCATAAGTTTTGGTGTCGGTTTTAATTATAGCTAATGGCACTTCAATAATCTATTTTTTAAAAATAATTTTATCAAGAATTCTTGATAAGTCTGGGTTACGGTTTTAATTTTAGCTGATGGCACCTTAGTAATTTACTTTTTTATAAATAATTTTATCAAGAATTCTTTATAAGGTTTGGTTTTGGTTTTGGTGTCGCTTAAAGCTGAAGGGGCTAAGTTTGGGATTTGGTTTCAATGATGAAACCAAGTCATGTAGATATATTTTTTATTTTTGAAATCACAACTTCATAATATATAAAAATTGATAGAACATTAACTCTATAATAATATATACGAAATCTGCAAGAATTAAAATATCATATTTAAGCATATTTTACGACCTGGTTACGCCGGGCATCCCTGTTAGCTTCGATAAATACTTTTGCAGTATTTACAAAAAAGCTACAATAATATCAGAGCGTCTCCATTTACGTTGAACATCTACAGAATACCAACATCAATATATTACATATGAATCAGTCCTCTGCGGAATTTCCACAGGTCCTGCTAGTTTATATTATTGACAGAATGGGAATTGTTTATAATCTTCTCACGTATGTTTTTAAGATTAACAAATGGATCATTTTTAATTAATCATTTGTACACAACTTCCGTTTGCTCTCAAAAGACAATGGACACCCTCCTGTAAGAGTAGCTGCACATGTAATTGTGAGGCAAGGGTTACACAGTTTCTAACCACATCTCTCCTGAATCGGCACTACTTGAGTCCAGTGGCAAGGAGAAGTTCAGGATGACTGGAAACAATGCAGAGATACGCAGAAAGCACATACAGCACCTGAAATTCCCAAATGGTCACCCATCGTAGTACTGACTAAGCTGAACTTTGCTTAACTTCACTGATCTAATGGGAACTGATGTGTCAACGTGATTATGCAGTATATTCATCAGTTGTGTTAAGAGATTAATGTAATTTGCTTGAAGCATTGTTGAGTGTATATAAAGGAAATTTAAGTTTATAGAAGACAATACAATTTGTGTTATTATGTACCAGCTGTGGCATTTTGCATATGCAAATGACCAAGCCGTGGTGCAAGGTAACAACGAAAGGAGAGAGATTTGAAACCAGGAAACAATGACTTGGAAGTACATGTTGGTTCCGAGAGGAGCTTTTAAAACAACATGCAAAAATGGTTGGACAACCATGTGCCATGACATCTCAGTGGCATCTCACATATGCAAATGGCCAAGCCATGGCACGAGATGACAACAAAGGAAGAGAAGGGAAATAAAAGGAGAGAGATTTGAAATCATGTGACGGCAACGACTTGGACGCACGAGTCAGTTCTGAGAGGAACTTTTAAAACAAGATGCAATCCGATATTTGAACAAAAATGGTTGGACGACCGTGTGCAAGCTGCAAACATAGCAACTGGTTGTAGCTGCAGACTGGGAAACAGGTAATTTGGTGATAAAACGAATAAAATTAATAAATGCCTTTTGTTTTAACTGAAAAATCTTGAATTGAATTTCTTTCCTTTGTTCCTTTGGAACTGTCACTGCATGCAATGTGTTGGGTCCAAGTGAAAATCTAATGCCAACGTTATGTTATTTTTAGATAATTTAGAAAATTTTTGTTATTATTATTTCGGAATTGTAATAAAGTTCCTGGAACTTATTTATATTACCAATTGAATGGGAATTGTATATAATTTTCCCACCTAGATTTCTATGTTAACAATTGAATCATTTTTAATTAATCATTTGTATTAAGTAGTTAATGTAGCTTGCTTGAGGCATTGTGTAGTGTATATATAAAAGAAATTTAAATACAATTTGTATTTAAGATGATATGTGGAATATGCTTGTTTACAATAAATGCTTTTTATTATTATAGTCTCTGATTATTGGTTTATTTTTTATAAACGTTTCTAGAAATAAGAATTATACTTTCAAATTATATATATATATATATATATGTATGTATATTCTTTTTCATATCAAATAAAAATATTTAAATTATATGTTTATATATGTTATTGAATATGATTTTATATAAATGATTTTTTGCATCTTTTTTCCAGCTTTGGCCAACCACGTGAAATCGAATTTTATTGGTCAAGCATCCAGTGATTCAGAGCTAGCAAAGTATAAAGCCAAAGTAGACAGTATCGGCAATTTAATTGATGGTAAAAAAGATATAGATGGCGTGCTGTCTACAACAAAGCTCTTGCCCAATGTTCAGAACATGAGACAAAATGTTACTGAAAAATTAGGTCTCGTAAGTTCACGTGTTTCTATTTTGCATCTTTTATAAATGTTGTCTGAATCTTTTTGAGTTTTTGACATTTTTCGTCTTACGTAAAATTGTAAGATGATTTCAGAAAAGAAAGTCTTTAAGCAAAACAAATTCAAAATCATTTTTATGCACTTCCTTCAGAAAACAACCGGCCATTTTGTATCAAGGTTTTTTTTATTTTATAAATATATATTCCCACATTATTAGTCTTCTAATATATATATATATATGTATATATATTTGTATATTTTGGTAGCAAGTCATTATTCAAGCATATCTGATGGAACACAACTGAGATCTTCTTTTTTCCGATTTGTTGATAACCCTAACCCTAACCCTATACGTCCTCTTGGCCGCATTTGTCGCTATCCTGGTTCACAGGACCATATTTGGGATATACCCCTGGTCGTGTTCGTCGATCCCGACTCACAGAATCATAGATGCAACCCAACAGGGCTACATTCTTAACTGTCTAGTGGTGGACCCTTCAAGGGTGATCAGACTCTCACTGGTCACCGGAAAATACCGCTCTGCTGCTCAGGGCACACAAAATGGGTATGACCCTAAGTCTATGTGGCAACTCTTACTTCAGCCAGTTGTCGTCAGATGCTGGGGTAGGGTTCATCTTTCGTATATGTCTGATGAATGGCTTGTATGCTGCCCTTCTCAGCTGTAATTTGGTACCGGTGCTGTAACAAAACATGTTTTAATTCAACAGTTAAAAAAAATAACTCAGAGAATTTCTTGTGAACAAAAATAATTATTTTAAAAAAGATTCATGGTAAATTTTGTACATGGAAAGCTAAGTTCTTCGAGTTCTCAATTACTTTCTGATGCAGGTTGTACAACTTAAGTTTGTTTAAACAATTTCGCAGCTAGAAACAAGAGCTTTTCCACTTATCTTCTCTGGGGTTTTGGCCGCCGCCCCACCGGGCTGGAGGCCAAGGCGATGTGCACTGCTCGATGCCGGTCAGCAAAAGTCTCAACTATTTCTAAAAACACAATGGTTTTTATTAAATCGACTTCTTCCCCCTCTGTCACTTGTAGATTACTCTTTTTTTTCTCTATCCCATTATTTTATATTTTTCTTTTCTTATGAATCTTTTCTTTCTCTTTCGTAACCATATCTCTCTTTAATTCTCTTTTTCCCTTTTTCTTTCTTCCTCTTCAACTACAATTACTTTTCCCTCAAAGAAACTGTATTATCTGTCCAAACTAACTCATTAGCTAACTCTCGCATTTTCCAAGTTTCGTTTCCATGCTCGCTTGGTGGTCTGACACTTAACTTGACCAGGTGACTTTATGACAATATTTTCTAGATAATAGAACAGACCTTTCGTTGCCGTGTCAACTTCACTTTTCTTTTCTGTTTATCATAGTGGCAATAAAGTATTCCAGACTTTGGAGAAAAAAATAAATTTCTAATACCTCATGTCGAACACCCCACCCAACTCTTAGCCTGTAGCAGGGTGAATTGGTAATATCCGGGCAAGTAACATCATTACATATTATGGCGCCCAGTAGTTGTTGTTCGGTTATATTCTCTTCAAGCACTTTCTTCGCTTAGAACTAACTATAGGAGAATATGACGAAACAACAACTACTGGGCACCATACTATACAACTTGTCAGCCAAAATAAAAAAGACCGCTTGGCAAAGCACAATGTTATCCAACAAAATCAGAAAAAGAACTCAGTTGTGTTCAATCAGACATGCTTGAATATATATATATGTATATTCTGTAAGGTCTGACGAGGTTGCTGGATCATAGATATGGTTTGGCAACCGAAACATGTGTAACTATACAGATAAAACGGTAATAAAAAATAAAACACATATTTGCCCTACAATAGTATTGAGCACTCTCTTCAGGTTTTTACTAATTACCATTTTTGATATATATATATATATATATATATATATATATATATATATATATATATATACGAGCAAACAGTTAGTAAAACATGTTAAAAAACACTTTGAAAAAGAGTTAAAAACATATTTAATCTGAAAAGGAAACACTAGATAAGTGGATAGTCCTTAATCTGCGAAGTTTCGATTAAATACTTTCCTTCTCATCGGAGAGTAGGAATTAGCAAAATACAGGATCGGATTTTGCATGCAAAAGTATTTGATGAAACAACAAGTAAGTCAAAGATCTTACTTGATAACAAAAAAGTGAAGCAGAGGCAATATGGTGAAGAAAACGGTGATTACACGTGAATGGATAGTCTGGTAGAAGATAAATAATCCAGTGACGGTAAAATCCAAATATATAACTTCAAGAAAGTTAATTGAATTTCCATTTGCACAAGTAAAATCCAAGGAAATCCCGTAATTGGAAGATGGTCCAAAATAATCCAAAGCTAGAAATCCATGGAATAATTCACAAAAATGTGTACAAGGGGAAAAAAAGGGGAAAAATTCCAATAATATTTATAAAAGAACAATAAGATATGCTTTTCACTCTCCTGCCGAGACATAAATATAAATAAGAAAGATCAAGGAAGAAAAAGAGGAGAAATAAATGGTTATAGAGTTAAATATAAAATAGAGAAACAAATGTCAATATACATAAATAAAAGAAAAATAAGATATGCTTTTCACTCTACTGCCCTACTTATTTTATTTTATTTTATATATATATATATATATATATATATATATATATATATAATTCTGGGTTAATATTTTCCCAAGGGAAAATAACCAATGAAGTTTTAACAAGGTTAATACAAGAGTGCTCGTAAGCATTAATATGTTGTTACGCACTCATGAGCATGTTTCGGTTAGCTAGTTACTAGTAACTAGAGATCTATTCAGGTGATGTTGCTTATACAGAAGTTTAGTCCGTGATGAAAATGATTCAGGGATTCAGCAATCACAATTTTTTTTTTTTTTTATCAGGTCACATTACATGTTGTTAAAAATAAAAAATGGTCTTTCATAGTCTTGCGAGGAAGACAAAAAAGAAAAAGAAGGAGTGGGGATTAAGGTTTGTGTCGAAATAGAAAAATAGAATTGCTGAATCCCCGAATCATTTTAATTTCAAATACAGCATCATAAAAATCAAGTATTTTTCTCTCTGGAACATTCTAAGGTTCTCCTGTGTAGGAGACGTCTCTCTGAATGACTTTCACTTTTTCTTGCTCCCATGTCTCTATTCCGAATTTCTACCAAAACGGTCATTAACAATGGTGTTTTTTTTTTTAATGTTAACATATTTCAAACTGTGACAAATTATAGCACAATAAAAAGAATTAATTTAGAACAAAATCATTGGTTTATTTTGAATTATTTAATCAATTAAAAATTCCATTTTTTACTTAATTACTAAATTAAAAAAGCTATTCTTGTAAATTGCATAACAATTTAAAAAAACAAAAATATCATAAAAATTGAATTTAACTTGAAAATACTCTGAAAAAATAGCTTTTTAAATTTAGAAATCAAGTAAAAAATGGCATTTTTCCTTGATTAAGTTATTCGAAAAACGAAAAAATGATTTTTGTTTTAATTTATTTTTATTGTCCAGTAATTTATATCAGTTGATTACTAAATTTAAAAGGCTATTTTTTTCATAGTATTTTCAAGTTGAATTCAGTTTTTACAATATTTTTTTTATTAAATTGCTAGGTAATTTGCTAGAATAACTTTAAAAAAAAAAACAAAAGAAAACATTGTTAATAACCGTTTTAGTAGAAAAAAAGTCCACCGATATCGGCCCGCTACTACAAATTCAGAAGAGGGGCATGTGAGTGAGAAAAAAACAAAAGTAGTTCAGGGAGATTTGAAAATAAAAACTTAAAAAACCAAGTCACTTGCATGTAAGTAAAATGACACATGAATATGTTCTCAAAATATCATTTTTTTATTTTTTGTTCAAAGTTTTTAAAAAATGGGTGCTTATTTAGAACTAAACCTATTTTCAAAGCATAAAAAAAACTTTCTCACAAAACGAGGATATCATATTCAAAAATCACATAAATTGATCAAATAGTTTGGGGTTTTTTTAACTAAGAAAATCAAATTTTGTGACTGAGATACTATGTTATGGTCCACCATGTTTTAAAAACGAAAAGATAACTCAGTTTGAAATATCAAGATCAAAATCAGTCTTGTATTGGATACAATTTCCTATTAAAATCATTAAAAATCATTAAACAAATGATTTTCTGTGTATGAAAAAAACTATTTGATCATTTTATGTGATTTTTGGAATATGACATCTTTATTCCGTGTCATAATGATTTTTTTGCTATTTAGTTTTTTTTTTTTTAAATAGTTTTAAAGTCTAAATATGCGCCAAAAAATGTATTACAGAATAAGACTGCTCTATATCTACTTACGCGAGCACTTTCATCCACTAAATAAAAATGTAATTTATTTTGCCGAGAATGTTTAGTCCATTTTTCACTATTTCAACATAGATATTTTTTTTTTGATGAACAAAAATTTCATTCAACTTACACCATTTATAATTTCTCATGATAAATTGACAATTTTTATTTTGTTTTTTTAGATATTCCGGCGTGGTGTCAAAAATGGAACAAGTGGAGTAGATGAGGTAACTCCAAACTTTTGCATTCTCGATTTCCTTCTTACATAATATATATTGGATCAAATAGAGTTGAGGCACTCCAGAATGTACAACAACCAAAAGGACACATTGTATCTCATTACCAATTTTTGTTTTTTAAACTTGTGATGAATTTAAGATATTTATAATAAAAAATCTGGTTCTTATCCAGATTTCAATCTAAATAAAAAAAAAAAAACAATATAAAAAAAAAACTTTATGATGTATGGACCCATCACAAAACAATCATGTCATATACCAAAAATCACATAAATTGATCACATAGTTTTTTTGTTTTTTTTTATAAAGAAATCATTTTTAAACAATTTTAAGCTATTAATGTGAAATCATTAAGATTACAAGGCTGATCTCACAAATTTGAATTATTGTGGAGTTATTTGCCCTTTATTTTTTTCAAGATGGCGATGCTGGACAGTCCCTTTGATTTTCTTAGTTAAAAATAAAACTACTTGATCAGTTTATGTGAGCTATGGAATACAACATCTTCGTTTCGCGATGAGTATATTTATAGATTTTTCTGTATTTTGTCTTTTTAATTAGGTTGAATTCTGGACTTGAACTAGAAAATCTTTTTCTTAAAAAATATTTTTTAGTACAGTTCAGCATTTCTTTTATTTTTTTAACTATTTAAAAAAAAAAATGTTTTGTAAAACATTAAATTTAATGACAAATTGCTGTTCTTATCGTGATTGTTTTTCTCAAAATGTTTCATCTGATGTAACCTCCGACCTTGGCAAAATTCAGTTCATAAGTGACACTCTTCTGGGGGGTTGAAGGTTCAATTCTCAGTGCAGGTAATGCTGAGAATACAATTGTGAAGACATCTACCCTGCCATAAGTCTTTATATTTGGTATTTCCAACAGCATATTTTTTTCTAAATGTTTAAACAATTCATTTCCCCTTTTCCATCCACGTGTGACTTTTTGTCATGGCTCTGACGCTACCCACTTCTTGGAACATTCGTGTCTCAAACACGTCTTTTTCTGCTCTCTCAAGTTTTGAACTCATCTCTATGTCTTGAACACGTCTCAAATACATACTTCTCTGAGCATGTGTGTCCTTTTTATCTCTGCTGTGATGTCACATTGCACAACCGGCTTGGTCATTTGCATATGGCTGCTGCTGCTAACCCAGTGTCAGCAGCTCTGGCAGACAATAGAACGAGAGCCTGCTACCTCTGATGATTAAAAGACTTCTGCTTGAAATTCCTTTGTCTCAGCACAATTAACTTTCAGCCACTGAGTTCTGATATCTATTTGGGGTGAAAATATTTCTCAGTTTTTTTTTCTTTTGTACAACCAGACTAATTAACTTATAGATACTAGAGCATGACCAGCCAATTTGAAGACAAAAATATTTTCTTTAATTCATCTCGAAAGGAAAATTTCACATGGGGTTAAATTTGGTGACATTGCCAGCTGCATAAGTTCCCATTGAAGGGATCAACACCAAAGAAACATTTCACTCAACACTCTATGATTATTGATAAAAAAAATACTATAATAATTCATGAAGAATATGATAGAGCCTAGCCTACTGAACCCGAACCCGAACCCAAACTCTAACCCGATCTCTCTATCACAACTAGACTGCACAATGGCCACCAAATGTGAGATCTTTGTGCTTCACCCTGTATTATGCAAAGCTGTTTAGAAAGTTCTGAAACTTCCATAAAATGATCTCCCTTATTTTGATAAGAACAAGTGGTATGATTTAATTACTTTCAATCACAGCAAAATGTGGCACAAAGCCAGAAGGCGGAGAAAACAGAGACAGTACTCTTATTGGATGCAAAAATAGTCACTTAATATTGCTTTCTAAGTTTCCTGTCAAATAGTAAATTCTTGTAAATTATAATTTACAGTCTTTAAGTTTGTTATTTTCTTCATATATATATATATATATATATATATATATATATATAAAAGAGAGAGAGAGAGAAATAAAAAGGAACAAACCGTGTTGTGTTCATCAATGTTTCATTTTTATTTCGAGACTTCCTCTAGATGAAATAAAGACGAAACGGTGTTCCTTTTTATTTTCCTTTTTATTTCTCTATTTTGTCAGAATACTATTTCGACTATTCGCATCATTATATATATATATGTATATATTTGTTTTTTTTGTAAATATTTCAAGTGTAATGTTTTCCAGTTATAGCAGGATAGACAAAAACTTATTTCTTTTCGGATTTGATAAAAAAACTTGACCTAAATTCACCTCATTACTGCCATTTCATAGTGCTGCTGATATTTGAAAGCTTTATAAAAATATTTTGTAATGTTGATTGATAATCTGTTGGTAGTTTTGTAATGAAGATTTGATAGAAATCCTTTGTCTTTTATGTGCTGGGATATGTGGCATTACATGGTGCAAAAAAACTTCTATCTCTTTACCCCTCTCTATAGTCGCTCTATCTTTCTCTTTCTCTCTCCCCTTCCCATTTTCTCCCTTCCGTCTTTCTCTTCCACCCAGCTCATTCCTCTATCTGGATGCACACAGACAACTTTCCTTCATATAGATTCCTCAAGGAATGAGTTAACATCTTCTTTTCAAATTAGTACGTAAAATGAAAAGCTGCTCCCCACACATACATCTGATGAAACCTGGTCCAGTTATTTCCTAAAAAAAAAACGAATATTTCTTTTTTATTTTAGATATTATTCAATTTACCAACTTTGTGGGTGTTTGTTTCGTAGTTTTTTTGTTTTTTTTTACTTTACTTGGACATTAATAGCTTATTTCAGTCTTGACATATGGATACCAACTATAAGGGTGCCTGCGCGTGGAATTTTTGTGTCAAAAGTTGCGCAATCTCCAACCACACCTCTCCTGAGTCAGCATTGTTTTTAAATACCAGTGGCAAGTGGAGGTTCGGAATGACTGGAAACAATGTTGTGATAAGCGGAGAGCACATACAATGCCTAGAATTCCCAAATGGTCACCCATCTCGTGAGAACCGGTGTGTCAACGTGATTATGCCATATTATTTGGACATGCACACAGACAACTGCACTTTCATATAAGTTTCCTTTATTTTATCTTTTATATTTAAACTAGCAGGGATGTGTGGTGTTGTCTGGTGCAAAAAATGTACCAGATTTTTATTAAAACTTCTATCTCTTTAACCCTCTCTATCCGTCTCTCTATCTTTCCCTCTCTCCTCTTCATTTCCCCCCTCCGTCTTTCTCTTTCATCCAGCTTATTCCTTTATATGGATGCACACACACAACTCTCCTTCATATAGATTCCTCACGGAACGAGTTAGCATTTTCTTTTCAAATTAGTACGTAGAATTGTTGAAAAACTGTCCTCCTCCATGTATGCATCTAACAAAACCTGGCCCAGTTCCTATTTACTTGCCTCCCCACGAGGACAGAGTTAGACACAAGGCCTGTTTCTAATGTGGGAAAAATCCAGCTCCCCAAGAAAGGGCACTCTGGATAGGAACAAAAATAAGTAGCATCAGAACAGATACTACACTGTGAAACCTGGCCCAGTTAATTTCTAAAAAAATATATATTTTTTTTAATTTTAGATATTATTCATCTAGAGTAATGCAGATCAAAAATTTACCAACTTTGTGGGTGTTTGTTTTGTAGTTTTTTTTTTGTTTTTTTTTTTTACTTTTAGTTGGACATACAGAAAGAAAACTGCTCATTTATATAATCGATGCTTGTTCCCAATAAGTTTTCTGCAAATTCAATGTGCTTTTCTCCTTTCCAGGTTCTTTCACTTGGCGCTGATGTCCTTCCTGAATATAAGTTGCAATCATCCCGTATACACCGATGTACCATTCTTCATTACTCTCCTTTCAAAGCAGTTTGGGATTGGATTATTCTTCTCCTTGTTATCTATACAGCTATTTTTACCCCTTACGTTGCGGCTTTTCTGCTCAGCGAAGAACGCAAAAAAGATTCCCAAAGTGTGCAACACCGCTACCAAGATCCTCTTACCATTATAGACCTCATTGTGGATGTCATGTTCATTATTGACATTCTTATTAATTTCCGTACCACCTATGTGAATAAAAATGACGAAGTTGTCAGCCACCCAGGAAAAATTGCCGTTCATTATTTCAAAGGATGGTTCCTCATTGATGTTGTCGCAGCAATCCCTTTTGATCTGCTGCTATTTGGTTCCGAAACAGATGAGGTGAATATTATTTATCTTGCTTTCATTTTTGTTTCAATCATGTTTTTTTGTCTAATTTATATATGCCTAGGTTAAGTCCAAAAATTCGAATTCCAGAATTTTTTTTTTTTTTTTTTACATAGGCATCCCCACATTATCAAGGCCAAGAGGCCACTCAAGGATAAGGGTTAAAGAGTGTACAGTAGAAATTGGACAATATAGTAATCATTAGTAATGAAAATTCGGTAAATTTGATAACTTATATGGAACGGCTCATCAAGAACTTATTTACGCTAGACTTGAACACAACCATATTGTAGTCAGCCGGAAAGTGAACTCTGTTTATAATTCAAACATGACAGTGTTTGAATATGTGGTTAAATGTTAGTTTTTCTCATTTAAAAATGCTTTAAAGCTTTACTGTTCACTCATTTTGCAACCAAATTTTAAACAATTTTTACAGTTCATATGTCACCTCTTCAGCTATATTTTGAAATATCAATTTTCAATTTTCGTTCATGAAAACAAAAGTTATAATAAAATTACTGGTGTTCAAAAGTCTTCAGAATAAGTAAGGAATGTGAGAGACGGTTTCTTCAGATTGGCTCTTGGTTACCATAGCAACTTTTTTGTTGTCGACACCTTCATAAATCATAGCGGGAATGTCGCTTGCATGCCATCTTATTTGGGTTATATAGAGGGAGTTAACAAATGGGAGGGCTGATAATCTTTCACTTATAACGTTGCCCGTTAATTCTGTTTCCCTCTTTTTTTTTGTCCCTTATTTCTATTTATTTACTTAATTACATCTTTTATTTGATTTTTTTATTTAAGAAGTTGGTAATAATTTTTTTTATAGATTGTTGACAATGCTTATCATATTGAACACAAAAAAAGAAAATATTATTTCAAAGCAAAGCCTGGAAAAATCATGGATTACATAGAAAAATGCGAGCATGAAAATTAATATGGTTAAGATTAAACTTAGAAAAGTAAAAGGACTAGTTGTTAAAATTGGAAAAGAAAAAGACAAGATATTCTAGTAAAACAAATAATAAATTTATAATTTAAAATATTGCATCGTAAGAACTTTTCAAAAAATTCAATTTAACATTATATATAAATTCTTAATGCTGCAATATGTTAAGTTATAAATTTATCATAGTTTTTACTTGAATATCTTGTCTTTTTGTTTTCCAGTTTTAACAACTAGTTCTTTTACTTTTCTAAGCTTAACCTTAACCATATTACTTTTCATGCTCACATTTTTCTATATAATCTAAATATGGAACGGAAGTCACTAAATATGAAATGAAATTTGAAACCATATGGAAATAATTTATTTCAAAATATTAGTTTAGTTTTAGCACTTCTTTTTATATTATATTTTCGTATTTCATTTCATGCTTAGTGACTTTCGTTCCATACCAAACTCATCCACCAGTTTTGGGTCTAAACACTTGAAATTTTAGATATAGGTTACTTGGACATGGATCTAACTTTATAATTTGATTTGAGCCCAAAACAGTAAATGTTAAGGGGGCAAAATTTGGGCCAAAGTTTTAAAAAATTTAATCTCTGCGGTCTCTAACAAATAAGTCAGAAATTTTTGGTCTAAACATTTGAAATTTTACATAAAAGGTATTCAGACATAGGGCAAGCTTTTTAATCAGGTTTTTTTTTTTTTCTGAAAATTTGGCTTCCAAGAGTTCAAAGTTTAAAAGATTTTACCTTTGTGGTCTCTAGCAAACTATTAAGCCAATTTTGGGTCTAAACATTTGAAATTTTACATAAAGGGTATTCAGACATGCAGCAAGCTTTTTAATCAGGTTTTGGGCGAAAATTTGGCTGCCAAGAGGTCAAAGTTGAAAGAGTTGACCTTTGCAGACTCTATCAAACTTCTCTACTCATTTTGTGTTTAAACACTTGAAATTTTAGATGTGTCAAACATTTTAATTCAATTTGAGCCCAAAACAATAAATGTTAAGGGGTCAAAATTGGGGTCAAAGTTTTAAAAAATTTGACGACTGCGGTCTCTACCAACTTTTCTCTATAGTAGTTAAGGAAGTCTATTATATAGAAAGGCATTACCGTACATATTCACACATTTTAATATATATATATGCACATAAAGTTATGAACAGTACATAGGGCCCAAGCAAAGCCGGGCGGAACTGCTAGTATATATATATATATATATATATATGTGTGTGTGTGTGTGTCTGTCTGTCTGTCTGTACATGCATACATTAGAAGTACTACAGTAAATTAAATATAAAAAATAAAAACAAATAAAATAAAAAATCAATACATAAAAAAAATTGTAATTAGAACTTTCTTTGCCTATAATTTTAAATTCTAGCCTACTGAATTGAGTATTCTGCAATAGTGGCACATTTCCCAGGCATCATTTGATAAAGAGGTAATACCTTAAGATATTAAGATTGTATCAATCTATACTGAAAGAAAAAAATTATTACCTACAAAAATTAAAACACTATATATTGTTTTTTTTTTCCTTTTTAACTTTTCCTAGTGCCCATTCTCCTTCCTCAACTGTCCCAGCTTTTTAAAATATAAATTTATTTCAAATTATAAGCTGCTGATATTATTGCATGTTTTTTTTTCTACTTCAATGATAAAATAAAGTATAGAATCCTCAGAGTTTTTGGAGTGTGGAGGGTACATTCACTCCCCCCCCTCCCCCATATATAAAAAAAATAAATAAATAAACTGTATGATATGTATACCCATGACTGAAAAAAAAAATTGTATTTCCAAAATAACATAAAATGATCAAGTAAGTTTTTTTTTTTATAAAAAATCTCATTTTTAAGCGATTAATGGAAATTCGTAGGCATTACAAAGCTATAAAAAAAACAACTGTTGCAACGTCGAATTATTTGGAATTATCCCCCTTGTTTTTTAGACTCTTTTCAAAATCGCGTTGTAAGCCAGTCACTCCTTGTTTAGCCATAAAATTTGATTTTCTAATTTGAAAATAAAACTACTTGATCAATTTATGTGATTTTTGGAATATGATGTTTTTTTTCATCACGGGTATGCACATCACAGATTTTTCTTTTACTTTTGTTTTTTTCATATGGAAGGAACTCTGAATAAGAATTTAAACATTGCGTTATTGTTATTTTTGGATTTTTTACTTTTTAAATTTTTTTCCGGTGCTCATATTTTATTCCTGAATTACCCCAACCTTCTAAAATATAATTTTTTTTTTTTAAATTATAAACTGCTGATCGTATTGCATGTTTTGTTTCTTTTCTGCCTCAATGATAAAATGAACTATAGAGTCCTCAGAGTTTTTGTAGCATAGAGGGGTCTTGTCCAGACACCCCTCCCTACATATGAAAAAACAAAAAGAAAAAGAATCTGAATGATGTGTCAGAAGAAAAATATTATATTGTATTCTCAAAATCACATAAATTAATCAAGTAGTTTTATTTTTATAAAGGAAATTTGTAGGGATGGCTGTAAAAAAAAAGTAACTTTGAACTATTTGGAGTTATCTCTCTTGTTTCTTGAGACTGAATTCAAAATCGCATTGCAAACCAATCATTCCTTGTGTAGTCATAAAATTTGATTTTCTAATTTAAAATAAAACTACTTGATAAATTTACATGATTTTCGGAATATGATATTTTTGTTCCATCACAGGTATGCACATTACACAGATTTTTGTTTACTTTTTTTTTTTTCATATGGACTCTCTGGACAAGCACTTTATCTAGATATACTAACATATTCCGAATTCGATGAAATAAAGTGAAATGTAATCCACAAGCTTTTTTTAACTGAAATGTATATTTGTTTTCATTCCAGACAACAACCTTAATTGGTTTGCTAAAGACTGCACGCCTGCTTCGACTGGTACGAGTAGCACGGAAACTTGACCGGTATTCTGAATATGGTGCTGCTGTTCTAATGTTACTCATGGCAACGTTTGCTCTCATCGCCCATTGGTTAGCTTGTATTTGGTACGCCATTGGCAACGTCGAGCGGCCCCATCTACGGCATCCTGTTGGTTGGCTAGATGAACTGGCCAAACAAACGCAACAGTATTATTCGCCCAACAAAACTCATAGTGGACCAACAACCAAATCCAAATATGTAACGGCACTTTACTTCACGTTTAGTAGCCTCACTAGTGTCGGATTTGGCAACGTATCTCCAAACACAAACTCAGAGAAAATCTTTTCGATATTGATAATGCTGATTGGGTGTAAGTAAATTTGATTCATTTGCAAAGAAAAAAAAATTGGGGCTTCTATATTATACAAACGAAAAAAAAAAATATTGAATTTCAAGTGAAACAAATGGTACCTATGTAATTGTCAGGTCTCAAATAGTAATATATCCAAAAATTATGGAAAATGATAAGATAGAAGAATAATTATTAATGAAAAAAGAAATTTGTGAAAGAGATAAGTTGGTAGAGGAGATGATTAAGTTCTGTTGATTACATCACGTGGCACAACGTAGCGCAAAATGTTGGACAAAATTTATTCTCCATATAAACTTTATCAAAAACAATTTTTCATTAATAATTATTTTTTTTACCTCATTGTTTTCCATAATTTTTTGATATGTTACTATTTGTGATATGACAATTATGTAGATACAATTTGTTTCACTAAAAATTCAAATTTTTTTTTTTCGTTTGTATAGCATAGAAGCACCAACAATGTTTCTTGCTTTGTAGATTGTAAAAAGTGTATTGTTGTTTTAAAAAAATATTAAAATATCTCTCCCATCACTGTAGTAAATTCTGGGGTCATTAGTTTTCATTTACTTGATTTCAAAAAATTACAGGAATTACAACAACAGCAAAAAAAAAAAAAACTGAATAGAGTTTAATCTTGACTCAATTTATCTGAAACTTTTACAAAATGCAAAGAAGAAAGGCCACTCAAGGATAAGGGTTAATGAGTGTACAGTAGCCAATGGGACAATATCTTAGTAATCATTAGAAGTGTAAATTTTGTAAATTTGATTACTTAAGGGGAACAGCTCATCAAGAATTTTTTTACGTTGGACTTGAAGACAAGCATATATTAGTTGGTTGGAAAGCAGGAAGACAGAAGTTCCACAGGCATGCATTTCTAAGAAAGAAGCTTCGTTCATGGAATCTACGTTTAGGTTTAGGCACAGATAAAGAGTGGGGGAAATTATTGATAGTGGTTTCAGCTAGATGAGTATTTTCGTGAAAGTCAGGCCAGGTTGCACCATAGATTGGCGCTCAAACAAGCACTTGCCATGAAAATAACGATAAAGCAGAGACAAGCTTGCAATGTCTCTTCTGTGGGAAAGAAGTTGCAGGGAAGAGAAATTGGGCATCCCCCACTAGGCTACAAAGTCTATTTTGAACTCTGTCAAGGCAGCATAAGCTGCTTCTAGCAGCTCCTGCCCAGATGTGGCAACAGTACTCCATCTTTGGACATACTTTGCTCTTATAAAGGTAGAGAATTGCATCAGCAGGGTGATATCTACTGGAGAGGTAGAACGATCCCACCATTTTTCCAGCAGCCTTGGTAACATATTTGATGTACATATTCTATCTTAGATGAGAAGTAAAGGTCAGATCCAGAATCTTGTCAAAATGTGGAGCCTCCCCAAGATGATGAAAACCATTCGTTTCAGTTGATGTCAGATGAGGATCAGAGCGTTGATGATGTAAAGATAGAAGCTTTGGTTTTAGATGCATTAAAATTAACTAATCACCTCTTTCCTCATTGCACCACGTGATCAAGATCAGAGGAGAGAGAATTGGAGAGAACTTGGTCATTTAAAACCTTTAAAGTGTTGCCATAGATGGTAGTGTTGTCAGCATAAATACCTCTGACTGATCTTAGGATGTGATTTGGGAGATCATTGATGTAGATCAGAAGAGAGTTGGGCTCAGGATAGACCTCTGAAAGACTCCAACATTAATACTGTGAACTGATTTCTGCCCATCAACTACTATTATGAACCTATCAGAAAGAAATGATCTAATAATTGAAAAGACATTTCCAGCTATACCATAACTGGAGATCTTTTGAAGTAGACCTTTATGCCATACCCTATCAAAGGCCTTTGATATATCAAGAACAATTGCCCTAAAAATGAAGCCTCTGTCGAGAGATTCGCAACTCCTATGAGATATAACTGTGTAAGCACATCTGCTGTAGATCTAGCAGAACAAAAACCATATTGCGTGTTACTGAGGAGGTTTCTTTTGTTGAGATGATTGACTGCTTCTCTATTTAACAGATTCCAGCAACTTACTCATGACGCACAGGAGACTTATTGAGAGGGAGATGACCAATCACTTGAATTTTTAAATATGGGACATATTGATGAGGTTTTCAGGATGTTGGGAAGCAATTCTCCTTAAGACAATGCTTAAGCAGCTTGTAAGTATGGGAGCTAGTTCTGGTTGAAGCATTTTCAGCACTATAATAGGAATGCCATCAGGGTTAGTTGCTTTACTGGAATCAAGGTTTTTGATAAGCTTGGCAACAGCACACACAGATATTTGTACATCGCATAGCATGTTTTCAGATGCAGGAGGAAATACGGGGGGTTGGCAGTCCTGATCACATATGGTAGAATTAACTGCAAAGTTCTTGGCAAAGAGTTTGGCTTTGTCTGATGCTGACGAGATTACCTCAGGTCCATTGATAATGGTTGAGACAGCACACACTTCTATTCAGAACTGTTTGTTATTTGGCAAAACTTGTAGAAACCAAGCTGTTGCTCAGCTACTTTTGACTTGATGGACTGAGAACACAATTGTCTCGAATTCTTTATTACTCTTTTACAGTGGTTGTTGGCAGTCCGGAAGGCGGCTTTAGTCTCATTACATCTATTACGTTGGAAGCCATGGAAAAAGTGATTTCTGTCTGCAATGGCAGCAGCACATTCTGGAGAGAACTACGGCTGGTTGTTAGGTATTTCTGGAATTTTTTAGAGGGTATGAAGCTGTCTATACCAACAATTAACCATTCTGTCAGGTTATACTGTCTGATACTATAGAGGAAACATTCTTTTTAAACATGGAATGCAGAGGTAGATCTAATATAAATGTACGAAAGCTATCCCAATCAGCCATTGAGTATCAGAGGACTTATTACATTTTTTTTATCTTGACTGATACAACCAAGTGATTGGAAGATCCCAGATGAGACAGAACAGAAGATGAAGTTGTGAGATAAAGGTCTAGGAGACTTGCATACTGATCGTCAGTGTCAACTCATGACAAAACCTCCCTTCATTATCTGTCTTGGTTGAGTGGGATAACCATTCCACATTGTGAACATTGAAGTCTCCACAGACGTGAATGTTAGCCAAAGGATGAGCAGACAGGATGTGGTCAATTTTCTCAGATATGCTCTTAAAGATAGTAACTCCGCTGTTGTAGGGGTAATAGAGGGCAAATATAAATGCAGTGGTGTGAGCAAGTGCAATCCAGAAGCACATATAGGGTAATTTAGGATCCTCTCTGGAGATGTCCCTACCACATGGAAAGCCATCTCTAATGTAGGCACATATTCCGTGCCTATGGTGATCTTGGGGGTCATATTTGGATGTTATATTAGAATATCCTTTAATTATGAACTCATCTAGGAAAATAGTCGGTTCAATGCCAGTTTTGCTTAGGAAGAATAGGTTTGGTTTGGTCTACTGTAATTGGGTTTCAACCTCTGGAAGGTTAGAATGTAGACCCCTGATATTGGAGAAAGAGAGACTGTAATGGAGGTCTACATTAGAAGTTGGAGTTCTGGGTTAATCATGTATTCTTTCTAGAGTTTTGTGGAATAGGTCAACAGACTTGGTTAGAGCAAGGCAGAGAGGGAAAGCAAGGGAGAAAAAGAAGTGAAGAAGTATTTTTTTTTGTAGACCATGATAAGGTAAAGCCGTAACAATTACCCACTAATATGTCATTGAGAAGCTCCACCAGAAGCTACTGCATGGTTTAGAATCCATTCATCAAATAGCAATACAGCAGCCCCAGTATTTTGCACCTGCTGATAGGATGTGGTTAATCAATTATTCGGGTCCCTGACTATCAGGCAGATAACGTCAGCCCAATAAATTTTTTACCTCCAGCACCCTTATTAGTGACATGGTTACAAGGATAGAAATAGAAACAGAAAATTTCTGACATCTCAGGCGACTGCTCACGCAAACGTATTAAACTTTTATGCATAAGTTTTAACCAATTAAACTATTGTTGATTTGCCTTTTTTTATTCTGTGACAGCTCTTATGTACGCAAGTATCTTCGGTAATGTTTCTGCGATTATCCAGCGTTTGTACTCAGGAACTGCTCGCTATCACACACAAATGCTTCGGATTAAAGAATTTATTCGTTTTCACCAAATTCCCAACCCTCTACGTCAGCGGCTTGAGGAATACTTTCAACATGCATGGTCTTATACGAACGGTATTGACATGAACATGGTAAGTGTTTAATGCATAATTTCTACTTTATTTCTAATAAAGTTTGTAGAATTAATAAGTGTTATGGGCAAATAACTCCGATGCCTTGGGAAAGGCAAAGGAGTAAACCTTGACAAAGATATAGTTTGACATAGGCATAATTCACGTTGACAAAGCAGTTCTCATCAGATCACCGAAGTTAAGCAACATTGACCCTGGTCAGTACTAAAATGGGTGACTATTTGGGAATTCCAGGTGCTGTATGATGTGCTCTCCGCTTATCTCGGCATTGTTTCCAGTCATTTAGCACTTCTTCTTGCCGCTGGACTCAAACAGTGCTGATTCAGGAGAGATGTGATGGGAGTTTGCGCAACCCTTGCCTCACAATTACATACGCAGCTACCCTTATATGGCCGGGGAGGGGTGGTAACCATTGTCTCTTGAGACTGAACGTAGGCATCACATATGGAGGGGGGGGGCTTCATTTATCTTTCCTATAGTCTTATCTATCAATTCAGAAAGACTTTCTAACAAGAAAAATGAATAAAATATTGTAGAAAAATCCAGAAGGTTCAAGAATGTTCTGGAATTTTGGAGAAAGATCGAGGAAGTTCTAAAATGTTGAGATTGTCGGACTGACTTCCTCATCTTGGTTGTTAGGAGTCTCGAACCTAACCCTTTATTATTATTAGTGACATATGGCTGAGTGGTCCTAGACGGTGTATCAAAGTTTACAGTTACCCAAAGGTGCTGAGTTCAATCCTGAACGAAGGCAGTGAAAAAGTAACATTCAAAACAGAGAATCAGCAACTATGTCCCAAAGCCTAGCTGTAGTCCGAACACGGTACCCCCTTAATAATAATAAAGGGTTGGGTTTGAGACTCCTAACAAACGGTTCCCCAGTTCGATACAAAACACCTGACGAAGGCCGGAGGGCAAAACGGCCGAAACGTTGTGACAATAACAACCAAGATGAGGAAGTCAGTCTGACAATCTCAATCAATGAAAACACCTCATCTCAAAAATACAGATAATTACTTCTAAAATGCTCTATTACTGGTGGGTGCTCTCTATGAAAATAGTTTTCCGCACTACCCAGGCAGTTGCTATGTGGACGTGAAAAGATTTACTTCAACTGTCACATGATTCAGGTTAATCCAGCCAAAAGAACCCATCGGAGAACCTTCTGGCACAAAAGGGTAATTACTTTTGAAATTTTTCTCTAACCCAAGTTAATTTAAATTTAATATTTGAGATTTCTTTTTGTAAGTAGTTTAAATTAACAGCTGGGCACATTTATTTCTCGCTAACATACTTTAATGAATTTGAATTCTTGTACTACTAATATTGCATCACTTTATATCCAATTGCAATGTTATACTTCTGAATTTTTTTAGATGAGGATTAATTATTCATATTATTTGGATTCATCGGACTACTGTTCTCATCTTGAGTGTGATTTTTACAACGTTTCGGTCGATGTAACCTCCTATCTTCTTCAGATGTATCTTGTCTTGGGAATGTTTCTGTCAAACTTGTGAATTTGGACGGCATTTCGAATGCAAGGACCCATGGCGCAGTTGTTATAGTAATTGGAAAAATCAATTGTAAAAGTAATATTTTCCTAAAGGTTGATGGTTAAATCCTCAGTGTGGGCGACCGAAAAATACAATTGTGAATTACTTAGGACCTCTATCCAGTCATAACTAATAGAACGAGAGCATGTTACCCTCATAAATAAAGGGTTCTGTTTGAAATTCCGTCCAAACTCCCTAGTTTGACAGAAACATTCCCGAGTTCTAGAAGATACACCTGAAAAAGGTTGGAGGTTATTCATATTATTTGGATTCTGCTGTTCTCATCTTGAATGTTATTTTTCACGTTTCGGTTGATGTTACCTTCGACCTTCTTCATGTGTATCTTATCAAACTCAAGAGTATTTCTGTTGAAATCTGGAATCTTGACAGAATTTGGAACAGAGCCTTTTATTTACTTCACAGGAGTAGCATGCTCTTGTTCTGTCAGCCATGACTAAATAGAGATCCTAAGTAATTTGCAATTGTATTGTTTTGAACCTTTGAACTGTCAAGAGAATATCACTTTTACAATTATTTTATTATTTTTTTTTTTTCAAGTACTCTAACCACTGCACGACAGGTCCTTGTGAAAATGACACTCTAGATTAGATCAGGAATCCAAATAATATCAATAAAATTTGATATATCTTTTTTAAATGTAAAAAGAAAAACGTTCTGAATAAGAAAAGTATGCCTTTTTTTCTAGTAAATGATGCAATTTTCATCAAAATTGGAAATAGTTACAAATTTTCACTAGCAATGGGCAGATAACTCCATTGCCTTGTGGATGCCTTGAGAAAGGTAAAGGCTAAAGGAATAAACCTTGATAAAAATCTGGTTTGGAGTCCTATTAGGTAGATTGTGAAGCACTGCAATAACTTTCCAGTAACTCCTTCAGCCATATTGACTCTAACCATATTAACTTGCCTTTCCATCAGACTTTGACTGTAATACCAAGAAGGGGGACCCTGATAACTGAACAAACCTAAGTCTCTTTATCACCTGCGCAGACCTGAATCTGGAGAGACAACTCCAACTTCGACTGTATAGCCACAGCATATGCTGCAGTGCACCAGACTAGATACAGAACGCCGTTGTTTCACGAGACAAAAGGTTGCCATCATCATCATCATCATGCAATTTTAAATGATGATTTTTTCCATATCTTGCTTGTCCACCAAGTTTCAGTCATGATTGACCAACAAAAAAAATTTTTTTTTTTTTTAAATCTGTGAGGGTTAAGATTTGATGAATGTGAAGCTCATTTACCAACTCATCTACTGATGAGATGATCACAAAAGTGTCCCTACATAGTATTGAATGATAATAAAACAAATGCAACAGTACTAATGCGGTTTTATTTTTATTATTGTAAAAACATCATTCTTTTTTTCTTTTTTCATTTAGGTTTTAAAAAGTTTCCCAGAATGCCTCCAAGCTGATATTTGTCTACATTTAAACCGAAACCTGCTCAGCAATTGCCCAGCCTTCCAAGGTAAGGTAACATTGTCTGAGAACCAACATGTTGTATGCTCAGTCGCAAAGGAGATTAAGAATACTATTGTTTCATCCTCACCCAGAAATTTGCATAAATCTGGGTAGGGGAATCTACCAGTGAAAATGAACTTCCTAACTTCTGGTGTGGCTGCTACCTGCAGTATTACTATTGTGAAGCAGTTTATTGAAATAAAATATAAGAAAAGGACTTTATTGAAAATTGTACAATAAAATTTAACAAAATTATAAAAAGATAATAAAATAACACAATTAGTCTTTATTTGCACTTCTAATAACAAAATTTAAAAAATGAAAGATTTTATTTTATTTGAAATTTTATGAGGAGTATGTTTATGAAATTAGAAAAAAAAAAAATTTGTATTTTAAAAATAAGTTTGTTATTTGAATTTATGTAATAAATATGTTTATGAAAGTATAAAAATAAAATTATTGAAATCAAAACAACAAAATTTCAAACATCATAAAAAAATGTATCCAATGCATAATATTCACAAAATAGTTTTAAAAGATTTTAAAAAGTGTTTTCAATCATTTTTTTTAAACAAAAATAAAACTAATTTCAATAATTCTTAATTAAAATAAGGCTGAAAAAACTTTTTAATGATTATTAAATAAAAAAAAAAATGATCAGAAAAACGTAATATAAAAAAGAATATATGCACGGGAGATATAGGCATGAGAGAAAAAAGTGAAGGAACTAATTTGCCTTGTTGCCATTCCCGGTAGCAATCATGCCAGAAATTAGGAATTACTTTAGCTGATTATAACTCGAAAATGTGCCACCCAGCTCTATCCCATCAAGTGAGAACCTATGGGGGAAAATCTCCATGTAATACCGAGCTGTGTATGGGCTAATGATTTAATATATTCCTTAAAGTGATTGGATGTGTTAGTGATTAAAAAAAGAATTATAGAATAGTAATTGGTAATATATTGTAAATTTAACCAATAAAACTTATGACCTTCAATATAAAGTATATCTAGTTTTATTAAGATCCATCAAGTAGTTTCCGAGATATGGGCATTTAAAATAGAGTCAACCATTTTGGAACACCTTGTTGAACAGTAATTGGTATTATCATCATTTTCCGACTTACAGCGTTAAAAATACAAACTTTTTTCCATCCTTTATTTTTCAGGAGCGAGCCCTGGTTGCCTGCGAGCGTTATCAATGAAATTTAAAACCACGCACGTTCCACCTGGTGATACACTTGTGCATCGAGGGGATGTACTTACTGGATTGTTTTTTGTATCAAGAGGTTCAATTGAGATACTTAAAGAGGATATAGTTGTTGCTATTTTAGGTAAGTCAAATTGGTTGGTTTATTCTTGAAATTCATAACATCTTTGTTCAGAATCGTGAACCATGAGGTTGATGAATTCCATAAACAACAAAACAAGGCTGGTATTCTCCTAACTAATTAATAGTTGTTGCTATTTTAGGTAAGTCAAATTGGTTGGTTTATACTAGAAACAGCTGCAATTCATAACATTTTTGTTCAGAATTTATTTTCAATAGTTATTAATCCATCTTTTACTAAAACTTTATCAATTTTGCTTGACCTTGTGCATTTTATGATGAAGTAAAAAAAAAAAAAAAGTTGTAGATGTATGTATGATGAACCATAAAGTCTGGTAAATTGTATAAACAACAAAACAAGACTAATATTCTCTTAACCAGAATATGTTTTGTTTTTTTCAAGTTATAATGTGAAATACAATGTTTTTCCGGCTCTTGTTTACGGTATTTGCACAACCTCACAGTGTTATTTATAATGTTATTTGATTATATGCATGTGTATTATATACTGTTCTGTATTTTGTTACTAATTTTTAATGCTGTATCCCGGGGTTCTACTGTATCTTATTAACGGATAAATAGGTTGACACAGTAAATGGACATCTTTGGGGGAAGGGTCATGAGAAACAGCTCCAATTCATAACGTTTTTGTTTCTGAATTATTATAATTCATCTACTACTAAAACTTTATAAATTTGTGTATTTATGACTTAGTAGCAAAAAAAAATTGTAAATGCATGTATGGTGGACCATAAGTGTTGGTGAATTGAATAAACAAAAAGCACAATGCAATGTTTTCTTTACTGACACATTCTTTTTACGTAAGCTCACACATGAGAGAGAGAGAGGGGGGGAGAAAGAAACAGAGAGATAGACTAATATTCTCTTAACTATCTTAGTAAGAATAAATAGGTGGGCATAGCTTGGGAGAGATAACATTTCACTCTAAGCAATTATCAAAGTTTTCCTTTTAGTTATGACATTATTGTTGCCGATCTGCTTCTCATGTCTCATAAGTAAACTGATCTGAAATCTTAGTTTTTTTGTCAACCTCGATATCTATGATGTCATGCATCATGTCCTGACACCTCTTTGTCTTTATTCTGCTTTGTAACAGTTGAACCTTATACCTAACCTTCAGGTCTAACTCCTGTTATCTTTCTGTGAGAATTGGTTTATGTCTCAAACTTTGTGTCACTTCAATTTGTACTTAGTTTGACCCATGTCAAGATTGATGCTAGTTGATGTAATTGCTATCAGACAGAGGGCAATCCATTATGTAACACACAGAACGAATGCTAATAAAACTCTGTGAATCTTGTCTGTCCCTGTACATATTGGATGACGTCGCAAAAGACTAAAAATAATCTACAATAATATCAAATAAATAATGTATCCATTTTTAAACAGTCCTAGAATTAGACTTCAGTTTCTTGTACATAAATTACATTACAGTTCAATTTTGATTGCTTTTTTTTAATTTATACATGTTATCTTTAAGGTATTGCAGCATATTTATGTGCATTTACTGAAGACTACTTGGCAGCCATTAATTTCTGGAGATTTTCAGTACCATATTCTGATGCCTTGTGCAATAATACACTTATATAAAACGTTTCATTGCTTAATCTTGTGTTTAAACAAAATTATAACATTCTTATGAAAAAAACTAGTGTAAAAAAAACTAGTGTAACAAAATGCATATGATCTTAAAGAGGGGAAAAATATCCAAATATTTAAGGCACAAAAATAGATATAACTTCCTTAGTTTTAATCAGACTTTTAAATAATTAAACAGGTTCTTTCTTAGACTGTAAAGCGTTTTCAACTTTTTCATGTGTATTGTTAGTAAATTTTTAAGATTATAATTTATTATGATGGTAATTAAATACTTAATATAATCCTCCGTTTTCTAAAAACAAATCTTTTTCTATGTTAAAAATCGACCTTGTGTAACTTTAGGGAGGAAAATAAAAAGTAAAGTTTGTTTTTTTTTATGGAAGAATAAAAATTTATAAGAAATTTTATGAATAAGATTTTTTTTAAAAGGTTATTTTGTTTGTTCATATATTTTTGTTTACAAAAAGGTAACTTTTTTAAAATTGATTTATTTTTAAATAAATTTGCTATGGCAACCAGAAATAAAAGAATAGAAAACCGGTGTTAATTCAACATATGTCTCTTTGATTATTTTTGATTTGGGAGTGCCTCAAGTATAATTGATATTCATCTTTCACCAGGTTATTAAAAACCTTTTCCAGCATTAAAATAACTGAGTTATCTTCCCTTGAATAATCATGTGTTTAGAAAAGTAAAATGGGCTATAGTCAAGATTGCCTGCTCTTTTTGATTTCCTGTAACAAGGAAAATATAGTCATTTCTGATTCCAACGGTTATTTTATTAATAATTTACTAGTGAGACTTGTAGAAATTCCACAGTGGACTCTTTCATATGTAATATATTGATGTTGGCATTCTGTGGATGTTCAGCTTAAAATGGAGAGGTTCTGATATTGGTGTAGTCTGGTCATAAAATGTGCTTAAATATGATATTTTAATTTATGCAGATTTCGTATACATTATTATTAAGTCAATTTTCTATCAATTCTTATATATTATAAAGTTGTGATTTCAAAAATAAAAAAATGTATCCATATGACTTGGGATCCTTCAGCTATAATTGAAACCAAAATCAAAGCTTATAAAGGATTCTTGATAAAATTATTTGTAAAAAAAATAATGACTTGAGTGTCATCACCTATAATCAAAACCAAAACTTATGAAGAATTCTTGGTAAAATTATTTATTACAAGAAATGGAAGGTCATAACAATTAAACAACAGTCACTCAGAAGAAAAAAACATGTAAGCGTGACACACAAAATGGCACACGCTATCATATTAATATATACATTTTTAACAAATAATTTAAAAGCAAACCATGTCTTTAACCAAAATATTTCTATAAAAGAAAAAATATTTTTATAACATTTTATCAAGAAAATAAAATTTTGAAGAAAAAGAAAAAAAAACCCACAACAAATTCAGTTGATTACAATTCATTTTGAATATTTGTTTTAAAAAAAACAAACACATAAAGACTAAATTTTTATGTAAACTACTTTTGGTACTTCTTCACTATGATAGCGAGATTTGAAAATCAAAATATTAAATTTCAAGTAAAACCAAATGTAACTACTGAATTGCCATGTCACAGTAATGAACATATCCCAAAATCACGATAAACAATCAGGTAGAAAATTAAATTTTTTTTTTCGATAACAATTAGTGAACATTGAGTTTTGCAAACTTGGCCTAAGATTTTCAAAGTTTTCAGAAAATTATTACCTATTTGTTACAATTCAAGCTCTCTCCGGTTTTGATTTTTTTTTTTTTTTTTTTTTTTTTAGCAAAACTCCCTGTTCACTAATTGTCTTTGAAAATTATTTTCATTAATAATTATAATTTTCTACCGTATTGTTTTCCGTAATTTTTGGATATGTTCATTACTGCAACATGACAAATAAGTAGGTATCATAGGTTCTATTTGGAATTCAGTATTTTGATTTCCAAATGTCGCTATTATAATGAAGAAGAAACTTTATTTTTTGTAAAAGAAACATTATTTGTTAAAGATAAATTATATATTTTTATTATAAAACATTTCATTTAAAATAAAACCATTCTGAAAAAAAAAAAATAGACAAATTAATTAAAGTATCTTAATGGGAATAATAATATAGTTTTGTCTTCAGACAGACACCAAATTTCTGTTAGTGATAAAATCGGCTGACAGCATATTATCTGTGTTGATGTGTACACAAAATTGTTTAAATTAAGATTTTCAAAGTTTTCAGAAAATTATTATCTCCCTTGTTATGAATCAAACTCAATTGAGGTTTCATTTTAAATGTATTAATTCAATTAAGTTAATGGACTAAAATAGTACTTTATTTTCTTTGCAGGAACTGATGATGTCTTTGGAGAGAACCTCTGCAAACACGTGACTATTGGTAAATCAAGCTGCAATGTCCGCGCTTTAACTTACGGTGACCTCCACAAGATTAATCGTGATGATCTTTTAGATATCCTTGACATGTACCCAGAATTTGCTGAGAGTTTTACAAACAACTTAGAAATAACATTTGATCTTAGAGATGTGAGTATTTGATCATTTTCATTTAAAAAAAAATAGCAAAAGAAAATGTTACAATGTAAGGAAAATCGTAACTTACTTGGCTAGCATGCATGTGTGCATGCGTGCTTCAAAGGGTCGGTCGTATAACAAAAAAAATAGAAAGATAGGCTAAAATGGTGACACCCAGTTGATTTTATGGTTAACAGTCACGTGAATGACGCAGACGTCGCCGTTTCTATGCAAATGAAACAGAGGAAGAATAAAAATGGATGTGAAGCGAACAGGGAGATGTTGGATGATGACATGTTACATACATGTTTTTTGTTTTTTTTACATGGGGTTCACCACTTATCAAGGCCCGGAGGCCACTCAGGGATAAGGGTTATTGCGTGTACAGTAATCAATGAGATATTATTGTAATAATCATTAGTATTGGAGATTTGATAGAGTGTCTTACTTAAGGGGGCGGTTTGTCAGGAATTTGTTTATGTTGGATTTGAAGACATCCAAATTGTAGTCAGGTGGGAAACAGGCAAACGGAAGAGAGTTCCACAGTCGTGCACTTCTGAGAAAGAAGCTCTGCTCATGGAATCTACGTTTTGATTTAGGCACAGATAAAGAGTGGGGAAAATTATTGACAGTAGTTTCAGCCAGACGGGTGTTTTTTGTGAAAGATTGGCAAGGGGGGACGAGAGATTGGAGCTCAGACGAGCACTTGCCATGGAAATAATGATAAAACAAAGACAGGCTCGCAACGTCTCTTCTGTGGGAGAGGGGCTGCAGGGAAGAAAAAAGGGCATTCCCCACTAAACCACAAAGTCTATTTTGTACTCTGTCAAGGCAGGATAGGCTGTTTTTAGCAGCTCCTGCCCAGATCTGGCAGCACTACTCCATCCTTGGACGTATGTGCAAGTCAATTTAAAAGAATGTCGAATTTTGGAGTTTGAAATTTTGACAACAGTGTGGAGGTTGAAAATTTGGACAACAAAGTGGTGAGTTGTGGACTTGAAAATTTTGATAACAGAGTGTCAAGTTTTGTAGTTGGAAGTTTTGACAACAGTGCATCAAATTTACCCGAGAGATTATTAGTTTAATACACAATATACAAGATGCCTTAAAATGAAAGAAAAGGACAATGTTCGGGGGATGGGGGTCATTTATCACACACAGAGCACAACTGATTTACACATGATATATCAGAATTGTGTTTGCATTTTATATTTTTAATACTTGTAAACCAGTGCTCGCATCCTCGGCAATCGCTAAGATGGCACATCCAGAATGGAAGGAAAAGAAAACCGTGGCACACCAGTGTTGGGGATTGGAAATTGTCAAGAGGAGAAGTATGGATCTACAAATAATGAATTGATTATTTTTATGTATCTATGCTCCTGAAACACGTCCATGACAGGAGTTAATTTCTTAGAGTCTTTCATGATCAATATCAGTAATATGGCGATGAAACTTTCAAGTCATGAATGCATGAGTTCAATCATCCTAATGATACTATTTGTAATCCCCTCTGATCCATTGGGACAGAATAAAAACATAGGAGATATTACTTTTGAAATGCTTCCCTTGTAATTCTGTAAATAATTGTCTCACACTTTCGATATCACCCCCCTCCCCCCAAAAAAAAGTTATCCCAAAACTCTCCTAGCATTTGTATATACTGTTATACCTTCCTTTATTATCTGCTTAACCTCCTCTTTTCCCACCCTAACTTTACTATTTCATTCTAACATGGATTCTTAGTACCAAGTGATCAAAACTTGATCTCACTTTGAAAAAATTTGTTGATTAAAAAAAGAATGAAACATAAAACTAATTTTATCATCCACTATAATTTGGATATCATATTTATCATCTATATCATATTTTATCATCCACACTTTCCATTTATTTTCTCAATATACTAAGCGCAAGTAGAGCAGATGTATACATATTTTATAAAAAAAATAAATAAAAAAAAATAGGAGACATTTTGAATTCTGGCTTCAAACAAAACAAGGAGCACCATATTTCTTATTTGATGCTCCTTCTGCAAACTCATTCCTGAAATAATTTCTTCCACATGTCTCTCTCATAAGACCACTGTTAGAGTATGGTGTTCAGACTTCTGCTCTATATCTAATATGTAATGTCCAGCATCTGGAGAGAGTTTAAAGACTGACTACTTGAATAGTGCAGAGATTATGAGAGCTGCCCTACAAAAGTTGACTTAAGAAGACAGTTTAACACATTCGCTGCCAGTTACAGCTCCATTTAATTCATTGTCATTGCCAAGCTATTTTTTCTGCAATTTCCAGAATATAAACTCAACAAATAATGCATGTGAATATAATAAGGAATATATATTAAATTTGTTTTCTTTATTTTTTAAAGGAATTGTCACAAGCCACTTTTACTAAAGGAATCGTCAGTTTTTATCAGTTTGTATATTTTTTTGTAATAAAAATAACTCAATAAATCAACTTTTATTTATAGTGAATCATTCAACTTATAACTTACATACATATTCGCTAGAAAAAAAAACATAATACATGGCAGGAGCCAAATACGAGATAACTCATAAACATGCTATTCAATATGTATTATTTTGAAATGCCAGTTCAAGTTCAAGACAGTTATCGTACGTGCCAAATATGCATTGAATAATAGAAAAATAATTTTGTTACGAGTTTACTCATAGCAAGTAAGGCTACGCAAATGCCAGGGTACGAGAAAACTTGTTGGCAGCGAATGTGTTAAAGACTTGAATAGAGCTGGGATTCTGAGTTGCCCTATGAAAGTTGACTCAAGAAACTTGTTTAACAAATATTTAAATGGAATATGTTGTACTTGTGCCCCCTCGGTGTACATCCCTGACAAACCCACTTTGAAATGTTCCCTTCGCCCGAAGATCTGCTCGGCCTTTTGGCCGGGATCAAAGTGTAGTATCTGGTGAAAGAAGATACTAGCTGGGAGAAACTTTTGACTTTGTTTAGTTCTGGAGTGACAAGGATGACCAACGACCCCCACAATCCCCCCTTTTGAGTTGGCCATGTGCCTAAGTTTTTTGTTCATCGTTGATTTTGACTGTATTTTTTAACATGAATAAAAGATTTAATATCTCAAAGTGTAGTATCTGTTCCGACAGATACTGCAAGCAAAGACTAGCTATGATCTGAACTTGGTCAAGGTAGGGATCACCCTACGACCACAGTTACTATCCAGCTCCCATTTCCCACCTCTCGGGAGCAGGATCCCCCTTTCCCTCCCCCCTCCCTCTCTCTCCACATTAAAAAACGGCCTTGTGCCTAATTTGCTCAGTGGGGAAGCAAATAAATACTATCCCTGACAAACCCACTTAGAAATAAAATCTCACCCCTTCACTGTTAAGATCCCTAGATGCCAGAAAACATTCTATTCTAACAGTTTCTTCCCTCCAACAGCTAGACTTTGGAATTCCCTTCTTGCTACCTGCTTCCCTGCCTGTAATGATATGCAGAAGTTTAAATATAATGTAAATCAACATCTTGTTAATCTTTCTTAGGCATGGTCCCAAATAGTAACCCCTTATGTCCAAGTGGCAATATGCCTTGTTAGGGGTGTTAGGGGTGAAAATGAATAAAAAAAAAAAGAAAAAATTTAAAAAAAAAAAAAAATTTTAATTTAAAAAAAAAAAGAAGCTTAACCTTTTTTTTCTCTTGAGTGCAGATGATTATGCAGTGATCTCATTTTAACCTACAATTAATCTCTTCAATAGCCATTACACTCTTTCTCAGGATCTATTATTCACATTTGAATTACCAGAAACATTACTTCGTAGGCATAACCCTGTGTTAGAAATTGAGCAATTGGTTATGGAGCAGGTTTAAGGTATATTAGTAGTGTGTTTTTGGAGAGGTGTTGTCAAGCAAACCGTCTTTCCCTTTTAGTTAAATTTAATTTTTTGTAAAAACAAAAGAACAGGAAGTTATACCAACTTGAATTATTCACGCAAAATGCTGAAAGAAAAAAAAAACAGTTGTCAAGTTGAATGGTTAATGCCCAAATATAAACAAATCAAGCAATATTAATGATTATACAATGATCTCATTTTGGCCTTCAATTTCTTCACCAGCAATTCAGATCTCTCTCTCGAAACCTATTATTCACTCCTGTACCAGAAAGAGGTTTATGTGGGTATTACCAGAAACTGTTTCATCACAGATTTCGATTGAACTAGAGGAGGACTAGGTGTATCAGAATTTTTGTAGGAATTTTTGACACCCCTAACATGAAACTGCGAATAAAATATAAAAAAAACTTGTAATTTCTCTTTTAAAAGTGGGTTGTTTATTTTCTCTATGGATTATAAAGTCCGAAGTTTAAAACCTTTTTTTTTAAAAAAACACGTTGTTTGTTTTTTTGTTTTTTTTTAATGAAACCTTGGTCCTTGCTCCTTTAATTGAAAAAAAATTAGGGCTTGAATTACATTTTTCAAAGAGTTATAAGCTTGGAAAGACGGGGTGGAATTATTCAATATTTTTCACGAAATTTCTGACACACCTAGAGGAGGACCACCTTCTCAATCAGAATCCCTGTATTTTGGAATCGACTTCCAAATAGATGTAGTAAATGCGCTAATGACAAAGCAGTTCAAGGTGACTTTGGACAGGTACTAGGTTATTGTATTCTTTTTTTGTCTAAATTTCTATCATCCATTCGCTACACGTTAATATAAGCGTGATTGTTTTACTTTACTACCAAATTTATTGAATAGAATTCAGTATTTTCAGGAATATTAATAGATATTACAATCAAATAAAAAAAAATTAAAACCTTCAATGTGATTAAAAACAGTTATTGCATAAAACAGTATTTTTTATGTTTTTCATCATTTTTTTCCTTTTTTAGAATTAAACCTATTTTCAAAACAAAAAGACAGAAAAATCTGTAACTGATGTATGTACCCATCACAGAATGAAGATGTCATATTCCAAAAATCATGTAAATTGATTTTAGTAATATTTTTAACCAAGAAAATCAAATTTTATGTGAAAGCAAAAGGTTATTGCGTCACCATCTTGAAAAAAACAACAAAAAAAGACAAGGAAAATAAGTTCATAATAATACAAACTTTTGAGATCAGTCTTGTAATTCTAATGATTTCACATTAATTGCTAAAATTGGTAAAGAAATTATTTTCTTAGTTAAAAAAAAAACTACTTGATCAAGTTATATGATTTTTGGAATGTAACATCTTCATTCAGTGACAGGTATGTACATTATTAAGATTTGTCTGCAATTTAATTTTTTTCAAAATAGGTTTAATTCTGAATAAGCACCAATGTTGTTAAATATTTTTTATTTATTTAAAATAAATATCAAAACAATTTTGTTGTTTGAATTTATCATTTATTCTTTTATTTCTAGCATGAATTGGTTGTGAAAATGCCCCCTGAAGAAATGGAATTAGAATATGCTAAACGACCATATTACAGAAGTAAGTAGCCTCTTATTGTTTCTTCTACCGCTAATAAATGCTGTAACATTTTCTGTTGACATTAATTCAACAGGATAAATATTTCGGTGCTGTTGCAGCTTGCGAACTGGATTCTCATAAATGTCTGTTTGAGTTTAACTTGCATTTGATAAAAACTGCCGGAATATGCCAAGTGCTGATAAAAATTTTAAAAATGCTAGGAAACAAAAAAAAAAATAACATTTATTGGATACTAATTATAATTTAAAAAAAAAAAAAAAAAAAGAATGGAAAAGTAACTAAAATATAACACTCACCTACCTTAGGTTTCATGAAAAAATATTGTTTTATTTTTTTTGTGTAAATAAGTGGAAACATATAGATGTTTTTTTTTTTTGTGTGATTACAAATTAAATTCTTTTTTTTTTAGGGGGGGGGGGTTAGTTCCTCCAATCAGTAACAGTATGTTCCAAGCCCACCCTATATTCTCTCTTCAAATTTTTTTTCATGGCTATGTCATGCGCTGATCAAAATTGAAAAACTGCTAGGAAATAAAAAATAACATTTATTGGATATTAATTACAATTTTAAAAAAATTTTAATTGGAAAAACAATAAAATAAAATATAACAACAACCTCAACCAGCACCTGATATAAAAAGTCGGGCATAAGTCAAATCTTAAAACCGTTAAGAAACAGAAAATAATAATATTTATCAGACACTCCCATTCCATTCTCCCACAGTTCTTCATGTCTAAAGATAACTAGACAAAAGCCTGGTGCATTATTTGCCAGTGTTGGTGTATCAGACACTAATTAAAACAACAAAAAACTGGAAAAGCAATAAAATAAAATATAACACCAACCTACCTTAAGTTTCATGAATAAATATTGTTTTATTTTTTTGTGTAAATAAGTAGAAACATATCGTTTTTGTGATTAAAAACAAAAATATTTTGGGGGCTTAGTTTCTTCAATTAGTAACAGCATGTTCTGAGCCCACCCCACATTCTCTCTTCAAATTTTTTTTAGTGGTCATGTTGTGTGTCTATAGGTAAATGATCTTAAAGATTTATGACTTGTGCTGGCATCTGTAATAATTTGTCAAGCATAAATTCATTGTCGTGTGCTTCATTCTTCTGACTGATTAAAATTAAAAACTAAATTAAGGTACTTGTACAGTTTAATCAAGGTATTCAAAAATGAAAATATCGAAAAAAGGTTATATTGTACGTATCCATTTTGGACTGAGGATCTCCGAAAAAATATTTCATTTAATTTGATCAAGTCGTTTTTATTTTACAGCAGAAAAACACGTTTTTATGAGAGCGCGTTGAAGTCAGCCATAATGAAATTTGTTGAACACTCCATGGGAGATAACTCCAGTTAAAGCGCCGACACTCCCTCCCCGTCTTTATTACTAGCTTTTCTTCCTAAAAATCGAACCTTGTGGTTGGTATCATAACAAATTGTTTTTTCGCTGTAAAATAAAAACTACTTGATGAAATTAAGTGAAATTTTTTTTTTGGAGAACTTCGTTCCATAACGAATACGTACAATATAACAATTTATTTTTATATTTTCATTTTTTAATGTCTTGATTAAACTGTACAAGTACCTAAATTTTTTTTTTCCAATTTATTAAAAGTCATCTGTTTGGTTTTTTATTGGTTAATGACTTTTGTTGTCACTTTCTGATTGGTTGATCAACTTGATCAACGCTTGGCATATTCCAGCGGTTTGTGTTAATTTCCGGTCAAGCCCTAGTGGACATTTACAAAAATCTGGTTCATAAGATGCACCAGTACTCATATTTCTGTTAGTGAATAATTATTTAAGATAATATTGCATCAGTTGTTGGACTAATAACCTGAAGAACTTGCGCCTCCTCACTGGCATTGCCCTTGCAGATGTGAGACGGAAGTTGCCAACTGAGTAATTAACACAAAAGCTATCAGAGATGAAAACCATCTCCTTCATGGATGTGAACCAATGGTCTAATGACTGAAGTCAAGAAACTTCCTCAGCCATGTCAAACCTCCAATAACATGTCAAGAAGAGACCAGACTACAGCTGTGACACCAGATGGATAGAGAATAGCACCCTGCCTCTTATTGACATGGGAATCTTCCCTTTTGAGGCATTCCTTTCTAGTTCAGAAGCATCCTAGCACCAGTGGAATATACTCAACCGCCTGAGAACAAGAATGGGTGTATCAAAAAATTGCTATGACTAGATGGGGCTACCCAACCATCTGTGAGCGTGGAGAGGAGGACCATACGATGCAACACTGTCTTTTTTTTTTTTTTTTGTAGACTGTTGTTTTTGTTGTTTCGGCCAACTCATCCTCTGGCTTTCTTACGGTGATTAACCGCAATGGGATAGGAATACTGTGTCTTGAAACTGTATCCTTAGTAATTACTAGAGCTATGACAACAGAATATTCTTATCATTGTTTTGACTCTCGAGTATATATCCGACACAGTTAATCAACCAAGAACCACATCACTCTATAAAAGCATATAAGATATCAACGGATACACACTTGAGAGTCCAAACAATGAAAAGAATATGCTGCTGTTATAGCCCTAGTAATTACTGCCTTCCATAACTATTGTCTCACTACATTTTGACCAACTAATCCTCTGGCCTGCTTTGTGTAGGATTGAAACCGCTATCTTTAGACAATACGCACCTGGAACCATAAAGACTCAATGCCTCTAGCCACTGTGCCACGGGCCTCAAAGAAGGCCAGAGGATGCGTTGGCTGAAATTTGGTGAAACAACAACAACTATGAAGATAAGGATAACAGTATGTAAAATAAAAAGGAGGAGGTTGACAATCCTGCCACTTTTCAAAAATCGCTAAAAAAACATGGCGGACGACCTACACGCATGACACTGAAAGTAATTAACGCTCCCTCTGACACGCGACCGGAAGTTAGAGGCATAGGTGTATTTGTGATATATGAATGATATATGTGAAAAATAATTTGTTTTTTGTTTTGTTGAAAAAAAAAAAACCCAAAAAACAATATTTTTCATTAAATTGTTAGGTGAAAGAATGGTTGATACTAGTGCAGTTTTGCCAACGCGAGAAATACAAACTTTAAAGAAAAAAAAAATAAATAAATATTTTTTATTAAATTGTAAACTACACAAGTAGCAAAACGGGTTATGTTTTTGTTCTAATTTGTCATATTTAAGAAAGGACCATTAAAAATATTTTGGTAACAATTCGTTCAATCATTCATGTATGTAAAATCAAAAGAAATACATATATGCCCCTAACTTCCGATCACGTGTCAGAGGGAGCAGCGTTAATTACTTTCAGTGTCATGCGTGTAGGTCGTCCACCATGTTTTTTAGCGATTTTTGAAAAGTGGCAGGATTATCAACCTCTGCCAATAAAAAAAAAAAAAATGAATGTACTGCCTTGTCAGTTCACTACTGGTCAAATGGTGCAGCGTGAAAGATCTTGCAGAACACGATAATAATGCAAACAATTGTATAAAAAGTGGGGAAACTGTTCCTATTTATTTTCCTCCTCACGAGTGCAAAATAAGACACAAGGTCATTTTTAATGCGGGGAAACATCCAGCTCCCCAAAAAGGGGCATTCTGGATTGGAACAAAAATTAAAAATTTCCTTAATCTAGGATTTCCCCTTCACCGACTAAGGACAGAATAAACTTAGTTTAGCATCAGGACAGATACTATTACAGATGTTCCTAGGCAAACAAAGTGAGGAAACTGTTGTATGATCATATGATCCAAAGACATCGTCAAACAACGAATATTCTATGGGAATATAGAAATATGACATCTATTATATTTGAATGCTGTCTGAATTAAAGTAATTTAGTAATTTGTCTTTTTTGTTTTTTCTGAAGTTTTATTTTTTCTTGTTTTCTTCCCTTGCAGATCGCTTCTATAAAGAAAAGGTTCGAAGACGAGGGAGAAAATCTCGTCATCGATCCAGTCCAGAGGTTGATCCAGCTCTTTCCTTTGAGTCAAGCGATGAAGAGATCAGAGAGAGTGGAGCAGGTATATTAGAATTTTCACCTGCCAAAGCGGGGCAAGATGTAACTCCAGCCAATTTCGATTTCCAGCCGAGGGATAAAGAAAGGAAACCAATTTCAGGATTCCCATATATTGCAGGTAAAAAACTTTTATAACTTTAATTACATGTCACAAATGAACCTAGTTTAATTACGTGTCACAAACAGACCTAGTTTAATTATATGTCACGAAGGAACCTAGTTTAATTAGGTGTCACAGACGAACCTAGTTTAATTATATATCACAAATGAACCTAGTTTAATTACGTGTCACAAACGAACCTAGTTTAATTATGTGTCACAAATGAACCTAGTTAAAGTACATGTCACAAACGAACCTGGTTTAAGTACATGTCACAAACGAACCTGGTTTAAGTATGTGTCACAAACGAACCTAGTTTAATTACATGTCACAAACGAACCTAGTTTAATTACGTGTCACAAACGAACCTAGTTTAATTACGTGTCACAAACGAACCTAGTTTAATTACATGTCACAAACGAACCTAGCTTTATTACGTGTCACGAACAAACCTAGTTTTATTATGTGTCAACAATGAACCTAATTTAATTATGTGTCACAAATGAACCTAGTTTAATGTGCAAAAACAAATAACTATAATGAAATTCTCTTCAATTAAAACTTGCGATATATTTTTATTTATTTATTTATTTTTTTAATTTGAATATAAACAAAATTTAACTATATTCATTCCATCTATGACTGGATAGAAGTGTTATGGTTCAATTATTACTACAACTGATAGAGATGAAAGAGGTCATATTAGTTGAAATGCTGTGAAAATAGAAATAGATAAGAATAGCAATAAAATAAATAAATATATCACAGTATTCGTAAAAATCCGGAAATAATGGAAGAGAAAAATTTCCTGAAGGGGGGGGGGGATCTGGGAATATTTTGTATCAAAATGAATTTACTTTTTCTGTGTAATATAAGAATTACATTTTGTGATGAAATCAAATAAAATTATTCAATGTTTGATAAATAACATAATCATGTTGACACATTGGGTCTTGTTAGATCACAAAAGTTAAGCAATGTTGAGTCTGGTCAGTAGCAGATGGGTGACCATTTGTATGTATGTAGGAGAACATCGACACCTCCCTGCAAGAACTGCAAAAACCTAACGTCATCATTTCCCATAACAGGGATAGACATACGACTGAGGACTACTTATGAACTTGATATTCCTACAAAACTTCCTCCTACAGGGGAAGCTGAATCAACCTGCTTAGGTCGTCATTGGCATATTTTCGGTGAGGAATGATTTAGTTTCTATATGAGAAAATTTAAAAATGCTATTGTTTTTTAAATTTAATGTGTGTGATATTAATGACCTTATGCCTTTAAAGAAAAAAGGTAAACTTGATATAGAATTTTAAATTGTCTTCAAAAAAAAAAAACAATCAAAGTTAAAAACTTTAGTGAATGAGGTACTAAAAAATATTTTTTTGCTCTTTTAGCAAATTCTGTAACACGGTTGATTTATTTTTTATTAATTTACTATTAAAATAAAAATCTTGCTTGATCTCTAGTGTACCATGAATCATACTATGAAGATTCAATGTGTTAGCTGTTGAAATGAATCTTATATGAACAATCAAAGTTGCACTTCCATGTCATTTTTGCACATTTTTTCGTATTGTCTGAAAACTATACTGCCAAGAATTATGCAGTGGGTAGAAAAATGCCATGCTAAATTGGCTAGTTGTCCTGGAAGCCCGTCTTTACTGCCCAGAAGCAAGATCTGATGAAGCAAAGTCAGCAACATGAAAAGCACATAAAAACAGTAGAAAATTTAGCTGACCTCAAAACCTTATCAAGAAAGAGGTCAAGCTTCTTTTTTTGTAATCTTGCACTATGCACATGTAAATCTTTTTGTACTTCAAAATTGTATTGCAACTCCTGGGAAAACCTAGCTCAAAACGGATCTTCCCTGCATATTGCAAATGGGTCACAGTTGCTGAATCAGCACAAGTTAAGAAGCACAAGAGAAAACATGTTATTCAAAAAGACAAAGCATTCAGCACCTTTGCTACAGAATTATCCCACAGGTGTCCTACATGTACGAGATACTTCAGAGCTTGGACCGAACTGACAAGCCATCTCAGGACCCACAAAACAACTGCATGATCATGGCCATCTTTGCAAGTGATGAACGAACTTTAAAATTGAAGAGTTCTTTTTCAGTCTCTATGAACAAATTTATCTTTAGTTGACCTTTGACAAGTAAATATTTTCATTTACTAGCCAAATAAAAAAGTTACTGGTCAAACCCACGTGATTTTTGGAATATGACATCTTCGTTCCAAGATGAATACATGCGTCATAGAGATTTTTCTGTATTTTGTTTTTTTTTTAAATATGCACCAAATTTTATGTTTAGATTTGATGGTATAAACATTCAAATTTCCTCAAATGTTTTTTATAAACAGCCTACCTTATATAAAGAAGAGATGTCTGTGTGTTGGTGTATGTGTGTTCATATGTCTGCTAAAAACTTTTGTCATCTGCATCCGACCAGGCCGAAATTGGTACTATCTGTAAGGGCAATGCCCCGGATGCATAATATGTGAAAATTAGAAAAAATATTCATTTCATGGCAGTTAACTGGACCACTTTTTTGAAAGGAGGGGTCCCTTTTTCACATCGCTTTCTTCAGAAGTCACGCACATGTATTAAACTAAAACTATGTTTAAAACACTTATTTTTGCAACATCATGACGTCATAACCACTCATGGCTGTGTGGGTAAAATAGTTTTCCATAAGTTTTGGCCTTCTTCCTCATTTCACGTTCGAGCCCAGCCACTGCGTTTTAAAAAATTTTTTTTTTCCAGTCACACGGGCCCTCCCTACTATTTTGATTGAAAGAAAATTTGTTTTGATTCATTTATTTATTTTTTATTTTTTGGGGGGCAGGAGGAGTTTTTTGGGGGTTTTTTCCAGTGCACGGGCAACAAAAAGTGCTCAACATCTGAAAAATAGCTTCATCTTTTCTGCTGAAATATCTGGTGAGGAGATTGTCACATACTTCTTTTTTGGGGCGATTACATTTCCGTGTTTTTATTCGTTTTTAAGTATCTTTTATTTTTGAAATTGTTGTGGGAGTAATGATGGAGTTGACATATAATAATGAAAAACTGCTCAGTATCCTTAGTATAGCAGGTGTGTCCAAACAGAAATTCATGTGGACTCGAGCAATGCTGGGTATCCTTGCTAGTGTGAAATATATCTAAGATACAAGAAAGTGGATCCCAAACTCATAGATGGTTTTCAATTGGTTAAAGGGTTTCTGAAAACGATTGCAATTGATTTAAAGGATATTGACAAATATAAAATCTTGCATATAATTGTTCATGCAACAAAATACAGTTGTTGCCTTATTAAATGTATATATAAATTTCTAGCTGCACTTTTCAAATGTTTGCTAAAATCATATTGAAACCTGACAATTCTTTTGTCATTATTCTCAAAATCAACACAGATATGAATTTATCAACATAAGTTTTATTTACAATTAAGCTTTTTGTTCATTGACAAAGAAAGAGTGACGTTTAGTGTAGGAGTTGATTGGTGTGTGGCTTGATGATGGAGAGTTGTCAGGATGTCAATCACACTCACTGCTGTGTCTGCTCTCTTTTGTTGTCTGTTTATTTTTTTCTTATATAGACATCGATTGGCATTCCTTGAGATGTAAATATTAAGATATTACATTTTTCTTTTCTACTTTGCATTGCACAATTCATAACTCCTGACCTTGAAATGTAAATAGTTCTTTGTTTTTTTGATAATTAAAATTCCTGCCATTTTCATGGGGCATAAGAATGTAGATCAAAATCTACCTGGAATGTGCATGTGTGCACACCTCTGCTTTTAAATGTGCATCGCCATGTCTCCATATCTAACACAGTGTGGCTATAAGAATTCCAAATAAAGAGAGTATCACAATAATCAGTGCAGTTTCATACATTATTATGTTATCCAAAAAATCAAAAACATCTTTGTAGATTCTACAAAGTGCAAATATTTTGGTCTAGATATTGAGCAACACAAAATTAAGTAAAATAAAATATTGTCTCCTGGAACAGGTATGTGAAAAATCTATAGCCTATCTCTGTAATTTCAGCTTTTGGCAGATGGGAGATTGAGTCCAGCAGAGGAGATAACCATGAAGCAAGCAAATGGCAAATTGAATTCAGTTTCTACAGAGACTAGGCCTGATCTCAACGAGTTTGCTTTTCGCTTTATTATGCAAATAGGTAGAGTCAAAAGTATATGACAGGCCAATAAGAATATAAAGAAGGCTGGTTTAGAGTTAGCTAACGTACTTCCTAACTTCCGGCGTAGCTACTACCGGAAATGGTGCCGAGGCAAATCAGTGCCTTCGCTTTTTTTTCTCATGCCTATATCTCCCCTGTGCATGTACTCTTTTTATTACATTTTTTTTTCTGATCATTCTTTTTTCTATTTTGATAATCAGAGAAAAGATTTTTGGTTTTATTTTAATTAAGAATTATTGAAATTAGTTTGTTTTTTTGTTTTTTTAATTATTGAAAGCACTTTTTCGCTCTCTTTTTTAAGAAAAAAAAAAAAAATGAATTATTGAGAACACTTTTAAAAGTCTTTTAAAACTATTTTAGAAATATCATGCATTGGATACGTTTTTTTTTATGATGTTTGAAATTTTGTTATTTTGATTTCAATAATTTCATTTTTGTACTTCCGTAAACATATTTATTATATAAATTCAAATAAAAAAATGTTTATTTTTAAAATTTAAAAAACATTTTTTTTAAATTTCATAAACATATTTCTTATACAATTTTAAATAAAATAAAAAAAAATATTTTTTAATTCTGTTATTAACAGTACAAATAAAGACTGTATAATTTTGTTAATTTTTATAGTAAATTTTTTCATAATGTCCTTTTCTATTTTATTTCAATAAATAGCTTCGCAATAAAAGTGAAGAAACTGATTTGCCTTGCCACTGCTTCTGGTAGCGCTACGCTGGAAGTATGTTAGTTGACTATAACCAAAAGCTACAAAGAAGTCTGTAGCAGAAACAAATAGAACTCTTTTCTTGTGCGTCAATGCCTCCCCTGACTGTGCGATATGGCACATACTGACCAATCACAGGCATAGCACAGGGATCTTCCTTACCCCCTTAAGGAACTATAACTACTTCCGTCCCGGACAAGAAAAACTCTCCTTTTTTTCCAGTGAGACGTCAAAGAGAGCTGACCTGTTTCCTCTCTCTCTCTCTCTCTCTCTGCCTACATCGGTATCGACTGTCCCCATTTGGGAATAACTACCGGGCAAGGCAGACGAGTTCTATCCCAGCTATATCCTAATGGTATCTCGCCTTACTTCAATAAACTTTTTCCTTGCAAGTTTTACGAAGTCGTTTGTTCGTTTATTCAGTAGCTTGTGTTGAAATATTTATTTTATTAGGGAGTGCCCGAAAAGCATTAACTCCACTCCCTAAAAGTCTTCACAGTTTTACAGTCCTAATCTTGCCAATTTAAAAAACAACATTTTTTTTTTTAAATTTCATAAACATATTTCTTATACAATTTTAAATAAAATAAAAAAAAAAATTTTTTAATTCTGTTATTAAACGTACAAATAAAGACTATAATTTTGTTAATTTTTATAGTAAATTTTTTCATAATGTCCTTTTCTATTTTATTTCAATAAATAGCTTCGCAATAAAAGTGAAGAAACTGATTTGCCTTGCCACTGCTTCTGGTAGCGCTACGCTGGAAGTATGTTAGTTGACTATAACCAAAAGCTACAAAGAAGTCTTCACAGTTTTACAGTCCTAATCTTGCCAATCTATATGAGTGTTGTATAGTGAGCTCCATTGATGCATCATTTGTTAGTTTGTAAGATGCTGCTTCTCAAAGTAACTACATTATTTTTATTGTGGGTAGCAGTAACAAATACTTTCTACTCAAGAAACTAGGAAAATTCAAAGAATTGTAAAACACACACAATCTGCGATGATGGACGTCGCAGATGCGTGTATGTTTTATAAAGCATTCCTCTGAAATTTTTGGTCCTGGATATGACCTTAAACTATATCCGATGGTGAGGCCCCAGCTTGCGGGCTTTGGGGAGTGTGGAGCCACCCTTTAATTGCCATTGCTCCCAGGTCCACTCTGACCCGGAGAGGTAGTACCTGTTAGGGTCCCAGCTATGGGTTAAATAGAAACTGACTTTAAAAAAATATATATTCTATTAAATTTTTTTCTTAAACCACTGGATTCGGCATTAATTTAATGCCGAATCCAGTGATTTAAGAAAAAAGGGCTGATGTGCCGTAAATCAACCAACCATATACATAACCATATATCCTCTGAAATTTTACATCTTGACACTTTATCTAGTATTCCCGTGATTGGCAAAACAAATAATTCATGAGTCCATAGTGATGTTCATTCCAGATTCTAGATAAATGGTTAAGGATCAAGATGGCTGCTCTTAGAGAAATGTTGAGCAATGTAGAACTGGTTGAAATTATTTGGATTTTACAGGAGAATCAGTTTGCTGATGTTATAACAAAGAAGTGTTCTTTCGTTGAAAATCTTGAGACAACTGGTTGGGCAGTAGAGGTCTCCTAAATAATAAAAATAGAGCAGAGTTGTTAATTGTGATAGCATTAATTAAATTTATCTGTCCTTTACAGATTGGCTACTTAGTGTTGGAAATATTCTTAACAAGACCTTTTAGGGTAATTTGCATAAGTGACTTTATGTAAATTGCCCACTATTACTTGAGGAGAGACTATATATAAACGCTAAAAAAAGAACCTTGGACGAGCAGAGTTCCTCCCAAAAAAAAAAAAAAAAAAGAAAAAAGAATTTACTGTAAGGACGAGAGGAGCTCAAGAAGAATTTATTGAAAAGAATGAAACATTTCTCACGTCTGTTACCTAATTTTCTTCAACAAAAAAGAACATTCTCCAGGACAACCGTTTTGGAAACATATGATCTTCAAACTGACATAAATATTACCTTTTATTGTATTTGTAATTGAATATAATTTGTTTTTTGACTGCAATAACTTGTTGGTTAAAAAAAAAAACAGAAGGTTTTTCTGCTACAAGAGGTTGTTCCTTTCTATAAACAAAATAAAGTGTTAGAAATAACTAACTTAAGAAAATTTCTAACATTAGGGACTCTAATGCTAGATGGCTCTGGCTAGTATTCAATTTGAATAGGTGATAGTTTTCAGTATACAAATTGTACTTTTTGATTGAAGAGTGCACTTAAGAAACAAGTTGAAGGAGAAACAACTGGCAACTATGTTGTAAAAAAAAAAATTGTGCATCATATTAAACTAATTAGAGTATGTTTACATTTTGCAGCATCCAGCCTGTAGTCTCTGTGTTGCTTCATCTAACTGCAGTCTGTTCCAATAGATGGGCATAGCGAGGAGCAAAAGTTACTTGTGAATTCTGAACAACTTAGGTTTAATTATTAAAACAAACCAATATGAAACAGGTCAATTTCCATAGTGGTGTTTTCAGTATAAAAACTGTACTTTCTTTTATTGAAGATTGTATTTTATGAAACAAGCTGAAGGGGAAAAGATTAAACAAAAGGTTGAAAAGAATAAAATGTGCATTGTTTTAAAATAATTAAAGCATATTTAAGTTCTACAACATCCAGTGTGTGGTTCATATGTTGCTCTATCCAACTGCGTACTATTTCAATCAATATTGTGAGATGCAAAGGTTACACCTGTGAATTCTGAACAACTTGGTTTTAATTATCAAAACAAAACAATATGAAACAGTCATTTTAATTGTGAATTTTTAGCGGCTCAGCAACCCAGTAGATCATCAGATTGATCGGAGGTTTTTTTGTATTTCAGATGTTTTTTGAAGTGGGCATAATAAAGTATATATATAAGAAGTATGGTGTAGTTTCCTTGAAGCATTGTTAGAGAATAAAAGGTATTTTTAGAAGGCTTAAACAATGCAGGAATGTTCTTAGAAGACAAATAAATATGAATAATAAATAATTCAATTTTTTTTTTATTTATTATATATATATTTTTTAATATATATTTATTCATTTATCTACCTAAATTTTAACTAGGTGGTATTTAATTCCAAAGGTCCTTTCGGGTAATAACTCATCGTCAGTGGAAAAATAAATCCTCTCTCTCTCTCTAAGCCGTAAATTGCAATTAACTATCTCAATTGATCTAGCCTTCTAAAAATACCTTTTAAATTATATATTTGTTAAAAGACAAAAATGTCATTTTTACATGCAAACAGCTTACTCGATCACAACTGGACACATGAAAAAAGCTTACACACGAATTATAGAATACTCATTTGAAACTATCATAGAATACTGCTGCTTCATTTGAAACTGAAAAATAAAATTTTTTATATTATTTAAGTGCTCTCAAAATCGTAGGCCTTTGATAGATGACAAAACCATCCGAGTGTGCTCAAATATATTACTTCTAAGTTAAACTTGATTTCATATTTCAAAGAGACTTAAATACATAAAATCCCAATAATGAAGTACTGTTTTCACATTTGGAGAGGTGACTCTCAGAGTACCCTTTCCTGCCTTAGCAGAGTACAAAACCCGACTTTGAAATCTAGTGGAAGAATGTCCTAGTCTTTTCTTTACAATCTCTTTCTCATAAAAGAAACGTTGCTTGTCTTTATTCTATCGTTATTTTCATGGTAGGTGCTCGACTGAGCTCCAGTTATGGTTCCCTCTTAAAATTTTTACAACAAGCACTCGTATACCTACAACCACTGTAAACCTAAAACTAAACGACCATGAGAAAAGTGTCTTTACAAGAATTGCCCGCCTGTGGAACACAATACCACAGGACCTCTTCCCAGCTAACTACAAGATAGTGGTTTTCTATTGAAATGTTCACAAATTCTTACAAAGTTATTCTCTTAACCAAATTCTAATCCTCAGTGTTACCTCAGACCAAGCTAGAGAGAAATTGCGTACCCATCTCCAACTGAATTGCATCCATTCGAAAATTCTGTGGATATTTTCACAGCATTAGCATAGAATGATTGACAAGGGAATCCATGCACAATTAAACCACAGTTTTATATACAGTTTTATACACAGTTAAACTTCAACAATGCCTTGAGACAAACATTCAGCTATGCAATGAGCTATAATGTTATCTTAAAATGTTTGTGTGGGTGGAAAAACAGAAATATGAAGAAATAAATGGATGAAAACCATGAAAAGTTGCCATCTGTAAACATAAATAATGAGCAAATGTTGTGAAGTGGCTTATTATGCACAAATATGAAGAAATAAATGGATGAAAACGATTCTTTGGGGACTAACAATATAAAATGATTTTTATTAACAAATTTACAAATGAAAGAATTACGGTGCAATGAGGAGGATTCAATTGTCTGTCGTGAAACCGATTTTAGTAATATCCTCCATTTTGTATCTTTGTTGTTTTCTCTTGTCGGCTGATCAATACAGGGGCAGATAACTCTAGATAGATCAATCCTGATTCAAAATGTCACTTCTGGTGTACAGAGTTATTTCTCTTTCAACAGTTTTTACATGAACCTTGTTATCCATTTAACAGACATATAAAATAAAATTTAATTTTTTTTTTTTCTAATATAATCTATAATAATTTTTCAAATATGATATATAATAATTTTTCTTAATATTTTAAGTTTATGCTCTGTTCTATATTAATACTTTTATGTGTAATATTTTATATACATTGTCACTATATTTTCAGGAGCTCTATCTAGTGTGAATACTTTGGTGAATGTAGTAACAGGGCGACACGACTCCACGAAAAAAAGTCAAGAAAGTGCTCCTTTACTTCAAGAACAAAGTGCTAGTCCAGAAACACAGGTAAGAAAAAATCTATCTATATAATAGGCCAACCACTAAAGATGTTCTGCTATTGCTTTTGGTCCAATTAAAAAAAGGCAACATTCTCTGTCCATGTTTATGCTCCATGAAGCTGACAATGACTACCACATCCATGTTTAAAGTGGCCTCGGACAAACTGTATGTAGATGTAAATAGCTTCTACCTGTCTTTTTACAAGGCTTGTTGCACTATTGTTGCATAACGAGTGTGCCTCTTACAATTTATGTATAAAAGTTGGCTCTGAGTTTTTTCTATGCATGTCAGTTGTTTTTATCAATTGTTTTTACCGATGTATTTTACCGATGTATTTTAACAATTGTTTTTACCAATGTATTTTACCGATGTATTTTAACAATTGTTTTTACCGATGTATTTTACCAATGTATTTTAACCTGTATCTAAAATATGCTGGTTGCACTATAGTTACATAACAGGCATGTCTCTTACAATTTATGTATAAAAATTAGCTCTGCGTTTTTTTCCGTCGCATGTGTGTATAGTCTTTCAATCACCTCTATTTCCACTGTACTTTAATGACACCATCTGAAATATGCTGCGTTTATCAAATAAATGACAAATTCTTGTGTCTATAAAAATAAACTATTTGACAACCAATGAGTGGCAAACGGTGAAGAGAGAGAGATGAGAGGATGGCGACAGACCAATTCATAGTATGTGTCTCTGACCTCCAAACCCATTTGTTTTTATTACGGATGCATAAGTCTGAATCTATTGTCCCTTTGTTCAGCATATGATGTTTCATCTACATCATGGGTCAGAATCTGGATCACTTTCTCCCGTTTGCTGTTTTTCAGGAGCCTGGCATCGTCCAGGAGTTTTGTTGCTTCAATTTCATTCTTGTTTATTCCAGCATATGGCCAGTCCCATTATTTAACAATGTGATTTTTTTTTTCCAAATAAATTTGAATTGACTCCATGTTTGTACATACATTATCATCTTTCACACACATTTAAAAACAAAATGAGATCATCTGATCAGCAAAACAATTTTAACTTTACTCATGTAAAAATTGTTTCAACATCAATTACAATTGCTTTTTACAGAAGAAGAAACATTTTTTTTTCTTAATAGTATTGACCATGACAGACATTAATTTCAAAGGAATATTATTATTTACAATAAATTATACATATTGATAGATAAAGCATTGTGGAATTTCTATGGGGTTTCGCTAGTTATATTAAAACACTAAGGTTCCTAGAAGTGTTGTAATTGCTGTAGCTCTTGTATACTATAAAACAAATTACATGTACAGCATTAGCGACTGATATTTTTTTTTAACGAAACATAATGCAAGTGTGAAAATTGCAATTTAACTAACAGGTGCACATTAGTGTGAAGTTGTAACTATGTTACGAAAAGGTCGTAAGAATTCTACATGAAACATGTAATTTAAGTGCGTATAAAGGATACCAGATTGCACAGGGTAGGAAAATTCGACCAATTTCTGTCAAACTTGTGTGTGTGTGTGTTATCTACAGACACTTGTTTCATGTTTATGCAATCTTCAGTGTAGGAAATGATAACTACTGTCACTTAAAGAATCCAAACTCAGTTGCAAAGTCATCTTCAACTCTGTAGTCTGATATTCAACCCCTAGGCCAACATCCATTAACATGAGAAAGAAGAGAACATTATATAATGTTGAATCATATATGGTAAGTTTAATTATGTAGTGTTCCACAGCAGAGGCCAAAAAAAAATATATATATATATATCCTTGCCTCCCTGACAGAGATTACATTATTTTCTCATTTTATTTTTTCTTTTCTGTTAAAAAGAAGGTATGGTCAAGGATTTGTGTTTTTTATGCCATTTGTTTTGAGATTCCAGAAAATAGCTCTAGAATTGTCTTGCAGGATCAGCCTCCATGTAAGAGTATTTAGTTGTAGGTGGTTTGCATTCAGAGAATATCAGTTCGATTTTTAGTTGCAACAGGAATGAAGAACATCGCAGCAGAATCAACGGACATGGCTGTTGAATTTTTTTTTTTTTATCTGAAAATTTGTACCAAAAAGTTTTTCTTCAACATTTTTATTTCAGTAAATTTTAATGGGGGAAAAAAATGGCAAATTAAAGTTTTCTCATCATAGAAATATTGCAATTTTAGTTGTTAAACCTAAGAGATCCTTTATTCTACTTGTTCACTTGCTTTATACACATAATTGCATTATATCATGTCTAACTACTTGCATATCAAATGAAATAAAAGTGTATTATTATCATAAAAATTAATTTGATATGTTTAAGATAATTTCCTAACGTGTTGTTTTCAGATTAGAAATTGTTATATTTATATGTTTTATTAATTTTCATCTTTAAAATTTTTCTGTTTCTTTTTTTTCTTTTTAACTTCAAGCATAAAGTCACATCATCTTCAAGTGTCCCCAAATCCACATCCAGTATGACATTACCAGTTTCAACATCCTCAAGCCATTCACAGTTTGATGAACATCAGGTTTCCGGTCGTGGAGTAGTAGGAGGAGGAGGTGGAGTTGGAGGAGGAGGAGTTGACGTCCAGCCAGTTACGGTTGGACAATCAAGTCCAATGGAAGTGGAAAGAAGATTGGAAGATATGACTCGGTTAGAACCATTTCTTTCTTTAAATGTCACTTTAGATTACTTTGGTTCAATTCTCATAACATTTTTTCTCTTACGATTTAAAATAAATATATATATCTGAGTAGTTGGAGAAAACTTTTGACAAAGTGTCAAGAAATGTTTGATAAGGATTAATGAGTGTAGAGTAGTCAATGGAACAATATTGTAGTAATCGTAAGCAGTGGAAATTTGGTTACTAGGATTACTTAAGGGGAACGGTTCATCAAGAACTTGTTTACATTGGACTTGAAGACAACCATATTGTAGTCAGCTAGAAAGAAGGCAAACGGAAGAGAGTTCTACAGGCGTGTAGTTCTAAGAAAGAAGTTTCATTCATGGAATCCACGTTTCGGTTTAGGCACAGATAAAGAGTAAAGGGAAATTATTGATAGTTGTTTCAGCTAGATGAATGTTTTGGCAGGGGGGTATAGGGTGGAGCTCAGACGAGCACTTGTCATGAAAATAATAGAGCAGAGACATGTGCTTTTTTTTTTTTTTTTTTTTTAATAATTTACACTTATTTCATGAATTTGAAAGAAATTTGTTACAGAATTTTAGCACAAACTCCAACAAAGCCCAAAAAAAGTACAATTCAGATAACCTAAGGGACCGTTTTGAAAACACTAATCTGAGCAACATCTTAACATTCATTAAGAAATTAGACTCTTCAAGAAAATTTAACTTCAAATTATTTGTATTAATGTTCTCATCTTGAGTGTTATTTTCACAACGTTTCAGCCGATGTAACCCCCAACCTTTTTTTAGATGTATCTTATCGAACTCAGAGAATCTGCAAGGAATTTCAACCCCCCCCCCCAACCTCCCTATATTAAGAAAGACTTTCGAGGTTGGGGGTATTTATTCCTAAAGCTGTTCTTAACATGGGGCTATACTACGCTGGGTACTCTTGTAAGAAAATACTAAAAAAAAATTCAAAGCACCTGTAAACTTTGAAGTTAAAACGAGGCTTGCTTCTTCCAAAAAAGAAGATGCTGCCATTTTTTTTTTTTTTTTTTCAAATCCGCTCAGAAAAACTGAACTTTTAAGATTAAATAAAGAGCAATAAAAACTACTTGAAAACAAAAACAAATGATATAGGTAGGTATAACATTAGCTTTTATTGGCTACGGTAACATTTATTTCTTGTATATTTTATTTATTGTATAGTTGTTTGTCGTCTTCTCTGCTAAATTACCCCCCTTTATTTACTTCACTGGGGTAGCATGTTCTCGTTCCGTCAGCCATGTAAGTAATTCGCAATTGTATTTTTTTATCACTTTCACGGTTGATTTTTCCAAGTACTCTCACCACTGCGTCATGGGTCCTTGTAAGTATTGGGTACACAATAAGTGCAGAGAAATTACTAGTGCTAGTATAATTGCAAGAGTTGATGGAATAAGTTCAGGGAACTCCTGTTCTTAACATGGGTGGGGTTATAACTTACTACTATCGACAAAGGGAAATGTCTATTGTGCATGTGTATGCAGTGTGATGATGTATGGAAGTGAAACTTGGTAAAATGAGGGTTGAGGACATGCGTTGCATGGAGAGGAGAGAGAATGATATGATGAATGTGTAATGTGAGTCTTAAAGACAGGACTAAAGTTGGATAATATAAGGAGATGTGTACAGAACAGGAGACTTAGATGGTATGGCCACGTTGAAAGAATGGGTGAGGGTTCTTGTTAGATTAGATGATTAAGAAAAGCCGAGATAGTAGGTTTACTTTACAGGGGAAAGCTGGGCAAGTGATAAAAATAGACGTGAGGGAAAGAAGGGTAAATAAAGACTTGGCCAGAGATAGGTTCGTTTGGAAGTGAATTTTTAAAAGCCGTCTAATGCATGCTAACGTGTAAAACGAAAACATTAAACTGATGATGTTAATTCTGAATGTAATCATTGATGATTGGACTTTGTCTCTTGCAGCCAGCTGTGTCGTTTGGAAAAAAAAATGAGCTCAGACATATCAATGATTCTGAATATTTTACGGAACCAATACTCAACAGCTGCAGTATCCGCACCTACTTCTGTCGGACTCAGTGGGAGTGGGTACTCATCTTCAGCTCATACTCCAATATGTGGCAGTGGCACCACAGAGCCGAAAACAACAACAACAGGAAGTGGCTTTTCAGTATTCCCCAAAGCACCTGAACAACAACAACAACAGCAGCAACAACAACAACAACAGACGACAGAATCAACCGTGGGTACCAGCACTGGAACAGCTCAAGAGGATGAAGTGTTCCAGTTCCCACCTCCACCCCCTCCGTATTCAAGTGATGTTCAAGTAAGCAGCAATTAACATTTGTTTTACTTTTTTTTTTTTTTACTAGCAGGACCTGTGGAAATTCCACAGCGGACTCTTTCACATGTAATATATTGATGTTAGCATTCTGTGGATGTTCAGCATGAATGAAGACACCCTGATATTATTGTAGCTCTTTTGTTAGAACTACAAAAGTATTTATCTAAGCCAGCAGGGGCACCTGGCATAGCCCGGTCATAAAATACTCTTAAATATGATATTTTAATTTATGCAGATTTTGTAAATATTATTATAGAGACAATTTTCTGTCAATCCTTATATATTATAAAGTTGTGATTTCAAAAAAAAAAAAAAAATATATCCATATGACTTGGGTGCATCAGCTTGAATCGAAACCAAAACAAAAACTTATGAAGAATTCTTGGGAAAATTATTTATTACAAGAAATGAATGGTCATAACAATTAAACGACAGTCACTGGGAAGTAAAAACATGTAAACGTGACACACAAAATAACACACGCGCTATCGTATTAATATGTAGATTTTTTTAAAACTTATCAATGTTTTCTAAACATAACACAATATTTTAAATTCAATATTTCTGTATTTGAAGCATCAGTTAACAGTGTAACCCGGATGTAAGATATATGTCTCTTATATCCGGGGGTTCTCTCATATCCGGGTTTGGTTTATTTTATTTAGGTAAATAAGGAAACACTTCATATAATGCGTTTTACATACAGAATACTAGTTTATTTAACAATTATAGACATAAAAAAGCATGGACAAAAATACATTTTCAATCAGTTTTCACAAATAATTCAGTCAAAAATTATTTTTTCTTAAAAAAAAAGGTCTAACTATATACAGTGTTAGCCAGATATAAGAGAGCTATCAGGCCCCTAGGGAAGAAGTCTCTTATTTCCAGGTGACACTGTATATTGTTACAAACTGTCGTCTGAAGCGAATAAAATGGTGGTTAAACTTCACATAGAAAAGAAAAGAAAAAAGCGCGTGGTTCAGTGGGGGAAGACGTGGCTGGTTACCTTTAATGCATCTAAGACCAAACTCCTATGCTTACATCATCAACACTCTGATCCCCATCTGGCATCAATTGGGATGGATGGCTCTCGTCTGGGAGAGGCCCGTGTTTTGACAAGCTTCTAGGTTTGACCTTTACTCCTGATCTGAAATGGAACACGTACATCAAGTCTGTTGCCAAGGTCGCTGGAAAGATGGTGGGATCCTTCTACCGCTCCAGAAGATATCTCACTACTGATGTAATTCTCTATCTCTATAAAAGCCAAGTACATCCAAGGATGGAATACTGCTGCCATATCTGGGCAGGAGCTGCTAAAAACAGCCTATCCTGCCTTGACAGAGTACAAAATAGACTTCGTGGCTTAGTGGGGGATGCCCTTTTCTCTTCCCTGCAACCTCTCTCCCACAGAAGAGACGTTGCGAGCCTATCCTTGTTTTATCGTTATTTCCATGGCAGGTGCTCGTCTGAGCTCCAATCTCTGGTCCCCCCTCGCCAATCTTTCACGAAAAACACCCGTTTAGCTGAATCCACTGTGAAAAATTTCCCCCACTCTTTATCTGTGCCTAAATCAAAACGTGGATTGCATGAACAAAGCTTCTTTCTTAGAACTGCACGCCTGTGGAACTCTGTACCGTCTGCCTGCTTCCCACCTGACTACAACTTGGATGTCTTCAAGTCCAACGTTAACAAATTCCTAATGAACTGCCCCCTTAAGTAAACACTTCATCAAATCTCCACACTAACGTAATGTACTTGCAATAACCCTTATCCCTGAGTGGCTTCCGGGCCTTGATAAGTGGTGACCACTGTGTAAAAAAAAAAAAAGAAAAAAGAAAAAAAAGATAAGTAAAGATTGTAAGTCCCATTACCTCTCTCTTGTATATTAAGGTGGCGAGTTTATTCTGCCATTGTTTTGTTTGGACTGATATATTTTTTTGTATCGATATATTTCTCATCGGCATTTTCAGAAAGTAGATTAAGATACCCCTTTCACATACTCGTAATTTGTTTTTTTTTAAATTTTATTTACCTTCCCCCCCCCTACCATAGTTTAATTTTTATAATAAAATTAACTTTAAAACGTTACCACTTGTGTGTCCGTGTTTTCGTTCTTTCTTGTATGCTGTTGTATTCGTCCTCATGTGTCCTTTTATTTTTACCCTTGTCACATGTGCCGATAAATATGTTTTCTTGTAAATTCGTTTTTATTCCTTCCTCCACCCCACCCTTATCATGTGTAACAATATAAAAAATAGAAACAGATCCCAAGAGGATTTTTTTTATATAAATGTAAACAATTATATATTTCGGTCCTGGATATGACCTTAAACTATATCCGATGGTGAGGCCCCAGCTTGCAGGCCTTAGGGAGTGTGAAGCCACTCTTTAATTGCCATTGCTCCCAGATCCAATCTGACCTGGAGTGGTAGCACCTGTTAGGGTCCCAACTATGGGTTAAATAGAATACAACTTAAAAAACAAATATACTATATTAAAAAATCGTTCTTCAAAATCACCAGATTCGGCATTAAATAACCTGAAAAGGGTTGATAAGCCGTAAAACAAAAACAACCAACCAACCAATTATATATTTTTCTTTTGTTCTCTGAATTTTGTCAGAAATATATTTGTAAATCGTCTCAAGAACTAGAAATTAAAAAAAAAAATATTACCATAAAATTCTTTAGCATAAATCAAAGAAAGAATATTACGGTTCATATCGAAAGTTATTAAACATCTACATCAATGTAACATTTATTGATAGTGGTTGTAACTAGATGAGTGCTTATTAGGAAGCATAAATAGCTCTCGAATATGGCTGCTTTATTCCTTTTCTATTTTTTTTTTTCATGTTACTGCTTCGCATTTTTAATAATCTGATTTTTTTTCTTTTCTTCAGGATTCATAATGGGGTTCTACAGTAACACCCTTTCCTGCAAGTAAGCTACACATTTTTTTTTATATATATATATACACTAAAACTCTTTCCAAAAATTAAGTTATGCTCATTCTAGCACATCATCCAACAAGTCCTGTAGCTGGCATGTAAATAGCAACACTAATAAAACATTTTAAACTAGCAGGGGTGCCCGGCGTTGCGCGGGTGTTTGGAGCAGCAAAAAAAAAAGTGGTAGTAGGCAGGCAGACTTGAACCCGTGACGTGAAGGAGGAAAAGAAAGTAAAAGAAAACCTGATATCTTACCGCTATGCTATGGTGCGACAGGAGCGAAAAGCGTTCAAATGAAGCGATTTCAATCAAAAAGTTGGCTAGTTAAGTGAATGAGTTCATGCAGGCACATGTTAAGAATCATGCTCTAGGCTAGTTTCTGCCGTATCTGTTTCCCCACGATGTTGGGGAAAACCAGCTCCCCCTCCACCTCTAAATGAATAGCAATTGTCTGATATGAAGGGTTTCCCCCCCCACATTGATCAAAGCTAATTGCCTTTCTGGACGTCCTTTGCTTTGATTAGTTTTGCTTTTATACAAAAAAGACAAACAAACACTCGAAAGGACGGGGCAATTTTTTAAAACTCAATCAAAATAAAGATAGAGATGACGTCCGTTCGTAAATCGTAGATATTATAATCTAGAAAGTCTAAAGAAAGTTCTTCAAAATAGTAACCTCGTTGAGAACCCCCATGAAAAAAGCATTTCTCGAACATACAAAAACGCATGCAGCCATTTTGCTTTTTATATATATATATATATATATATATATATATATATATACTAGCGGGGGGTACCCGGCGGGGGGGGGGGTTAAAATAAAAAAGAATGTTTTGGTAGGTAAGTATGAGGATCGAACCCGAGTCCTTGAGGCAAAGTTGAAAATCAAAGTGCGAAAAAAAATGTATGATGTTAACCACTGGGCCACCATGAAATACTAATGGAAACACGTTTGAAATGTTGAATATTTATCTTCCCAAAGTCGAGCAAATTAAATAGACAGGCAACCTCCGTTGATGACTTGTAGATATTATGATTTATATGTGATATAAAAAGTTTTAAGAAGTTGTGAACTGACCGACCGCTTCTCGCAAAAAAAAACTTTCTTGGACAGACACAAAAAGCGAACATACATACACACACACATTTTCACTTTTATATATATATAGACTAGCGGGGGTACCTGACGTTGCCCGGGTGTTTGGAGGTGTGGGGGTAAAGAACTTCTTAAAAAATCGGAAAAACTCAAACAAAAAAAAAACAGCTAATGAACGTAAAAATTCTTTTTAAAAAATCGGAAAAACAAACCCCCTCCCCTAAAAAATGGACGGTGTTGCCCGGGTGTTTGGAGGTGTGTACGTAGAGAGGGGGCAAAGAATAAGCGAATTAATAACCCTGTTTAAACTTTTTTAAAAAATCGAAAAAACAAAACAAATAAAACAGCGAACGGACATAAAACTTCTTTAAAACAATCGGATAAACAACCCCCTCCCCCCCCCAAAAAAAAAACAGAGCGAAAAGCGAAAAAAATGTATATATAACCTCGTTTCAATATTGAATGTTTAAAAATCGAGAAAAAAAGTATATCTGATAACTGGGATTGAACCTGAAATCTTTAGATAACGACACTGTCACTTAACCCATCGCGCTATAGATGCGTGGATGAAAGTAGGCTGGTTTTTATAACATTTAAAACGAATTCAATGTACGTCTTTTGTGCGTATTGACGCATGCGTAAAGCCATCTTGTCATGAAGATACCATTTTTTTTTCACCCCCCTCCCTGTAAAAAAGAGAGCCGTTAATTTTTCGATATTTGTCGATTGGAGGTTCGAGCTTTAGAATGATACCTGTCTGGCGAAAATCTGTACATACAAAGACGCACACACACATACTCACAATTCGAATCGAGTTTCGCTTTTTTTATACTGAAAAGCAAAAGAAACACGCGGCGATTGAAAAATCTGGAAAAAATAGCATGTGAAAGTTAGGCAAATTCGAACCCCATTCGTAACTCATACGTATTATCATTTAGACAGCATATAAAAAGTTTTAAGAAGGCGCGACCCCACCAAGAATCCCCCCCCCCCCCCCGAAAAAAAGCCTTTTGCGAACATACAGAAAAAGTGCACACACATACATACATACATACACACACACATTTTCGCTTTAATATATATATACAGATAGACTAGCAGGGGTGCCCGGCGTTGCCCGTGTGTTTGGAGGTGTAAAAGAAGGGAAAAAAAAAGTTTTGGTAGGAGGATAGGCTTGAACCAGAAGCCTTGATGCAAAGATGGAAAAGAAAAGGAAAAAAAACCTGGCATCTTACCTGCTTGACTACGATGGGAGAGGAATGAAAACCATTTTAATTTAATGATAAAAAAGTTGAAGACATGTGCGTAAATTCAAACATCACGCCATAGAGGGAATGAAATCACGCAATTAACTTTTGCTGCGAGGCAGTTTTTTTGTTTTGTTTCACCAACTTTGGCTGCGCGGTAGTTTTTTGTTTGGGGAGAAAAACAAGCCCCCCCCCCTTCATAAAAAGGGGAGTTAGCAATTGTCTGATAAAAGGGGTTTCCTCCCGCATTGATCAAACCTCATTGCTTTTCTGGACGAGTGTCAGGGAGTTTGTTAAATGCACACACTAACACACATTTTGCCTTTTATATATATAGACTAGCGGGGATGCCCGGCATTGCCGGTGTATTTGTCAGTGTAAAAGAAAAAAAAAAAAATTTGGTAGGGAGGTAGGCTCGAACCCGAAGCCTTGAGGCAAAGGTGGTTGAAAATAAAGTGTGAAAAAACCTGACGTCTTACCGCTCGGCCAGGAAAAGAGAGGAACTGAAAAGCGTTTTAATTTAATGATTAAAAACTTAAGTGACAGGTGCGTGAATTTAATGAGGCCAAACATCACGCGCCTTAACTTTGGTGCTGCAAACCAGTTTCTGCATGTTTATTTGTTTCCCCCGCCAAAATGTTAGGGAAAACAACTCTCCTAAAAAGGGGAATGTCCAAATGAATAGCAATTGTTTGACATGACGGGGTTTGTTTTTTCCCCCCTCGTTGATCAAACCTCATTGCTTTCTGGTCGTCTCTACTTTGCTTTCAAAATTTGACTTTTTTAATATGGAAAAAAGCAAAACAAACATGCAGCAAGTGAAAAAAATCTCGAAAATAGCGTATAAAATTGCTAAAATTAAAGATACACGTGAGCTCATTTCGAATATCTTAGATATTATAATTTAGGTAGCATATAAAAGGTTTAAAGAAACAGTTACCGGCCTAAGTGCACCCCCCCACCGCCTCCTCCAAAAGCTTTTGGCAGACATACACAAAAAAAAAACACACACACACACATTTTCGCTTTTATATTATAGATATAGACTAGCCTGGCATTGCCCAGGTGTTTGGAAGTGTGTGTTGAGCAAAAAAAAAAAGTGGTAGTAAGTAGGCAGGCTCGAATCGCAAAGGAGGAAAAGAACGTGAAAAAAAATGACATCTTTGCCATTGTGCCCATTGCCAAACAGGAAGTGGCGAATGTTTAAATTAAGGCTAGTCAAGCGAAAAGAGGGGATGACTTTTGAAAATATTGGTGAAAACTGCGACCCCTCCCTGTTAAAATGTACCTAGTTGAGGGCGAAGGAATTAATGTTTTTAGCCAATTTTTCGATATTTGTCGTCCAAAGGGTTGAGCTTCAAAATGATACTGATCTTGTAAAAATCTGTCGCCTCTGTCAAAAGTTTTAGGCAAACATACATACATATATTTAAGCAGACAGGTGAGATTTATATTATAGACTAGCGAGGCTACCTAGCATTGCTCGGGACCGTATAAACAATGAGAAAATTGAATTTGATTTTGAATATATTTATTATTCTTAGAAGAGAGGAATTTTTAATGTCTATGTATCATTTGCTATTTCGAGTAAAAAAATATTTTACCTACTTAGGACAGGTATTACATGTATGAAATAATTGTATCTTACCTAGGGTAGGTAATTTACAGCATATATATAAAATAATTTTACCTTTGCATGGACGGGTAATATACAACACATACTTAAAATAATTTTACCTACACTAAGACGGGTAATTTAAATACATATATGAAACAATTTCAGATACCTTTTTTTACCCCAAAACGGACATTACTCTCTTCAACCCCCCCCCCCAAAAAAAAATACAAGAGCACATTTAAAATTAACATAATCATGCTTCTTTCGACTCACCACTACAACCATCACATCATTCCTGGATGATAACCTAAAAAATTCAAAAAAAATATAGATTACACCCTAAAGAAACTGGCCTAGTAAACTTTCATAGAAAACCAACAATATATACGTATTAATCTAATTTTGAGATCGTAAAGCCATATCCGGAATCGACTTCACAAATGAAGTAATTTTGAGATAGAAAATTGTTTAAGCCATTTCCGGTACAAGCTTTATATTTAATCATTTAATCCAGAGTGACGCTGAATATTCTGCTAATATATATTTGCACCTATCTCATTCAATCCCGAGCAATGCCAGGAATTTTGCTAATATATATCTCCATCAATCTCCTTCAATCCCAGGCGATGCTGGGGATATTGCTAGTAAATTTTCTCACACCTGCATTATTAAATCCCGGGTGATGCCTGGTATTCTGCTTCTATATATTTCCACCTATATCATTCAAACCAGGGCGATGCGGGGTATTCTGCTAATATATATTTCCACCTATCTCATTCAATCCCAAACAACGCTGGGAATTTTGCTAGTATATATTCTCACCTACTTCATTCAATCCCAGGCAACGCCGTGTATTCCGCTAGTATATATCTCAATCAATCTCATTATATCCTGGGTGGCGCTAGGTATTCTGTTAGCATATATTTCAATCACTCTCATTCAATCCAAGGCAACGCCAGGTATTCTGCTAGTATATATTTGCATTTATCTCATTGGATCCCAGGCGCCCGTGTATTCTGCTTGCATACATTTGCATGTATCTCATTCAATCCTGAGTGGTTCCGGGTAATCTGCTAGTATATATTTGAACCTATCTTGCTGAATCCCATAATTCTTGGATATGTTACTAATTTTAAAAATCATTTTTCATAATTTAACCCACATTATCAACCCACCTCTTACTAAAATAATAACTTTGATACATTGTCTTGGCTGTTTATTTTATTACAAACACACCAATAAAATAACTTCACATTTCATCATTTTTCAAAATTCTTGGATATGTTACTAATTTCAACAATCATTTAAACATTAGCACCCCACTCTTATTAAAATAATAACTTTAATACATTCTGCTAGTATATATTTCCAGCAACGTCATTCAATACCAGACAATGGGGGTTACAAAGCTAGTATATATTTCCAGCAAGGTTATTCAATCCCAGGCCACACCGGGTATGCTTCTATTATATATTACCACCTATTTAATCCATTCAAGAGTGATTCTGGGTATTCTGCTAGTATATATTAACACATGTCTCATTCAATCCCAGGCTGCGCCGGGTATTCTGCTAGTATATAATTCCACCTATCTCATTCAATCCCGGGCAATGCCGGATATTCTGTTTGTATATATTTCCACCTATGTAATTCAATCATGGGCGATGCCAGGTATTCCGTTAATATATATTTCCACCTATCTAATCTAAACCCAGGCGACGCCAGGTATTCTACTTGTACATATTTCCACCTATCTCATCTAATCCCGGGCAACACTGGGTATTCTGCTAGTGTATATATCCACCTATCTCATCCAATCCCGGGCAACGCCGGGTATTTTGCTAGTACATATATCCACTTATCTAATCCAATGCCGGGTATTCTGCTAGTACATATATAAACCTATCTCATTCGATCCCGGGCGATACCGGGTATTCTGCTAGTACATATATCCACTTATCTAATCCAATGCCGGGTATTCTGCTAGTACATATATAAACCTATTTCATTCGATCCCGGGCGATACCGGGTATTCTGCTAGTACATATTTCCACCTATCTCATCCAATCCCGGGTGACGCCAGGTATTCTACTAGTACATATATCCACCTATCTCATCCAATCCCGGCCATTTTGCTAGTACATATCTCATAGAATCCCGGGCTATGCCGGATATTCTGCTATTACAAATATCCACCTATGTTATCCAATCCCAGGCAACACAAGTTATTCTGCTAGGAAACATTCCACCTATGTTATCCAATCCTGGCAATGCTGGGTATTCTGCTAGTACATATATCCACTATCTCATCCAATCTCGGGAAACGCTGGGTATTTTGCTAGTACATATAGCCACCTATCTTATAATATCCCAGGCGACGCCGGGTATTCTGCTAGTACATATATCCACCTATATCATCTAATTCTGGGCGACAGCAGATATTATGCTAGTATATATATATCCACCTACCTCATCTGATCCTGGGCGACATCGGGTATTCTGCTAGTACATATTTCCACCTATCTCATCCAATCCAGGGCGATGTGGGGTATTCTGCTAGTATAAATATCCAACTATCTTATCCAATCCCAGGCAATGCCGGGTATTCTGCTAGTAGATATTTCCACCTATCTCATCCAATCCCGAGCAACGCTGGGTATTCTGCTAGTACATATATCCACCTATCTCATCTAATCCCGGGCAACGCCGGGTATTCTGCTAGTACATATATATATATATATATATATATATATATATATATATATATATATATATATATGGTTAATTTTCAGCAAAATCTAATGTCAGAAAAGATTTTATGTCCTGGAAAGTGCTATTTTTTTTGGCTACTTTGACCACTTTTGATCCCCTGGGGACACAACCAGAATTTTCCCAGGGTCAAATATTACGCTTCCAGATGTATACCGATATGATCTTGCTTTTGGGTAATTTTCAGCAAAATATAATGGTCAGAAAAGATTATATGACTCAAAAAGTGTTATTTTTTGCCATTTTGGCCTCTTTTGACTCCCTGGGGACGCAACTAGAATTTTTATAAAATATCCAAGAATGTTACCGTTACTCCCTTGCCTGGTTGTAACTTCATGCAAAATTTCAGAAAAATGTAATGAGTAGTTATTAAGAATTTTGGGAACGAACAGACCAACGGACGAGGGTTAATTCTAAGGTCTAAATCCGACTAAGTCAGTGGACCAATAATCCAAATAATACAAATTTAAATGCCATGTGTTAAAATTTGAGCGAAATCGTTTTTTTTTTTTTGGTTGAAAAAATGATTTACTTGAAGTGAAGCAACTGTTGCAAATTTTCAAAATAATGGAACAATTGGAATTCCATGTTGATAAAGCATTGCTTTCTGACGGGACAAAATACTGTCCAAGCAAAGCAAGAACTTGGTAAGTGCTATTTAGACTCTGCTCTATCAGAAACAATAGTTAAGAGGCAGTATGCGATCGTACAGACATAAATGTTGTTGAATGCTATGGTCACCGAAATTCGGCGGTTGTCCCAGAAAGTGAGAAAGCCGTATTCAAAGTGGGTGTCGCGTTTGCTCAGTTGACCAAATACCACACATGGATGATTCAGAGCATTCTTTACAACTGTTTAAAAGCAACAAAACAGATTTTGTGCTTCAGTAAGTGGCAATGGATGAAACATAGATCCACCTCTTCTCTCCAAAGTCAAATCAACCGCTGAGTTAACTGCAGCAGTTAAAAGCCATCCAAGCAATCAAAATTGCGAGCAGTATCCGGATTCATTTTTATTTACTACAAAATTGTAATATGTGGTTCAGGTTCGAGAGAAATGCACACCAGGTTCGAGAGAAATGCGCGTCCTTAATTATTCCAGGAAATGCATGATATCCTGTTCTAGTGTGGCAGGCCTTCTGAGTGGGTTCAGTTGGCTTCTTCCAAAGAGGGAAGTTTCTAGGGAATATTAAACATGTAAAATTGACATTGAATCAAATATGATCTAATTCGCAAGATGTCCTGAAGTTAAGTGGTGATATTTGTGAAATGCGAAACGAATATAACGAATGAATTGAATAAAACACTTTTTGCATGGATCAACAAATAACATTTATTATAGACTAGCACGGGGTACCCGGCGTTGCCCGGGTGTTTGGATGTGTGTGTGGATTTAGGTAAATATCAAAACTCCGGGTGGGGGGTAAAATAAATTAAAAAAAAGTTTTGGCAGGTGAATATGAGGATCGAACCCGAAAAGTTGGAAATTAAAGTGTGAAAAAAAAAAAAAAAAGTGCAATGTTAACCACTGGGCCACTGCAACATACTAACAGAAACATGTTTGAATTTATTTAATTACTTAGAATTGACAGGTACACGTTTTAATGACTTAATGAGGTCAACTTTGACTGCGGGGAAGTATTTTATTCAATGCGGGAACGCTTTTTTTATTTTTATTTTCCCAAGGTGTTGGGAGGGGGGACCAACTCCACTTGTCCAAATTGAATAGCAATTGTCTGATATAAGGAAAATATTTCCACATTTATCAAATCTGAGTGCTTTCGGACATTTCCGGCGATCGCGACTGGAAAAATACACCCAGAATTAGTGTTGCTTTTATTATACGAAAAAGCCTAATCCACATGCGGCGAGCGAAAAATGTTGAATATTTATCTTCCCAAAGTCGAGCAAATTAAATAGACAGGTAACCTCCGTTGTTAACTTGGAGATATTATGATTTATATGTGATATAAAAAGTTTTAAGAAGTTGTGAGCCGACCGACCCCTTCTCGGAAAAAAGCCTTTCTTGGACATACACAGAAAGCGAACATACATACACACATTTTCGCTTTTATATATATAGATTTGAAACAAAAAAAGAATTACTTTGTAATAAAGACGCATTAATTGAAAATCAGTGACATATGCAATCCAAAATGTTGGTTGGTTTATAAAGCTTAAAATCTCTAAGGCAAGGGAGATAACTTTTAGTAACTAGTTATTTTCGGTGTTTTTAAATATGTTGTTTTAAGCAAAAACAATATTACTTAATTGTCATGTCGAAAATAGTAATATATCCAAAAATTATGAAAATTCATCAAGTAGAACAACTGCTAAAAATTCTATCGCTTTAGACAATAAATATTGCAGTTTTACCCAATTTTCCATAAAAATTACTTTTAACTATAAACAAAATTCTACTCGAATTTTCGTAATTTTTAGATATATTACTATTTACAGTCAAATGAAGTCTTATAAAAAATAACAAAACATCTAAGCTAAATAATAATTTAGCTTAAATGCTTAGGTTTTTTTGTGTGTGTGTGGGTGCACTACTAGAATTAACTAAAGTTTCCTTATTCTAATGTGTAACTTTTATGTTTTTAAAATGATATTTTTTATCGTATGGGTACTGCCATCCTTTATTTAAACTGAAAGTTGGTTTGTATTGAATTTTGAGGATTATCTTCGTTTTAAAATGAGGTAAAACTATGTACATCATTATTTGATTTTTTTTTTTTTTTTTTACACAGGAATTGCCACTTATCCAGGCCCAGAGGCCACTCGAGGATAAGGGTTAATGGGTATACATTAGTCATTGTGATTATAGTGTAGTAAACATAAGTAGTGGGAATTTTGTAAATTGGATTACTTCGGGGGACGGTTCATCAAGAACTTGTTTACATTGAACTTGAAAACAATCAGACTGTAGTCAGCTGGAAAGCAGGCATTCGGAAGAGTTCCATCGGCGTGGAATTCTAAGAAAGAAGCTTTGTTCAGGGAATCTACATTTAGGTTTAGGCACAGATAAAGAATGTGGGCAAATATTACGCTTCCAGATGTATACCGATATGATCTTGCTTTTGGGTAATTTTCAGCAAAATATAATGGTCAGAAAAGATTATATGACCCAAAAAGTGTTATTTTTTGCCATTTTGGCCTCTTTTGACTCCCTGGGGACGCAACTAGAATTTTTATAAAATATCCAAGAATGTTACCGTTACTCCCTTGCCTGGTTGTAACTTCATGCAAAATTTCAGAAAAATGTAATGAGTAGTTATTAAGAATTTTGGGAATGGACAGACCAACGGACGAGGGTTAATTCTAAGGTCTAAATGCGACTAAGTCAGTGGACCAATAATCCAAATAATACAAATTTAAATGCCATGTGTTAAAATTTGAGCGAAATCGTTTTTTTTTTTTTTTTTTTCGTTGAAAAAATGATTTACTTGAAGTGAAGCAACTGTTGCAAATTTTCAAAATAATGGAACAATTGGAATTCCATGTTGATAAAGCATTGCTTTCTGACGGGACAAAATACTGTCCAAGCAAAGCAAGAACTTGGTAAGTGCTATTTAGACTCTGCTCTATCAGAAACAATAGTTAAGAGGCAGTATGCGATCGTACAGACATAAATGTTGTTGAATGCTATGGTCACCGAAATTTGGCGGTTGTCCCAGAAAGTGAGAAAGCCGTATTCAAAGTGGGTGTCGCGTTTGCTCAGTTGACCAAATACCACACATGGATGATTCAGAGTATTCTTTACAACTGTTTAAAAGTAACAAAACAGATTTTGTGCTTCAGTAAGTGGCAATGGATGAAACATAGATCCACCTCTTCTCTCCAAAGTCAAATCAACCGCTGAGTTAACTGCAGCAGTTAAAAGCCATCCAAGCAATCAAAATTGCGAGCAGTATCCGGATTCATTTTTATTTACTACAAAATTGTAATATGTGGTTCAGGTTCGAGAGAAATGCACACGCGCGTCCTTAATTATTCCAGGAAATGCATGATATCCTGTTCTAGTGTGGCAGGCCTTCTGAGTGGGTTCAGTTGGCTTCTTCCAAAGAGGGATGTTTCTAGGGAATAGTAAACATGTAAAATTGACATTGAATCAAATATGATCTAATTCGCAAGATGTCCTGAAGTTAAGTGGTGATATTTGTGAAATGCGAAACGAATATGATGAATGAATTGAATAAAACACTTTTTGCATGGATCAACAAATAACATTTATTATAGACTAGCACGGGGTACCCGGCGTTGCCTGGGTGTTTGGATGTGTGTGTGGTTTTAGGTAAATATCAAAACATTGGGGGTGAAATAAATAAAAAAAAAAAAAGTTTTGGCAGGTGAGTATGAGGATCGAACCCGAAAAGTTGGAAATTAAAGTGTGAAAAAAAAAAGTGCAATGTTAACCACTGGGCCACTGCAACATACTAACAGAAACATGTTTGAATTTATTTAATTACTTAGGTACACGTTTTAATGACTTAATGAGGTCAACTTTGACTGCGGGGAAGTATTTTATTCAATGCGGGAACGCTTTTTTTATTTTTATTTTCCGAAGGTGTTGGGGGGGGGGACCAACTCCACTTGTCCAAATTGAATAGCAATTGTCTGATATAAGGAAAATATTTCCACATTGATCAAAGCTGATTGCTTTCGGACATTTCCGGCGATTGCGACTGGAAAAATACCGCCAGAATTAGTGTTGCTTTTATTATACGAAAAAGCCTAATCCACATGCGGCGAGCGAACAATGTTGAATATTTATCTTCCCAAAGTCGAGCAAATTAAATAGACAGGTAACCTCCGTTGTTAACTTGTAGATATTATGATTTATATGTGATATAAAAAGTTTTAAGAAGTTGTGAGCCGACCGACCCCTTCTCGGAAAAAAGCCTTTCTTGGACATACACAGAAAGCGAACATACATACACACATTTTCGCTTTTATATATATAGATTTGAAACAAAAAAAGAATTACTTTGTAATAAAGACGCATTAATTGAAAATCAGTGACATATGCAATCCAAAATGTTGGCTGGTTTATAAAGCTTAAAATCTCTAAGGCAAGGGAGATAACTTTTAGTAACTAGTTATTTTCGGTGCTTGTTAAGAGAGTCGACAAGTCGAGTGTTTAAATATGTTGTTTTAAGCAAAAACAATATTACTTAATTGGCATGTCGAAAATAGTAATATATCCAAAAATTAGGAAAATTCATCAAGTAGAACAACTGCTATTGTGTTTTTAGTAAAAAAATTCTATCTAAAGACAACAAATATTGCAGTTTTACCCAATTTTCCATAAAAATTACTTTTAACTATAAACAAAATTCTACTCGAATTTTCATAATTTTTGGATATATTACTATTTACAGTCAAATGAAGTCTTATAAAAAATAACAAAACATCTAAGCTAAATAATAATTTAGCTTAAATGCTTAGGTTTTTTTGTGTGTGTGTGGGTGCACTACTAGAATTAACTAAAGTTTCCTTATTCTAATGTGTAACTTTTATGTTTTTAAAATGATATTTTTTATCGTATGGGTACTGCCATCCTTTATTTAAACTGAAAGTTGGTTTGTATTGAATTTTGAGGATTATCTTCGTTTTAAAATGAGGTAAAACTATGTACATCATTATTTGATTTTTTTTTTTTTTTCTTTTTTTTTTTTTTTTACACAGGAATTGCCACTTATCAGGCCCAGAGGCCACTCGAGGATAAGGGTTAATGGGTATACATTAGTCAGTGTGATTATAGCGTAGTAAATATAAGTAGTGGTAATTTTGTAAATTGGATTACTTCGGGGGATGGTTCATCAAAAACTTGTTTACATTGAACTTGAAAACAATCAGACTGTAGTCAGCTGGAAAGCAAGCATTCGGAAGAATTCCATCGGCGTGGAATTCTAAGAAAGAAGCTTTGTTCAGGGAATCTACATTTAGGTTTAGGCACAGATAAAGAATGTGGGCAATTATTGATAGTGGTTTTGGCTAGACGGGTGTTTTTCGTGAAAGTTTGGCGAGGGGGTAACCATAGATTGAAGCTCAGATGAGTATTTGCCATGAAAATAATGATAAAGGCTCGCAGCATCTCTTCTGTGAGAAAGGTTGCAAAGAAGAGAAAAAGGCATCCCCCACTAAGCTACGAAGTCTATTTTGAACTTTGTCAAGACAGGATAAGCTGATTCTAGCAGCTTATCCTGCCCAGATGTGGCAACACTCCATCCTTGGACGTACTTGGCTTTTATAAAGGTAGAGAATTACATCAGCAGTGAGATATCTACTGGAGCAGTAGAAGGATGCCACCATTTTTTCAGCAACCTTGGCAACTGATTTGATGTACGTGTTCCATTTCAGATCGGAAGTAAAGGTTAAGTCCAGAAGCTTGTGAAAACATGAAGCCTCCCCAAGACGAGCACCGTCCATTTCAATTGATGCCAGATGGGGATTAGAGCGTTGATGATGTAGAGACAGAAAAGATGCATTCAAAGTAACCAGTCACCTCTTTCCCCATTGTACCACATGCTCAAGATCAGAGGAGAGAGAATCAGAGAGAACTTGGTCATTTATGTGCTATCATAGATTGTAGTGTCTTCAGCATAAATGTCTACGAATGATATAAGAATGTGATTTGGAAGATCATTTATGTAGATTAGGAAGAGAGTTGGGCCCAGGATGAATTCGTGAGGGCCTCCGGCATTAATACTGAGAGCTTCTGATTTCTGCCCATCAACCTATGAACCTATCAGAGAGAAATGATTTAATAATTGAGAAGACATTTCCAGCTATACCATCCATATGTTTCTAAATTGAAAAAAAAAAAAAAGTAGCAACAATTTTTATTTAAATGTGTTCAACTTTTGCAGCTCCAATGACAATACAAATCGACTCATATGGCCCTGAGGGGATTTTTAGTTTGACATGCCTGGTCTAGACCATTTCTGAAATGGCCTTTTCTCTGTAGACTGCACTACGTTGCTGGTCGTGTGCAGTTCTAGGAGGTCCACCCTTACTGGGAAATGCTGACAGGGCTGTCCAGGCATTTTTATTTTTATTTTTTAGACCAGAGTGCTCCTCTGGCTCTTCAATCCAACTTTCTGGCCCTGTGGAAGGAAGATAAATAAGGTAGCTGCTAGTATTGCATTAAATTAGATGTATGCTAATGTTAGAAATTTCAAACTGAACTTTTCTATTTTATTATTTTGGTTGCATCATCTTTTTTTCTGTTGTTGATATTTGATTTTCTATTTGCAGACTAATATGCCATAATATGAGGCCGTGATGACTGGTCATTCACCAGTAAGGAACCCGTGGTGAAGGTGATGGCAAGGTTTTTTTTCTGCCTCCCTTCTTTTCTTCTTCGTCTTCTTCCTTTGGAATAGCAGCTTCTGATCTTCCCAAATATTCACCTGTCTATGATTATTATTATAGAAGTGCAGCAGATGAAAAGATCTGTTGCTCCGCCAATTAGGACAATTAATTAACACTGCAAAAAAGAAAAGAAAAAAAAGAAAAAGAAAAAAAAAAATGGCAACCACATACAACAATTTAAGATTTGTTCAAAGTCCCCCGACAGTTGCGGACGCCCCTCTTTTGAATTTGTATTCATAGGACGTTATTGATGTACCATTTCGTATTGATGTAAATGATTGCACCCTAGATAAGATTAAATAAAAAAAAAATTAATCTTTCTTCAAGAAAAATCTTCTGACGGTCACTGTATGTCTGTCAAACTAAGAAGCGATTTATTGAAATTAAAGAAAATAAAAAATTTTTTAAAATAATCATTATTTGAAATTTTATTATAAAAATATGTTTATGAAACGAGGCTTTCACCGCTTCGTCTGACAGGCCTGCAGCAACCGTCAACGGACTTTGCTTGAAGAAAACCTGATTTTTTTAATTTAATTATTTTTAGTCTGCAATCATTGAGAAACAGTTCACCAATGACGTCCGACAAACACAAATTCGGAATAGGGGTGTCAGCAACCATTGGGGATTTTGCTTGAAGAAAACTACAGCTTATTCACATTAAAATGACAACATGGATTCAATCGACGTGGACCTACATGTGCAATACTCTCCCCTCCATTACCAATTTTTTTTTTTTGCATTCTTTTTTCTTCACTATCATGCCACAAATAAACACTATTTTCACCTTATCAAATATTAAAGGTGCCGAAATGGAATATACGAGAAACTCTGTTGTGTGAATTCAATGTCTGTTATGATCAAAAGGTGTACAAAATCTCATTCATATATATATTAACCAATTTAGATATATTTATATAAGTAAATATGAGAGAGAAATCGATTTTGATATTCAGCATTGATATTCCGTGCTTCACACAACAGTTGAAAAGGCTTTCTATTTAAAAAAAAAAAAAAAAAAAAAAATTTTTTTAATAAAAAAAAAAAAAGTGGCTCCGATAAACTTGTAGTTTCTACTAGTTCTAGTCCTGCATCATCGGAGTTTTCTATGACACAGTTTTCCTTCCAGGGTTTTTTTTTTTTTTAATTTCTTTTTATTGCTGCACTGTAAATCACATATAGATATAATTGCCATATTTACAACCCCGCTAACTTAATAGTGAACTTATGCTGTTAGCATCTTTGCTGTCCATTATCGGGCAGGTTTTCTAGTCATTTGCGACCATTGGACAGATGGTACCCCTCAACCAACACAATCTTCCCCTCCTCTATGACAATGCTAGCTCACAGATTCTGAACTTTGGAAAGATTTCCCATTCAATGCGTAAAATAATTAAAAAAAAAGAAAATGTCTGTTACAAAATGAGTCATTTCCAAATCAAACGTATATCTCTGTATTATTTACTGCTTGGGAAAGAAGTCTTTTATATTTTCATATTTTAATAACGCGGCTATTTGACCTTTTGAATGGTATGTTCACTTCGTGTTCATATTGATTGATTAATCTTTCGAGAGGGGGGAGGGATCAATTTCTTTTCGGCCTGCTCACATTATGATGTGAGCGGAATTGCTACAAAAAAAAACTAAAGAAATTGAAAAAGATCAGCAAGATGGAAGCATTTTTTTTTTTTTTCTTTTAGAAATCTTTTTTTAATAACATATTTTCCGGTGCTTCTGCATCGAACGAAATTTGAAAATCGAAATATTGAATTTCAAGTTAAACAAATAATACCTACGTAATTGTCATGTTGTAAATAGTAACATATCCAAATATTACGGAAAACAATAAGGTAGGAAAATAATTATTAATGAAAAACAGTTTTCGATAAAGTTTATACGAGGAATAAAATTTGTTCAACATTTTGAATCATGTTTGTCACGTGATGTAAGCAAGAGAATCAATTATCTCACCTGTTAACTTATCTCTATTTTTTTAGTAAACGTAATATAGTGATTTCGCTTCATTTCACAAATTTCTGTTTTGATTAATAATTATTTTTCTACCTTATCGTTTTTCATAATTTTTAGATATGGTACTATTTGCACCATGACAATTTACGTTTGTTTTACTTGCAATTCAATATTTCGATTTGTTGGTTCAATATAGTAGAAGCACCATATTTTCTTTTCCATCTGCAGAAATATAGTGAGTAGTATTTTGAATAAATCCAAGTTTTTTTTTTATAATTTTAGCCAAACATGAATATTCATTTATGCAAATATGAAATACAAAAAAAAAAGAACACTTAACATTGTTACATTTTGATATGTTGTTATTACTACTAATACTATCACCACCATTATTAGTGATATACATATATATTGTATACTATCTATATTCACCCGGTGTTGTCCGGAAGGGATTCTTGGGAAGCTTGAATTTGAATTTTTTTTTTTTTTTTTATTTTACAAATTTCTGAACTATTGGGATGAATGAGTTCAAATAATAAAAGATATTCTGCAATTTAATGTTATTGTTATGTTAAAAATACATATTTTAATCAAACTTAACTAAAAATGTGTTAAATACTAATTTTTTTTTTTTTTTTTAAATGAAAACAAACTGTTTTATAATTAAGTAAAAATGTTGTAGGGTTTGAAAAATATCAGCCGTCAGAAAAAAAAAAAAAAAATTAAACAAACAATTATTGAAACTAAGTTTATTAAGTAGCAATTCCATTTCTTTTTTTTTACTGTAAGCATGCAATGTTGTCTGGGAGTCTCTTTATTTTTTTATCCTTCTTTCAGGATCTTAATGCAACATAATTTTGAAACATCTTATCATTATTCTGTATGAATGGCAAATGGACGGGTTTTTTCCTGTTTTCTTTTTTTTTTTTTAGTAGATTTTACAAAAACTAAATTTCTTTAAATTTTCATTTTATTCCATGCTATTATTACATTTTTCAATTCCAATAAACATTCAATACTAAATAAAACAAAATTAGTAAAGTCACATTCTTGCAAATAATACAGATTCACGGTAAGTGGTCACACAATTTTATTGATATAGAGATACATAAGTAATCTTGCATCTTACGTTGAAGGTCAGAAGATGCAAAAATTGATTCTTGATGGTTCCATGTCTTCCTTATTGTAGAAGCAATTTCAAATTCTTTATAAAAGCTAAATGTTTCTGGAATTAGTAGAAAATTTTTTAAATTGATTTTATTATTAACTTAAACCTCAACAAAATGTTGCTGCCATCATCATCATCATCATCGTCGTCATCATCACATTATCATTATTATTATTATTATTATTATAACTGATTTTGATACAAAAAAAATATTTAGGATTTGTTAATTTTAAATTACTGAATGCTGTTCGAAAATCATAGAAACAATTGTGTATAACGGAATTTCAAAAAAAGTTCTTGATAAATGTTGGGGAAGAAAGATGTTTTTATTTGCTAGCATGGTTAGAATGAGTGATATTGTTTATCTTTATATATTTTTAACTATAATTACAAACTATTTTTCATAGATTTCCTTTCATTATATATATATATATATATATATATATATATATATATATATATACATCTTAATTCCAATATCCCATTTCTATACAACCCGTTAAGTCATATATAAGAAGCATAAATGAAAACCATAAATTAAAATTTACATGTAAAATTTATTTTTCGACAGGATACCTCAAAGATAATTAATCCTTATTCTGCAAAGTTTCAAAGAATGCAAAATTCTTCTCTTCAAAGAAAAGAAATATGTTAGCAAATTTATACCTATAGCAAAGCTAAAAATTTGCTGGTTTTAGCATTATATGAAACTGCATTATTGTATAGTGATCATAAAATTCAAAAAAAAAATATTTGTAAAATATTTATAAAAATAAAAAACAAACTGAAATTGGTAGGTCCAGAGTGCAATGAAGTCTTTTGGTAAGATTAACAAATGAATATATATATATAAAGAAAGAAAAGATAGGGAAATAATAGTTAAAGTTAGATCAGATCTTTATTACATTACCATTGTTGCTACCATTATTATTATTATTATTATTATTATTATTATTATTACAACAACAACAACTGATTTTGATGTAAAAGAAATATTTAAAATTTGTAAATTTTAAATTACTGAATGCTACATTACCAAATGACCATTTGCTTCCCAAAAAATAAGTCTTTTCTTTGTAAATTTTAGATATTTTTTCGGGGTTACATTGAATAAAAAAAAAGATATCAACTTTGTAATTTTTTTTTCTTTTGTATTTTTTTTTTTTAGAAATTTTAGTTGGACATACCAACATACAAACACAGTTAATTTATATAATAGATTTCAAACAATATAAATTTATATAATAAATTTTAAACAATATAAACAAAATGAATTTCGGTGAATATTTTGAAGCACAAAGTTTTTAAAAAATTATTTTTTTAGATCAACATGAAGTCAAAGATGAAAAGATATTGCAAAGATTTTGTTATTTAAAATAGAGATACATGGATACCATTACACTTGGACTGAGCCCAAGATGGCCGATCCTTGTAGTCGCCACTGCAGAAAGCATTTCAATAATAATTAAATCTTCAGCATATTTGGGATTAAAGGAATATCATGGAACATATTTGAACATAGTTTACATTTTATAGTAAAAAAAAAAAAAACATAATGATTTTCTCTAAAATTATATTTAAAAAAATTTAGTTTTTATTCATTAAGTTTATTATCTTCCAATTAAATTCTTAAAACTTTTTAGTCTTTAATATTAATTATTATTATAATATTTTGCTTGTTAATTTCTTAGTTAGTTTGTACGTTAAGCTTTCAGTAATTAGATATGTGAAAACGAGGTTATATCAAAGGGAGGTCACTTTCGTATTCTTATCTAGGGTTGTTAGATTGGCCTTTTTAAAGCCAACTTTCTTTTAAAAGTATTTGTTCTTTTTTTTTTTTTTTTACTCCTTTTTGAAGCAGTTTGGCCTTGAAACTTTGTGTTGGTTTTTCTGTCCAAAAACCCCCCCAAAAAACAATTTTTTTTGTATTATCCAGGAAAATATTAGTTTCATCAAAACATTTGTTGATTAAATATATTTATCATTCCGTGGAATTTCCACAGGTCCTGCTAGAAAAATAATATTTTATAAATTTGAAGCTTTGTTATGGATGTTTTCATTTAAATTACAAATTTGTGTAAATGTTGCTGAAAATTATACATTTTTTAAGAAAAAACACATTCACCTTTTTCACCTCATTTTAATCTAAGAAATGATATTCATTTTTTTTTTTTTCATTGCTAAAAAGTATCTTTAAATGTGTGTAAAAGATACCAAATTATCAATGTTTATCCAAAATAATAATTCAGATCTTTTCAATCTAGATTATTCAAACTAATAATCTCATCTTGGTTTTTTTTTTTAACCATGTTTCAGCCAATTTAACTTCCTACCTTTTTCAGGTGTATACTTTTGAACTTGGAAACTTATGTGAAATTACAAAGAATCCTTTTTTATTATTATTAATTCATGGCTGAGAGAACAATAACAATCTACCTCTGTAGATTAAATAAAGGGTTCAGTTTAAGATGAAAATAGTAGTCCAAAAAATCCAAATAATCCTCATCAAAAAAATTCTAAACATTTTTTTTCCTTTTTAATTACTTAAATACCGCCCTGTGCTGACCAAACCTATGACGATATACATTCACATTAGACCCTCTGCATAATCACACTGGTGTTCACTCAGAGATGTACTGGTGATCTCTTTTCACATTGTGTTCTGCAATCCTGAACGTGCTGCCTCAGAATTGTGTGAATGAACATGTATCACTGTCACATTTTTGGAGTTCTTAAGTTTTATTCATTCCCTAATTAGCTTAGTAACCTCCGTCTATTGCTAACAGTTTTATAACTATGGCTTAATAAAAGAAAAAAAAAATAGTTGTATTTCAGAATTTGTTTTAATGGTACTTTACATGTAAATACTCATAGTTGATGTTCTCACATTTATTATTCTCACAACGTTTCGAACGATGTAACCTCTGATCTTCTTCAGATGCCTCTTGTTGAACTCTGGAATCTGTATAGAATTTTTAACTGAAACCTTTTCAAAATTTAATACAGATTCTTGAGTTTGATAAAACACAATGGAGAAAGTCAGGGGTCACGTTCCATGATATACAAGAAAAAAAAACTTATCAATGCATGTCTCAAAAATTCTGAAACGGAAAATTGATTTAATAAAACAAAAGTATGAAAATCGCTTTGTGTCTACGTTTTTCTGAAAACTTAAAAGTTGTTTAAAACTATAAAACTTTTGAGTGTTTAAGAAAATTTAAATAGAAACCGAGGATATTTAAGATGGTTTATTTATTAGCATTTTAAAAATAATTTTGTTATCTCATTTTTATTACTATTTGTTATGTTTTGTATGTAGGGCAAAGAAACTCATATCCTATTATATGTATTATTTGGACTGTTTTTATCTTGCTTATTATTTTCGCGTTTGGACTGATATAATCTCTGACCTTCTTCACGTGCATCTTTTCAAACTCTGAAACGGTTTGAACTTTGTTTCTTGTTTTTTTTTTTTATTTACATAGAAACTTGTGTGGAATTTCGAACTGAAGTCTGAAATTCCATGTAAGTTTTAAAATTTTAAATAAAAATTTCCAAGGACAAGTAGCGCAACGGATACAATTACTAATAATCAGTTCTCAGTGAGAGTGTTCTGGAGGTCAAAAATTTGATCCTCACTACGGGCAAAACTAAGAATGCAATTGCAAATTGCTTAAAACTTTTACTCCGTTATGACAGACAGAACAAGAACAAGCTGATATCCCCATTCATTAAATAAAGGGTTGCATTATAAATTTCCAAGCTTGACAGTACACACCTGAAGAAGATCATAGATTACATCAGATGAAATGTAACAATAGTATCCAAGATAAGAACAGTGGTCTGAAGAATTCAAATAAAAAAGAATCCCAAGTTTGGAAAGATGATCCTGAATGTCATAGGTTATATTGGCAGAAATATTGTAAGTATAATACATGAGATGAGAATAGTAGTTCAAATAATACAAAAATAAAAATCAATTTTTATCTAAAAAAAATTTCTAGAGATTCATATTTTTGACTAATGATTGATAAAGAGTACAGACTTGTGGTGTTAAAGATGTTGTCAAGTTGTCTTTAATGATAGCAACATTTTGCTGGTCAAACGATCAGCTCAAGCTCATCGATCTGGAGCTGTAGTTTGGTCAATGTAATACAGCGGCATAAGAAAAAAGGGAAAATTGAGGGAGGCTAACATTTTAAGCACCCACCCCTCATACTTGCAGTGTTCCACTTTTTTTTTTTTTTTTAAATCCGTTTCAGCTATACGTCACAAGCTGACCATTTTAATTTACAAAGACATGGGCATCGGTATTTGCCCATATTTTGAGCAACAAAGAAATATTACAAAGATGATATGATTTCCGACTGACTGAACTGCCTATTGATAACAATGTCTCTACTGCAACCAAACTAACCAACCATTACGGTCGTATATGGGATGTGTTGAGATTTATATTCACGATGAAGGACCATTTGCAGAATGCAAAAAGCCATGATCAACAAAGTTATTGTTCCAGAGAAAATTAAAAGAAACAAACAAACAAAAAAAAGAAACAAAAATATTTTAAATTGTTTAAACATTAATCCAAAAATATAACCATTGGAGAAACTTCCAACCAAGATGCTAGCCCATTCAACATCAACATTGATGTGACTTTTTTTTATTTTTATTATCAAAATATGTGCACCTGAACACTGTGCACTCATCAAAAGTCATAATTTTATATATATATATATATATATATATATATATATATATATATATATATAAAGTAAAACTCCAAATTGTGTGTGTGTGTGTGTATATATATATATATGAAAAAAGTAAAACTAAAAATTATATATATATATATATATATATATATATATATACATATACATATAATTTATGAAATAAAATGGAGGTGAAAGGACCTGAATACTCAACATTTCACCTGATTTTTTATGCGGGCTTTTTCAAGAGGGATGGTCATTGACAAGAGAGTCGGAAGATTTGTAGGCTATATATAATGATGGAGGAGAGCAGCGTGTTTTCCTTATGTAAATTAGATGCCTATATACATATATACATTTTATGAGAGAAAATAAATTAGAGTAAACTAGCATAATGGATTACATCTAAAAGTTAAAATATCGTAGAGATTTCAAAGATTGCGTCTGGAAATATAACCGTGATCGATTAAGTAAATAAAATGAAACGAGATTACGAAGCCCGCATAAATTGGGCAAAACGTTGAGTATTCAGCTCCATTTTATTTCATAGCGTCGGATTTAATCCATCTCAACAATCATATATATATATATATATATATAAATAGTAAAACTAAAAATTGTTCATATGTTTAACTTTTAATCTTTATTGTTTAAAGACTTTCTCAAGGTGACTGATTTGATGCGAAACAGAAGTTAAATATGTTATTTAAAGAAAGCAATACAATGCAGACGTGTAACAGATCAACACAAACTAAAGCAAATTAAGATATAACGGTGGAATTAAATATGCATATTCGCCTTTTATTAATACACAACATTTTTTTAACACTCTTATTACATTAGAATTTTACTTGTGTCAGTGTGGTCATAAGAATATAATCTAATATATATATATATATATATATATATATATATATATATATATATATATATATATATATATATATATATATATTACAGTATATTTTTATGACCACACTGACACAAGTAAAATTCTAATGTAATAACAGTGTTAAAATTCCACTTCATTCCACTACCAAATATTCTAAAAAAAAAAATAAAATAAAAAAAATAATTTTCAGACTTATACCCTTCAAAAGTTAGTCTGAATGAAAAGCGCTTCAGGTGTATTTTAACGATCTTGTTTTTAATCGACATTTATTTTACTGAATTGTGTGTATATATATATATATATATATATATATATATATATATTCTAGGTAGAAAGATATCCAAAAATAAAGAATAATTGAATTTCAACAAGGGTCGTTGGAACCTTTTTAATTTTTGTATTTTAATTTTTCTTGCCAATTCATTAGAAACCAAATATGATTGAAATAGTCTGCACATCGTAGCAAGATATGACTGTATTTACATAAAGAATAATAAAATATGTATATATATATATATATATATATATATGTATGTATGTATAAATAAAAAGTGAGTCTTCATAGCTCATTCTACTGTTATATCTTCATTTGAATAAAATCAGAAGTTAAATATAAAGGTAATTAATAAAAAGCAATACAGTGCAGAGGTGTAATGGATAAACATAAACTGAAGCAAACTAAGATATATAATCGTGGAATGAGGTATACAAATTCACTTTTTATTAATACTATATATATATATATATATATATATTTAAATATGTAAGAATAAAAAATCAATACGAAAAATATATAAATGTTTATATCTTGTCTGTATTTATTTCCTGTGTGTCGACGTGTAGGAATACAAAAAGTCTGGAAAAAAAACAAGAATGTTTCCTTCAAAAACACATAATTTTCGACCGATCCTTCGATCTTCCTCAGTGTGAATGATAAAAAAGATGAGTGAGCGGGCAGAGTAAGCAGCGGAAGGAGAGGCACGGGTATAGCCATTAAGGTAAAGATCTATTTGAATATGACCCTTCCAGCATTTTCGACTTGGAATGGTCAGCAACTTGTGTGGCCTCCATTCAAAACTAAGTCTTTCATAAAAATTTGAATTGGACACCCATGCATCCCACGAACATACTCGTAAATGTGAACATGTGTATATACACTCGCGCACTACCACGTACGCGCACCCACTTTTATGGACATGTTCACATATACAGCTGGAGATTGATGAGCAGATGTAGATGATACGCTGATTATATATATATATATATACACACACACACCCATACTTGTTTTTTTTTTTTTTTCAATACTCTTATTACATTATATTATTACTTGTATCAATGTGGTCACAAGTGAGAATAAGAGTATATACTAGTCTACCCGTTGTCCCTTAAAGGGTAAGATGAAAAATGTTCAAAATAAAAAGTGATTTTGAGATTGTCTTTCATTGTCTTTAGAAAAAAAAAAATTTTGAAGTGATAAGTGAAAAAAATAAAACTCAGAAAACCTCCAGAGCACTACTGCAAGCACTAATTAAAATTAAGGAGGCCCTACTAAAAGTACTACTAAAACCAAATTTCTACCCCCCCCCCCCCACTCCCTGAGGAGAAAATATATTTTAAGTAAGGCCTGAAAAAAAAATAAATCGTCAAAATCCACAGGAGAGCTACTAAAAGCAGTAAATATGGTTATAAATATGTTTAAAGTTATATATTATATATTTATTTTTAAATCAGCTATTTTTTTTTTTTAATTTCATTTATTTGTGAGGAAAACACGTTAAAATAAGTTAAAACAAAAAAATATTGTTGACCTTGTGTATACTTTGAATAGCAGCAGTGGTTTTTAATATAAGACTTAAGACAAGGTGGTCATAAAATAGGTAAGCAGACAAATTTTTTGAAACCGGAAGTCAGAAACCGGATGAACAGTTTAAACGCTCAAACAAGCAAGCTGATCTGAGTTTTATAATTATATATATATATATATATATATATATATTATTATTATTATTATTATTATTATTAAAAAGTGAATCTGCATAACTATATAATTATATATCTTAGTTTGCTTCCATTTGTGTCTATTCATTATACCTTTGCATTGTATTGCCTACTATTAATTACCTTAATATATATATTAAACAATGCTTTAAACAAACTACCTTAACCTTTTAATAGGAATGAAAATTTGAGATACGTGCTGTGTCTATGAAATGTAAAAAGAATATTTACTTTTGTTTTGGAAAAAAAAAAGTCAGTAAAATTCCAAATATATAGTGCGTTTATGATATAGAATGACTTTTTTTAATTATTGATATTAACAAAAAGTGGGAATGTACAAAATTTTGTCGAGAATGTGGTAGACAATTTTAACTTATGTTTTTCTTCCCATCAGACACCACAAGAAAATTTTTGAACGATAAAGAAGGAACGTCGATAAACATATAAACTATTTTCATAAATACCATGTGTGTATGTATATATATATATATATATATATATATATATAATGTGTGTGTGTGTGTAAATGTAAAAGGACGTAAGCATTATAATCTCTTACTGCGGATGCAAGTTCGATAGCATAGAAGTAATATTCTCAACTGCTAATCACATTTGCAAGAGATTGGGTGTTACAATCGGATTTTGAGTCTCTATGTAAAAGCACTTGCCACACTGAAGAGTCATAATAGGGTAAAAACAGCTGCCTGTGGATGATTATAAATATGGGGAAATATGTTTATTCAATTATATTTCGCCTTTTATTTATGCCAATCCTTTAATTTAGAAAGCTTGATTTAACTATAACAAATAAATGGCAAAAGTCTATATTCTAAACTTCAAGATGTCGACCATCTTACCGTTTATTTCCTTGAGTACGTTTTCTTTTAAAACTGATAAGTGCTTTTTCTTCTGATGAGTTAAGGGCGAAATAAAATCAAGAATTGATATAATAATTGCATGAATGATTTTGTACTATGAAATGGGTGCTGCAAAGAATTGTGCACGTCAACATACTCAAGGAAATAAATGGTAAGATGGTCTAATCTTGAAATTTGGAATATAGATTTTTGTCATTTATTTGATATATATATATATATATATATTATCAATAAAATAAAAAAAAATAACTATAAAAAATATATACTAATGTATTTTTATTTATTCATTTTTTCAATAAGGATGATACATACATGTTGAGCTTTGCATTATCCTGATAAGTCTCCTCTTAAAGAATCGATCTTATTCTTATCTTTTAACTCCTCCATATATATATATATATATATATATATATATATATATATATATATATATATAACTACTTCATTTACTCACATAAATTAATGTATGAAAGTATAAATTTATGCGTAAACTTTAAGTATTTACTTTAACAGTGCTCAATACATAGGTAGAGCTAGTTAGTAAGTTATAAAATATATATGCGATTAAGCTGCACTGGATGAAACGCATAAGCCTGAAGAATCCTAGAGTGGATGAAATGCAGAATATTCAGTGTAGCTTAATCGCCATATATATTTTATAACTTACTATATATATATATATATATATACACGCACACACACACACATTTTTGTTCCTGCTTTGTCCTCCCTCAATATAGTAATTCTACTTAATGATTCCTTTTATCGGGTACCGTTGGGATATCAAAAGACAATTTTTTTTTTTCAGGCGCAGGCATGCAAATAACATTTTATCTGTATTAGTGTAACATTCCAATTACATCTTGAATGTTATTCGAATAGACATTTTATTTCCGATGTTGGTATAATTGATCAGTAAATTGATTTGTTTTGTTTTTTTTTTCTGCAAAAAAGAAAAAAAAAATGTTGTTTGTACTCTAATGACAGTGTTTTAATATATGAACAATAAGCAACCCAAAAATCCATTTTTATTTTTTTTTATTTTAACAAAAAACAAAACAAAACGAAAAAAAGACCTTCATTGTCCTCTCAATTGTTATGTGGCTTTGATGCAATCATTCTGTATTTATTGGCCGCTTTTGTGGCATTTGATACTGCCACAAACTTTTTATTTTGTTTCTTTGATTCCATAATTATTGCTACTGTTATTACGTTTTTTTTTTTTAGTTTGTTTGTTTTTGGTTTATTGTGATGGATCGTTTTACCTCCGTTAAATTATATATGTCTACAAAGATCAAATATCACGTTATCAGCATAAACCACCCATGTACTTAAAAGAGATTTCCTGTTTGCACACCTCACGCATTTCCAGGGACAACACGCAGTCCTTGTGCCAAATCATTAACAAATATCAAAACAACGTTGATTATTTGTGATAGTTATAGAGTATATAAACCAAAGAAATTATATCTATATAATATAATTATATATATAGTAGTTAAAAAATTTTTTAAATACTTCTCGCAAGTAGTAGCTACACAGAAATGTTTGCGTTTCACTTCCAAATGAAATCATCAGGCTACTTGCCAAATTATATATCTGTTGATAAAAGGATGTAAATGATATTCTAATTTTGTGTCTTGATAAAAAAAAATGTTTTTCAAAATTCCATACTGTTACATTTTTTATTGGACAAAAATTTGATATTTGTAAATGAATTGAAATTGTTCAAAGCATTGCTGCTTTTGTCTACTGTATTATTGTCATAATAATAGCAATTTTTTTAATTTTATTGCAGACTATTATCCTGATCTTTTTCTTAGTTGTTCCACAACGTTTCGGCCAAATATTCCTCTGGCCTTCATCAGGTGGTAACCGCGACGGGATAGGAACTCTGAATCTCCTGACTGCATCCACTGCAATTACTGCCTTCCGTAGTTGTTGTCGTAATTGCAATGGATGCAGTCAGGAGATTCAGAGTTCCTATCCCGTTGCGGTTACCACCTGACGAAGGCCAGAGGAATATTTGGCCGAAACGTTGTGGAACAACTAAGAAAAAGATCAGGATAATAGTCCGCAACAAAATAAAAATAATTAATAAATAATATTCATCTCAATAATGAATTCCAGTCAAATAATATATAATAATAGCAGCAGCAGTAAATGCAGAAGGTCAGACTATGAGGGAAATATGTAAACTCCAGTGTCGAAATACAATGCATTTCTTTACTTTTGTGGGTTTTTTTTTTTTGTTGTTTTTTTTTTTTTTTTTTTTTTTTTTTCTTTTACTCTCTTTCCCTCATCGATTTGCTGGGAAAATGAAACCTATTTTCTTGTTTTTTTTTGTTGTTTTTTTGTTGTATCACGAGAAGAATAAATAAGAAATATATATTTGCATGTTACACACCATTTGATTAGTCCCAAGAAAGTACAAGAAGCTGCTGAACTGAATTAAAAACAATATCTTATTGGTAGATAAAATTTATTCTAAAATTTCTATTAACTGTTTTTTTTTTTCCTTGAGATTACATTTGTAAACAGTTTTCTGATGAGCTATGATGAACTTTTTAGTTCATGACTAAACTGAGTTTATCATAGCTCATAGAAGGCAATACAATGCAGAGAAGTAATAAATAAACACAAACTGAAACAAATTAATATATGCAGGGTGTGTCATGGGAAACGGATGTTTTTAAGGAAAACAAAACTCTACGAATATTGATAAGCAGGTTTAAAGATTACCTTCCTCACTCTCTATCCCTTACTCAAGGAGAGTAAGGAGCGGTCTAAAAAAACGTCCGTTTCCCGTGACTCACTCTTTATAGCAGTGGAATAAGTTTTGTGGTTTCCACCTTTTTCTTCATATAATTTTTTTTATTTATATTACAATCTGTTTGATGGAGACTCCATATAACATATTTCAGGGGAAAAATTCCTTTCCTCGGATATGTTTAACTTTATTTCAAACTTACAAGGGAAACCATCGTGTGTGTGTGTATATATATATATATATATATATATATATATATATATATATATATATATATATATATATCCGTTTCACCTCTGCATTGTATTGCCTTCTATAAATTACATTTACATTTATATATACCAAACAATGCTTCAAGCAAACTACATTCATCTATTATATATATATATATATATATATATATATATATATATATATATATCACATTACTACATCAAATTATATGTAACTATAGAGACATGTTTGTATGTAGTTAAGCAGTGTTTCTTGTTTCAAGTATGTTTCATTAAAAATGAGGGAGATTTCATGTCTATTAGAGATGTTGATCAGTTTTAACAAAATTCTAACACCTTTATAAATCAAATAGAATAAGATTAAAAAAAAAAATAAAACAATTTCAAAAAGTTGCCGAATTATGAAGTTGGAGACAAAATGTTTTCTGGAAATGTAACATGTACCTTATTCATTCCAACTTGCAAAATGTTTGCTAGAATTTAAGAAAGAACAAAAAACAGATCAAATAGACATAATAGACTCTCAGGATGCCAACCGTATTCAACGAAATATACTTGAAATATATAGATAGATACCATATAGTAAACATTGGGATTTATTTTTCAAAATATATGTATTTATTTTGTGTTTGTCTTTTTTTTTTTTTTGTTAACACTGTTTGTTTGGGTAATGTTCTTAAATAAATATTTAATTTAGTTTACAAGGCTGAGGATAAACATTGAAAAACCACAAGAAAAATATGATTCATACAGGATTCAAATCTATACCCCAGAAAGAGGGACCATCTGTGGCGGATGTTGTCTTAACCATTTGGCTGACGAGTCCAACGATCAGTGAAGGTTGAATTTGTACAGATAACTCATTTCTCCTGCTTTACAATAAATCATCATTTGGTTTTATCATCATCTCCATAGTCACATTTTCTTTTTGTGGTTCTCATGTTTATTCTCAGCCCTGTGAACTAAATTAACCCTCTATTTAAGGGTATTATCCAGACAAACAGAATTTCAACAACAACAAAAAAAGGCAAGAAGATTTTAGTATTATTTATTAAACTTTCTGTTTCTTTAGAATGAAGTTTGTTGCATGATGAAATTTTGCTGAGATAACATTACTACTTTTGGCTGGGAACACAGTGTAGTATCTGTTCTGATACGACACTTCACCTTTTCTGTCCTCGATCAATGGAAGAGAAATCCTTCTAGATTGAGGCAATTTTTATTTTTTGTTCTTATCCAAAGTGCCCCTTTTTTGGGGTAGCTGGATTTTCCCCACATTAAAACCCGACCTTGTGTCTAACTATGCCCTCGTGGGGAGGCAAGTAAATAGAAACATTACCACATACATAACTTTGTATCTAAACGATCACATATGCACATTTAATTCAGTCAAAAAAATATTATGATTAACAATATAGACACCTTCAAATATATTTATATTTATGTAAAGCTTGTTTACGGTCAATGTTTTGTCTGTCACAGGAGAGATGCTTATTTTTAAATAAGCTCTTCTGTTCGATGGTAACTATTTACTTCATGTTTGGTTAGATGAGAAACAATATATTAGTCACTCTTATCACCTATTTAACAATTTTCCTGTCACTGGGTTCCTGTGTGTGTGTGTGTGTGTGCGAGAGAGAAAGATGGTGTATGTTTGTGTATATTGTTATAAAACCTGATTACCAAACAGAACACTTTTTTGTTGTTAACTTTTGATTTTCTTAATACTGTGATAATACTAATCCTGCAAATAAAAATTATTTCTACTTTACGGCTGCTTTTGCACCTAAGTTCTTTTCTTTCCATATTATACTCTGCTGCAAAGTATTGCATCAAATATGCCCCCCCCCAGTAATATACAATTTTTAAGTACATTTATTTAAACTAGCGGGACCCATGGGAATTCCATAGATGTACCCTTCATTTGTTGGTCATGCTTAAAAAATATTTCCATTCTATGGACGCCCGGTGCAAACGCAGACCCCACAATATTATTGTACCATCTTTGAATATGACATGCAGTCATGAAATCCTGTCAGCTAAAAAAGGGGGGCGGGGTGAAGGGTGAGAATGTATGTACAAACATGAAATTATTTAACATATTGTATAGATAAGTTCTTACAACTAAAATATGACAATATTTTTACAGACATTTTCTAGAATTTTCCATATAAGTTTGATCTGTCCGCTTAAATGCTATTCGAGTCTGACTTTGAAAATCCGACACAAGAACTTAGTAGGGCAGGTTATCTCAATATTCTATAAGAATCTTTCATTTAATGATACAAGCACCAAGTGAAAGATTGTTTCAGCAATCTGCCCCACTATAACTTTATATATTAGAGTATCATAGATCTGAAATATGCAGCAAGTTGTCTATGTAGCTAACATTGTTCACTGTGTTTATTAAATTGTGCCAGTATGTTGATAAATAAAGTGTTCATAAATTTTAAAAACACCTTAAATTATTCGTTTAAGTTAAAAATATTTCTTTATACGACAAAAAAAGAAATGACATTCTGATTTTATTGGTGCTACTTGGAGCATCTTTGCCAAAGCAGCGTGAGCGACCTGAAATAAATTTATTTGAAAAGGTTGACAAATAGTTGCTTTTTTAAAATTCCTAAATAATTCTCAGTTGTAACATACAAATGCCTGCATCACAGTAAATAATAAAACAATTTTATATCATACTTTTAAAATGTACCTACTCAATGATGCAGCCAAGTTATTTTAGTTTTTAATTTTTATTATTTTATACATTTTTAAAGCTTAGCTTGACAAGTCCTATTATATTCTTTAATTTAAAACGAGTTATTCCCCTTGCTGAATTTTAGACGATTATTTAAAAATGTTTCATATTAGCAATCGTTTAAGTACATTATATTGCCAATAATATTGTAATAGCAAATGGAAATTGGCTAGTCAGAAGGAAAGTTTGATTTGTCAGTTTAAATGCTATTTGGGTTTTACTTTGAAAATCCAGCAAGATAACTTCATATGTTAGATTAAAGCAGACGAGAAAATATATATATATATTTTTTTATATTAGAACCCTTCCAGATATTTAAATTTGTTTAATCGCTGCAATAAATAAAGGGAGGTAACACAATGACTATTTACACTTTAATTAATAAATCATTGTATTACCTCCCTTTGTTTGGCGGAATTTTATTTAATGTCTGAATATTTATTGATTTAGTCAAAATTAGACAAATTATAATAAAAGAGACATTAATACTTTCTGGAAACAATTTATTTTTGCCATTAATGAATATCTTGATCAATTTATAACATTATCTTCGGTTTTGACTAGCAAAAAAGGTGACATATAAAAATCAAGTATAAATTTTCCATATTCTTTTAGTTTAATTTTAAGTCTGTCAAATTATTGAATCTGACCAAAGAAAACAGTTGTGTTTTCCAAAATCTTAAAAATATTTTTGGTTTTACAAAAAAAAATGTTAAGATTATAAAATGTGAAGGATTGACAAGCTCAAAGGAGCAAAACGTAGTATCTGTTTTTGATGCCACACTTCACATTTCTGTCCTGGTCAGTGGAGAAATCTTCTAGACAGAGACAATTTTTATTTTTGTCTTTTTGGGTGCTGGATTTTCCTCACATTAAAGAAGAAAAAACTACACTCGTGAGGACAAATAGAGAAAATCTCAAATAGCATGTAATGATAAAATATTATAAGTTTTATTTAATGGCGTTTGGTTTGTCTATATATTCGTCTTATTTAGTTCCTTATTGTGCAAGTAAGGGCGTTTCTATATGAAACAAACAAAATTTGAAAATCGAAATATTGAATTTTAAGTAAAACTAAATGGTGCCTATGTAATTGTCATGTTGTAAATAGTAACATATCCAAAAATTAAGAAAAACAATAAAGTAGAAAAATAATTATTAATGAAAAACAGTTTTCGATAAAGTTTATATGGGGAATAAAATTTATCCAATTACGTTATAACACATGATGTAAGGAATAGAACTTAATTATCTCCCCTGTCAACTGGTTCTTCTTATTACAATAAGCGAAATATAGTGATTACACTCCATTTCACAATTTTCTTTTTTCACTAATAATTACTTTTGTACCTTATCGTATTTTTGTAATTTTTTGGATATGTTACTATTTGTGGCATGACAATTATGTAGGTACAATTTGTTTTACTTGAAATTCAATATCTCGAGTCATTCATTCAATATAGAAGAAGCAAAAGCACCCAAGTAGGTTTTCTTTTTTATGTTCTTTTGAGTGTAATCCCAACCTTACAATTAATAACTTCGAAATATAAACATGTGGTGTAGATATTTTTTTTTATTTCAAGCTTTTTGTTTAAATCCTCTAAAAATTTTCATAGCAACACTTGTTTAATGATAAAAATTATGGTTCTTGTCCAGAATTCAACCTAATTTTTTTTTTAAATACATAAAAATCGTCACTAAACAAAAAAAGTCATATTCCAAAAATCATCTCTTTTTTTCTTTTACATAGAAAATCATTTTACAATTTTTAGTGACTAATAATGTTGTAACCATTACAAGACTGACTTTAAAATGTCGGTAGTTCAAATTGAGTTGCCTCTCGTTTAAACATGAAGGATCAAAACAACATCTTGTTCCATCATAAAATTTGATTTTCTTTATTGAAAACAAACAAACAAACAAAAATTATTTATTTTTGTTATTTTTGGAATATGACATTTTCGGTCCGTGACAAATACCTACAAATGTTTTTCTGTATTTTTTTTTTTTTTTTTTTTTTTTTTTTTTCTATTAAAGTTGAATTCTGGACTTGCACCAAAGTTATAATCAAAGAAATTGTTTAATTTTTTATCAAATTTTCTTCCTGTTATTTCCAAAACTTAAATTTATCATTTCATTTCATTTCCATTATTTTTAATGATTTGCATTTGATGTTTATTATTGATGCCTCTGTTCATTCTTAAGAGACAATGGATACCTCTCTGTAAGAGTAGCTGCATGTGTAATTGTGAGGCAAGAGATGCGCAATCACCAACCATACCTCTCCTGAATTGGCACTGCTTGAATCTAGTCGCAAGAAGTCCAAGATGACTGGAAACAATGCCAAGATAAACGGAGAACACATATAGCACCTGGAATTCCCAAAGAGTCACCCATTTTAGTACTGACCAGGCTCAACATTGCTTAACTTTGCTGATCTAATGAGAACTGGTGTGTCAACGTGAATTATACCATATATTATGTAATTATGCGGATTATAAAATGTTGTATTAAAAAATTAATATTATCAAATTAATATTATCAAATTACAAGAATAATAATTTCAGAAGATTGACTTTAACTCATTTGCTTTTGTTTTGTTTGTTTTTGTTAATGTTTTAAGATTTTTAATGGCAAATGATAATTTATTTTTTTAAATTGTGATAATCATAAAAACTATTCTCCCAATTTTTTTTTTCTGTAAAATTAAAATGAAATAATCTCTACTTGGTCCACCTAAAGAAATGGTTAGAGATATAATTTAGTTAAATACCGATTTTTTTTTTTTTTTTAAGAACTCATTTCTGGCCATTTGAATGTCAACTACTTTAGTAAATGAGAAGTTTTTGTTATACATCCAACTGAAATTTGAATAATACCAACTAGAAATTTGTCATTTTATCCATTTCCTCTATTTTTATGGAAAGTCCTATTTTTAAATGTTAATATTTTGTTTCCGATGAGTAAACTTCACACCCTTAGTGCACTGCAGCAGTCTTAAAATAGTTTTTCTCTTAGAGTTTTATTGAAATTCTAAAAAAAAAAAAAAGAAATTAAAAAAAAAACATAATTGAAAATAAAGTTTGAGTTTTATTATACAATTTGAAAAAAAATTTTTTTTTTTTACACAAAATATCCATACAAAAATGAAAAACAATTTGCACAATTTTGATCTGCAAAAAAAAACAAAAAACAACAAAAAAAACAACACAAGCTTTCTCATTTAAAAAAATTCAATTTCCTGTTAATGTTTGTGAAGTTCATTGGAAACATTTTTGAGTGGTTTCAGTAAATGTTGTACAGAATTAAAAGTAAAACTAAATTAAAAGTAGTTAAGAGACGTGGAAAAAAACAAACAAACAAACAAACCAACAACAAACATGGACGATACATATTGCTGTTCATAAAATTACTAACACTCTCCCCCATCCCAGAATAAAGGAATGCTTAAAAATCAGCAGACATGACGGTCGTCTAAGTAATGAAAATGGCCTCAAACACTAAATCTTTGTTCTGTTATTTTTTTTTTATTCGCATTTATCATGTTAATTTATTTGTTTGGTATGCACCCATAAGATCCTCTTAATTTGCGTCTATCGAGCATCTTTAGCTTGAAACTGTTGCAGTGGAAAGTGCTTTGTCATATTTTTTTTTTCCAACAGTTTAGTTGGACATTGTTGCCAACCAAAGATTCTTGTTGGGTTTTTAAATGTTTTCAATTGTTTCACTAGTTTTTGTTATGTATTTATATAAACGATGCTCCATAGTTATATGTGTGCGTGTGTGCGTGCGTCACTATTGTTTAAAAAAAACATTGAACATCTCAGAATGAACTGATTGTATTCAAAGCAATTCCCATGCAAAAAAAAAAAAAAAATTACAACAAAAAAAGAAAAAAAAACTGTAAAAATCTTAGAGAGTTGCATTTGCTTCATTAACATGTAAACATTTTTTTTTCTCCTTTTTTTCTCTCAATAAAGTTTGTTTTTGTTTTTAATTCAAGAAAATGTTTTCATTTATAGACCCCCCCCTTTTTTTGTATCATTATATATGTTGTTATCTTTGTATGCAGGTTATTAGCTCTAAACCTGTAACATGAGTCTTAAAGACAGCCTTAGATCTGGTGACCTCAGAGGAAAGTTAAATCTGGACAGTATAAAAAGTTATACACAATAGAAGACTTTGTCAGTATGGTCATGCTGAAAGAATAGATGAAAGTACTTGGGTTATTAGATATAAAACAGTTGAGGCAGCAGGTCCAGTTCACAGGAAGGAAGCGACTTGAGATAAAGAGGTATAAATAAAGACCTGGCCAGAGATAAGTTAGTTTGGAAGTCAATTATAAAAAAAAAAACAAGTGAAGCATGCATGGTCCCCCATGAGTGCACAGTGAACGAGGCATTAGAAAAAAATGACTAAGTTCAGCTCCCACCACCCATTTAGCCCCATGGTATGTCAAATCCTGATGAAAATGAACAAACAGTGCAGTTTTAGGCCTTAACATATGTAAATTTGAGTTTTGCACCATGCAAAAAAAGAAATGACCATCGTTCTCCCCCACCCCACCTCCATTTAGCCCCAAAAGTCCTCAAGGCCTTAACATATTTAAATCATGCAAAACTGTTAAATAGACATACACAGAATATTTTGGACAAATATGGTAAAATAGTCCCAAAAATGGAGTGTTTTTATTAGCCCTAAAACAGCCCTTGGGGCACACCCAAGAGTTATCACAAAGTATAGACAAACGAAATTTTATATTTATTTTATTGCGGACTATTATTCTCATCTTTATCGGTTGTTGTTTCACGACGTTTCGGCCAACTATTCCTCTGACCTTCGTCAGGTGGTAACCGCGACGGATAGGAACTTTGAATCAATTCAGTTAGGAATTCTCAGCAATCACTGCCATCCATAGTTGTTGTCGTCTAACCACGTTTTGGCTGAAACGTTGTGAAATAACAACCGATAAAGATGAGAATAACAGTTCGCAATAAATAAATTAATATAAATAATACTCATCTCAATAATGAATTCCAATTAAAATAATATATATACCATTCGGTACGTACCCGACCATGGAAGATCAACTAATAAATAAACATGGATTTATAAGATCAAAAAATTCAACCTTGCCATGGTGCAGTTGATAGAGACGTTGAATCTCTACGTTTCCAGATAAGCATTGTCTGAAGATAGCAGTTTCAATCCTACCCAAAGCCGGCCAGAGGCTTACTTGGCCAAAACGTAGTGAGACGACAATAACTACGGATGGCAGTGATTGTTGAGAATGCAGTTAGGAGATTCGAAGTTCCTATCCGTCGCGGTTCCACCTGACGACGGCCAGAGGAATAGTTGGCCGAAACGTTGCGAAACAACTAATAAAGATGAGAATAATAGTCCGCAATAAATAAATTAATATAAATAATACTCATTTCAATAATGAATTTCAATTAAAATAATATATAAACAAAATTTTAGTTTAGTTACAACTTTTTACAAAGTTTTATAAAAATCAAAGGCATCAATTTTTTTTAATAAGTACAAAAGTGTCAATTTTAGACATTTTAACCTGAAAGGCACCCCCGGGGGGGGGGGAGGCAACTGGAGTTGTCCTGGAAAATCTGTTCTGTTACTTTTTTACTCATATCATGTTTAATGTTTGTTCAAAATTTCAAAAAAAATTCCCAGGCATAATTCTTGAAAAAAGTGCAGACAGACGAACAAACGAACGGACAAGGGCGAATTTAAAGGTCCACCCTCCTTTTGTTGGGGGGATCAAAATCCAACACATGCCAGTATAAAATGGACGTTTAATTGAATATGATGTCAATGTGCATTATCAACTTCAAAAAGAAAAAAAATCGTTTGATCAAAGACGTAGCAAAAATAAATAAAATAACCGGTGTATCTTTTGTTATATACTAATGAGTTCCCATTTTTTAAAGTTAGACACCATTAAGGTTTAATACAATTGTCGAATGATGAATATAATGAGAAGATTGAAAATTATGACCAATATGAACAAAATTTGATTGAGAACAGTTTATGACAAGTACTTTTTGACACTAGATTTCTGTGGTCATGTTGTAGCCTGCAGGGAAGCATTCTATTAACGTGTTCCACAAATCAGAGTTCTTGAAAAGAAACTAAACATAACTGCCCAACCCACTCAGCAAGAAAAAAAAAGAAAGCAAAAATAAAAGAAAAATCTGATATGATTACTTGTGATGGAAATAAAATATCATACACCAAAAATCATGTAAATTTATCAAGTAGTTTTATTTTTATAAAGAAAATCATTAAAATAATTTGAGTTTTTCCAATGCCCCCCCCCCCAAAAAAAAACTTAGGTTTGAATTACTTGGAATTATCTCCCTTGTTCTGCAAAATGACAAAGAGATCGATCATTGTTTAGCTATAAAATTTGATTTTTTTTTTTTTAAATAAAACTGATTTTTGATGTATGATATTTACCTCCTGTCATAGGTACATCTATAAATATAAAAGCGAAAATGTATGTATGTTTGCATGTTCGTTTTTTCTGTGTGTCTACAAAAGGCTTCTTTCAGAGAAGCGGTCGCTCGCTTCACAACTTTTTAAAACTTTTTATATCACATATAAATCGTAATATCTCACAGTTAACAACGAAGCTCGCCTGTCTATTTAATTTGCTCGATTTCGGGAAGATAAATATTCAACATTTGTCGCTCGCCGCATGTGGGTTAGTCTTTTTCCTATAACATCTTGGGGGGGGAAAAAAAGCATTCAACAGTAAATGAATACTATCCCGCAGTCAAACTTGACCTCATTAACTCATTAAAGTGCGCACCTGCTAAATCCAAGTAATTAAATAAATTCAAACGTGTTTTCGTTAGCATCTCGCGGTGGGGCAATGGTTAACGTTGCACTTTTTTTTTTTCACACTTTAATTTACAACTTTGTCTCAGCGGTTCGGCTTCGATCCTCATACTTACTTTTTTTTTTTTTTTACCCCCCCCCCCCACACACACACCTCCAAACACCCGGGCAACGCCGGGTACCCCTTGCTAGTATATGATAAAGATTTATCTTTATTTTTTTTTTTTCATGGTGTAGGGTGGGGAGTTATGGACTTGCACTGAAATTGGTGCTGTGCCGCTGCGGTCTGCCAAAAAGTAACATTTTGCCTATTCCAAAATAAATTGTTCTAAAATCGAATGTTATAGATAGAATCGATTTCAAAATGACATTTTTTTTATTTATTGAAAGAATATTTTTATTTATTTTTTTATTTTTTTTATTCACCTCAGACAAGGCAATGTGAAAGATGGGTATAGAGAAGTAGCTTGTCCATCTCGTACAGTATATGTAAAAGAACACCAGTAGTAGAGTATGGGTGGCTGACAATAGAGTGCTAGCTTGAAAGTTGGGGTTCACCAGGGATTTGTAGTTAGTTCTCTATTCTTCATCATAGTCTTAGTGGCACTGTCAAGAGTTTCGTTTCTGAAATTTTTTAGATGAGAATTGATTATTTGGATTCTTCGGATTACTGTTCCCATCTTGAATGTCATTTTCACAACGTTTCGATCCGTGTAACCTCTGACTATCTTCAGGTGTATTTTGTCAAACTCCCTAATCTTTCCGTCGAATTCTAGAATCTTGCAAGGACTCGTGGGTCAGTGGATTAAGCACTTGGTAATAATTTAGTTGTAAAAATTAGTTTTCTTTCTTATTTATCAAAAATGTCCTACTCTTTTTTTTTTGTATTGTTTTAATTTAAAAAAACAAAACAAAATAAACCTCTCTTTTTAATGGGTACATATTGCATGTATATTTATTTATATGTATATATGCATGTGTTTTTTGAACAAAACTGCATAATCGAATTTAAGAAATGGCTTCTTTTTTATGAAATGGTATTTTATATCTATATGCTAAGATCTTTGGTGGATTATCGTGTTCTGTGCTAAGACTATACTAGCTTAATTATCACAATTAATTACTATAGGGCTTTTAGTTAATTCTGGCTCTAAAATAGTCTTTAGGATATTTTTAAGGTAGAGTGCTTCCTGGGTCGTGCGTGTGATCGCGATAAATTCTGCTTCACATGTAGGGAGAGATACAATCTGTTGCTTTTTAGATTTCCATGAAATAATAGGCCCATTTTCTGATAGTCTGAAACAATATCCAGATATACTTTTTCGATCTTCGTTTCCCCAATCTGAATCTGAAAATCCTTCTAATTTTAGGGGATTTTTGATTTTCTAAATACTAACTTCTGTTCTTTAGTTCCTTTTAAATAACGAAGGACTTGTTTAAATCCTTCATTGTCGGTCTTGATAATTTTTGTGACAGTTTTGTTACTGTATAGCATATATCAGGTCTTATCGCAGTCATTAAATATACAAAACTTCCTATGATTTCTCAGTATAATTTATTGTCTATTATTTCAGATTCTGTGTGTATAGTTTTATTAATATCATTTTCGACCGGTGTAGAGCATTTCTTGCACTCTCCCATTCCAAATTTTAATAGTATTTTGTCAATGCATCTCGATTGATTCATCGTAATAAGTCCTTTCTTTTGAGTAAATTTTATCCTCAAAAATCAGGATATTTTGCCAAGATCGGTCATTCGGAATCTTTTACTTAATTTGTTCTTAACATTAGTCAACATTATGTCACAATTTGATGTGATTAAAATATCATCGACCCACAAAACTAAAATCAATAGTTTATTGTATTTGTGTTGGGTATATGAACAGGGGTCTGCTGCGCATTGTTTAAATTGTTGTTTAATCATATAAGCATGAAATACTGTATTCCAACACTGAGCACTCTGCTTTAGACAGTACAATGACTTGTTAAGTCGCTACACACTGTTTTTATTTTTCATTATAAATCCCTCTGGAGGGGTGATATAAATTTCACAGTCTATTGGGGCATTCAAATAAGCATTTTTTATGTCCATTTGATGGATGTTTAGATCATATTGCGATGCGATTTGCAATAAAATTCTGATTGTCGTTAGGTTTGTGGTCGGTGAAAACGTAGAAAAATATTCTATACCGTAAATCTGAGAGTATCCTTTAGCAACAAATCTAGCTTTGTGCTGTTCAACATCTTTTTTTGTAAAGACCCATCTTGTAGAAATAACATGTTTATCTTTTGGGAGAGGTACTACCGTATATTATTTTCGGTCGAAGCATTTATTTCCTTTTTCATTGCTAATTTCTATTCATCACAATGTTCTGAATTAATTGCTTTGTTAAAGTTTTTTGGCGTATTTTCCATTGAATAGCAATAGTCGATTTGATAATCTTTTATATTGTCGACCACAAAAAAATCGGGTTGTTTTCTATTTCTTTTGGGGTATCTTTCGACTTTAACATCATCATCATCATCATCATCATGGATCCTCTTGTCTCTGTCATTTTCATTTGTTTTAATAATTTGAGGAAAAGTAATTTCATCCTCTTCATATGATGGGGTTTCATCTTTAAAATTAAACATGTTTGGGAATTTTATACATCGTAATTTTTTTATTTTATTTTTCTCTGGAAAAAATACTAAATTGGCTGGACTGTTTTTATCGTATCCAAGAACTATACTTCTATCGGTTTTAATATTTAATTTACTCTTTTTATCTATATATGCGAAGAAAGTTGAACCAAATACATGCTTCTGCTTAAATTTGGTTTTCTACCGCAGAAAGCTTCATATGGGGTTTTAGAGATTTTTTTGTTAAAGCACCTGTTGCGTATATAGGCAGCCGCCATAAATGCGTACGTCCAGAGGTTTTTGGGGAGTTTTGATTCAATGAGTAGACGTCTTGCTATTTCCAAAAAGTGTCCGCCATGCTCTTTCCACAGTCTCGTTTTGGTGTGGCGATTTAGAGGCCGATTTTTCATGCTTGATACGATGGTTAATTAGTAAAAGTTCAAAGTCTTTATTAGTGAATTCCGTACCGTTGTCAGAGCGAATACACTTTACTTCACCGTAAGGAGCCGTATCGGCTAAATATTTTTAGTTGATAACAGGGTATCATATTGGTTCTTTAAAAAGTAAACCATTATTAAACCTGAATGGTCATCTACGAAATTCAACACATATCTAGAATGTTCTCTGGCCATCGGTTCCACAGAGCCGTTCAAGTCACAATCCACCAGTGATAGGATTTTCATGGCCTTCTTGTCTGGTATCTTGTTTTGATAGTTTGTCATTTTTCCCTGCGTACAAACGTCGCAGTTAAAGTTGTTTGAAGTTTTTTATTTTCATTCCATCAACTACAGTCAGCAACTTTTTGATATCAGGAATATTGCAGTGTCCAAGAATTTTATACTATGTCTGTAAATCATGGCATGCAGTTTTTGATGGGACTACGCTATTTAAATAATATAATCTTCCATTTTCTTTAATGTCGAATACAGTTCCATTCGGGTACACCAGTTTTGATTTATTGGGGCTAAAGTTTATATTTACACCTTGTTTAATGGCAGCTTGTACAGAAAATATATTTTGTTTAAATTTTGGGATTAGAAGAACGTTTTCTAGAATACATCACCTCTTTTCAAAACGATATCGTTTACGCGACTCCCGTCAGCTAGTTCTACAAAATGATTTTGTGGCTTAAAGTTGGGATCAAAATTGATAAAATCAGATTCCTTTGTAATCATATGTGCCGTTGTACCACAATCGACAAGAAAATTATTGTTTGTTCAAGCGTTTAATGTACATAAAAATAAAAATTATATTCGCTAACGGAACTCTCCACATTTTTAATGGAGTCGCCTTTGAAAGTCCTGTATCTACATTGGAAACTGTTGTGATTAGGTCATCCACAATTATAGCAAATAATTTTTGTACTTTTCTTTGAAGAAAAATTGTTTTTGGCAAAGTTGCTGTTTTTATTCTCTACATGGGTATAATTTAATTTTGGCGTTTTTATGTGTGCATTTTTAAATTTCATGATATTTGTAGATCGTTTTTTTTCTGTGATCATTTTTTCAGTTTCCTCGTAACTTCTGAGTGCCACCTTGAATTGACTAAAGTCATGGGTTTTTCTTTCTGGGTTATCGCAGTGGTAAATGACTTGAAATCACTCGGTAATTCCTTAAAGACCATGGAAATTAACAGACTGTCGCTAATAACTTCACCAGACATTTTTTAAGAATTTGCAGTGTTTTCGGCTCTTATATAATTTGTAATGGTGTCGACTTCCATACGTTTTAGAGAGGTCAGTTCAGTATATAAAGAAATAATTTTGTGTTTTCCTTTCGATAAATAATGCTCTCTCAATATGTTCAATGTTTTGCAGCCATCGTCCAGAGCTTCTTTCATTACCAGTGATAGACTTTGGTCATCTAAGCACTGTGTTAATTCCACAAAGACAGTTGCATTCTTTTCAATAAAGTCGGGGTCGTTTCTGTTTTCAGGTTGTGCCTGAAGTACTTTGTGTAGCTCTTGAATTCGTAAATATCCTAAAAATTTCACTTGCCACAATTTGAATTTTGATTCGGATCCATCGAAATAAAGACATATGCTGGACCCATAACCTCTAGAAGTGTAAGCCATGCTTAGTTTCAGAATAGTTTCTGATGGTTAGTTGTTCTACACAAGTCCTGGAGGTGATTGGTTCGCAGTAGACAGTTCTCGAGTTGGAATCCACAGAGCAAAAGATTCTTCCCATGTTGACACGAAGAAAACATATGCGATGTTGCTACAGAAAGGTTTAATATTTATGGAGCAATTCTGGTTTCTGATTGGTTGGTAGCAGAACATGAATTAATTCGATTTGTCAGTTCCTAGCAGCATCGTTTATAAATAGAATCTCCCGACTGTGCAGGATCATACCCCGTTATAGTACAAAAATATTGCAACATTACACTCTTCTGGACGGTTTAAAGTTTAATCCTTAATGTGAGCGACACTCAATTGCGATTTATTTAAGAGTTCTACCCTGCCATGGCTGATAGAATGAGAGTAATCTATTCATGTGGATTAAATAATGGGTTCCGTTCAAAATTTTGTGCAGATTCATGAGTTCAACAGAAAGATTCATGAATCTGACAAGATATATCTGAAGAAGGTCGGAGGTTACATCGACTGAAACGTTGTGAAAAAAACACTCAAGACGAGAATAGTCGTCTGAAGAATAACATTCTTTTTATGTTGTTATCAAAATTTAATTCTGCATTATTTTACATTTTCTTACATTGCTGTATTTTTGAGATGACGATTATTTGGATTTGGATTCTTTGGACTACTGTTCTCATTTTGAATGATATTTTTACAATGTTTCAATCAATGTAACCTCCAACATTTTTTTTTTTGGGAAAGGTTCTCATTTTTTAAGGATAAGGGTGAAGTGTTAGGTAGAAGGTGAGACAAGATCAGTCACGGTGGAACTTGAATAGGGCTAGATTATCTGAATGAACAACTTAATTGGAATTTATTCACATTAGGCTTGAAAACGACCATGTTATAAGCAGCCAGGAAGCAAACAAGCAGTATTGTGTTCCACAGATGAACAGTTTTGGGAAAGAAACTCTACTTGTGGAATTTTCATTTAATTTTGGGCAGAGATAGGGAATTCACTGCTGATGCGGTTCTCTATCTGTGCATGAGCCAGGTGTGTCCAGGGATAGAGTACTGTTGCCGCATCTGGGCAGGAGCTGCTAGAAAGGACTTATCCTGCCTTGATAGAGTTCAAAATAGACTTTGTGGCCTCATGGGAGATGTCCTTTTCTTTTCCCTGCAACCTCTTTCTCGCAGAGGAGATGTTGCGAGTTTGTCTCTGCTTTATCGTTGTTTTCATGGCAGGTGCTCGACTGAGCTTCTATCTATGGTCCCCCCTCGTCAAACTTTCACAAGAAACACCCGTCTAGCAGAAAACACTATCAATAATCCCCCCCCCCCACTCTTTATCTGTGCCTGGGCCTAAACGTAGATTTCATGAGCAGGGCTTCTTTCTTAGAACTGCATGCCTGTGGAATTGTCTTCTGCTTTCCAGCTGTCTACAATATGGTTGTCTTCAAGTCTAACGTAAACAAGTTCTTGATGAGCCGTTCCACTTAAGTTAACAAATTTACTGAATTTCCATTACTAACGATTACTATATTGTCCAATTTCTACTGTACACTCTTTAACCCTTATCCTTGAGTGGCCTCTTGGCCTTGATAAGTGGTGATGACTATATAAAAAAAATAAAGAAAAAGAAAGTTATTTCAGCTAGGGGAATATTTGCCATGAACATTTTACGGGGAGGGAGCATAGATTGGAGCTGAGTGAAATACATACCATAAAAGTATTTCGGTGTATCTTGTAAAACTCGGGAATCTTTCTGTCGAACTTGGGAAATTCTATGCAGATTGCCGAGTTCTCCAGAAAGATTCCAGAACAAAGTTAGAAAGTTAGTTATTGCAATCGGACATTGGTGAATTAAGAAAGTAAATGATGCTTTGGGAAAAGTACACATTCAAAACCAAATATCTGTAAAAATTCCCTGCGTTATATCCGATAAGATCATAGCATATGTTAAAAGAGTAAGCACAAATCTCATCTCACATTGCAGCAGCAAAGTGTCAAAGGTTTTAACGCCATCTTTTGTAAACCATATGCTGCCTATAACACGATGAAGACCCCAGAGGGCGTTCTCAGTATAAGAGTTCAACTAGTCACAAAACACCCAAATATAACACAATGGGTTCCCTGGTGTAACCCCACCAATTAAAAAGTTCAATAGCTATTCTGGTCACCCTGAATGATCAGCATAATATGATGGGTTCGCTATGATCCTACTACACAGGGACAGGGTTCGATGAGAGTAACTGGTTATTCCTCTTAGGAAAAGAAAAGTCCGTAAAAACAAAACAATATACTCCAGGCAGATGGATGTGACAACATACCCACGTTGTGTCTTCAAATCCGTAAACCATGCCCTCTTCCTTGTGGGTGTAGTTAGGTAGGTGGTTACCTCTCAGTTGTGTCCTGAAAATCAATCGAGTTGACTCTTCCAGTCCTTCAACATATATTAAACAGCATTAAGGAAACAAATGGAGATCAAATTCAAAGTGGAGTAGAACATAGGTGAATTAATCCATTCAGTAAAATATAGTCTAAGACAAACGATGACAGCCAGTTAAAGTAAACAGTTCAAAATCCATACACCAAACTGCAACCTGTAGACCTTTCACTAAGAGAAACAATTAACGTTCCTGAATTTTTAGATAAGGATTGGTTATTTGTATTATAATTCATCAGACTACTGTTCTCATCTTGAGTGTGATTTTCACATTTCGGTTGATATAACCTCCGACCTTCTTCAGGTGTATCTTTCTGAATTTGGGAATGTTTCTGTCAAATTCGGGAATTTGGATGGAATTTCGAGCGGAACCCTTTATTTACTTCACAGGGATAGCATGCTCTTGTTCCGTCAGCCATGACTGGATAGAGGTCCTAAGTAATTCGCAAATGTATATTTCGATTGCCCACACTGAGGATTGAACCTACAGTCTTCAGGCGAATATCACTTTTACAATTGATTTTTCCCAGTACTCTAACCACTACACCACGGGTCCTTGCAAGAAACAATTAATCGTAAATTGTCCGAGAGGTGAGGTGAGATGTGCCGTTGAACAAAATATCACAACAATAAAATATAATCCAGTTTAGTTTAAAAGTTTGTCAGCGCTGAATAATTTTGTAAAACTCAAGAGATCAATGCACACATGGTCGCGAAAATATCCTCCAATTTCTCTTCAACAGTCACTTCATTGCCTGACTGCCTTAGATCTATAAATAGACCCGTAGTTTCCCTAGCAATCAGCCAAGAGTAGGAACTCCGAGGTTCCTCTTAACAACACGTGAGCTTAATTCTGGCAGGCTGTTAAAGCTTTCAGTTCCTTTTCGTAAAAGCGTTACGATGTCCGACTTGTCACGGAGTTGACGCGAACGGGAGTGAGAACAGAGAGCGATATAATCCAATTCCAATAGAAGGAACCTTTTCTTCAAATCAGGGAGTTTAAATTTAGTGTTCTCAACCTGGTGGGTCTTCAAGTAAAAGCGATTACAAAATCAACTCTGACTGAAAAATTTTCTCTTGCATTGCTTTTTTGTCGGGTAGCGATGTAGGGTTGGCACGGTCTGGTGTTCCGTACAGCCAATGCCTTGTCAGAACCAAACTCACCCTGATTGACCAAATTGCTAACATTACATATGCATATTAATTAACTAAATTTCCTATCAAAGGTTTTCCATGTCAAGCAAATTTTGAAATTTTGACCTTTCACATCTACCTTGACAAAATCCAAACAATAACTTACTATCTCTCGCAAATAATTATAATCTTATTGTATTAATATTAGTGTTAGTTTGCTTCTTTCTTAGAACTGCATGCCTGTGGAACTCTGTTCCGTCTGCCTGCTTCCCACCTGACTACAACTTGGATGTCTTCAAGTCCAACGTTAACAAATTCCTAATGAACCGCCCCCTTAAGTAAACACTTCATCAAATCTCCACACTAACGTACTGTACTTGCAATAACCCTTATCCCTGAGTGGCTTCCGGGCCTTGATAAGTGGTGACCACCGTTTAAAAAAAAAAAAAAAATTCAAATATCATTTTCAAATTAACCCAGCTGAATTTAGATTCCCTTGCTTTGATTGGAGTCATCAAAACTAGCAAGATGATTGGAATTGCCTGGTATTCTTGATAACAATAAACGTATTAATCAGGGTTTTTTTTAACAATTACTGACAGTTTCGCGCTTGCACGGGTTCGCTCACATGCCCCTTGACAACTACTGACCCCAACGCTTGTGTGCTGTGGTTTTCTTTTCCATCTTCTTCCTATTCTCGTTCTAGCCGTTTTGTTTTAGCGATTGCGGAGGGTGCAAGCACTGGTTTATAAGAATTAAAAACAGAAAAACACAAGAGAAAATACAAACTGATCCATTGTCAATCAATCATGTTTTGGATGTGTGCAATATTGCCAGCATAGAAAAAGAACCCCCTCCAAACATTATCTGTTGATATCTATTTGTTCAGGCATCATTGCCAGTCAGTTAATCAGCTCATTTCATCGTTTCCTTGCATCTACCACAATCTGTTCCCGTCTGCCTGAGCCACAAACTCAACTGTCACAAATAACTGATTATTTGATACATTAGCTTCAAATTACCTCATCTTACCTTTGGGAATAATTCTTTCTCATTATCTTCGATGATGGCTTTTTCTATTTCAGACAACTCTTCTTTTCCCGGTGAATCACCTCAATACTTCCTCTAAGGGTGGGGAGGTATCTCTATAGTATCATTTATCAAATCAGACAAAATAGATCAAAAGTTGTCCAAATTCTAACTTCCATTGAGGTTGCATAAACCCAAAATTTCAAAGCTTTGCTCATCTTTGTCAGTTTCTTCAAAGCCTTTTTTTTTTTTTAAGAAGAGTTTCTAATGGGTAGCTTATCTGCATAAGTCTGGGAGATGAAAATACATAAAACCTTGGTATTTCGTTATCTTTTTGTTCTCAGCTCTATTTAAATTTAACTCAGCATCATTGGGAATACTAACTTCTACTAAGATTGATTCTTTTTTTCCTTCTTGTCCCATATCACTATGTTATGGTTTATAGCTCTGTTTTATAGGTACGTGGCTGTAGGTATTGCATAGTCATAGTGGATGATGTAGTATGATCTATTTCCGACTGTTCTTTCTTGTATATGTTCCCAGGAGTTGCTGCTGCATTTGATATCCAACTTTTGACAGATTGACCAATGGAGATATTTACACACTCCATTGTGTTGTATTGAATAGTAGTTGTCCCTAGCAAAACCTTACAGTTGGATGTCAGGTTGCTATGGATTATTTAATGCCAAATAAAGTTATCAAATATAATTCTATATAGGTAAGATAATTACACTGGACAACAATATTCTACTTTTTGAATGTTGTCTATATTTTGACAACTTATTTACAGTATTTTTGCACTGCTGAATCCAGAAATGGTATCTGTTTCTCTCCACTATGCTAGGTTTTTGTACCAAGTTGATTTGAAAAAAAAAAAAAAAAAAAAAAAAAACTCTTGTGACAAAATCGATTACATTTTTGTGGCCTTATCAACTGATTTTTGTCAACACATATCATCCTAAATGTTTTTAAGAGAAAAAAAAATGTCAACAACATATATTGATTACTTGATAAACACATTGATTACTGTAAACTGAATGGTATGTATTGATAGAGGTAAGTACATGTAAGTGTTGTATCGCTATTGTTCAAACTTCACGGCTTGAACTTTTGTTTCTTCAAACTCCTGGAATGCTCAGTGGCAGGGATGTCTCTCCTCAGATTTCAACAGTAGTCAGCCATCATGACTGCATCCCAACGACTCTGATACCTAGTTTTCATCTCTTTTAGGTTCCGATAGAATCTCTACCCCTGCTCATCACTCACTGGCTCCAGGTTCTCAGGAAACTGGTCGATATGTGAAAATAGGTAGTGCATGTCAATGTTCATGTTGCAGCCGAGGTTTGTAAAAGCAGTCAGCATGTTGTTGACAACTTCAGCTTAGTTTCTAGCTTTATTGTCGCCAAGAAAGTTCTTCACTACCAGAAATATCTTCTACGCTTCCAGTTCCACTTCCTTCATGGAGTTTTCAAACTCCGGATATCTGATGAGCTGCCGGATCTGATGGCCATCAAATATGCTAGCTTTCAACTTCTCCATGGTCAATCCTGGAAAAGCTTAACACAAATAAGCGAAGCAGTCACCATCCTTGTCCAGAATCTTGAACTGCTTGATTAAGCTGAGCTTGATATGTAGCCGTCGGAAAAATATTCTCTCTCTCTGTCCACAAGAGAGTTGATGACACTCCTTTCTTTGCAAGGCACCAATTCTTCCCACACAGGCCAGTCCTTCTTTGTGTATGCTGAACACGTTTTTTTGAAGATTTTGACTTCAAACTGATCCCCTTTCAACATAATCACCCAGAACTATCGGACCTGAATACTTCTTGTCATTAAAATAATAAATTTAATTATCCCACCAACTTCTAAAATGCTTCACACATGCAGACATGCGAACAAAAACATAAAAAACAACGACATGTGGCCATAGCTCAAAAACTTAATCTGATTGAGCAAAACCAATGTGATTTTTGGAGTCAGTGCATTAGATCTGTCCTAAATCATCTGAAAAAAAAAAACAAAACAGACAACAAATTTGTTGATGACTAGTGTTATTTATATTCTTAGAATATGTTGTTCTTAGAAGCAATTTTCACAGAGCATGCCATCATTACTCAAGAACAGGAAAATGGCACCCAATTAAAGGAACACAACTCCAAGAAAGGATTGTTACTCTCCGAAAACATTATGCAGTCATAATTTTCTTTGTTTCCGACACAACTGACCCCCCTGCTCTATGCTTCACACAGATATCTGTCTCGCACAAATAAATGTAAAATTTCAGTATTTTTTTTTTTTTAACGATCTCTTGCAAAACTGCCATTATAACGTATGCCATACGAGATACAACTTGGGAGATACCAAATCACATGCTAAATTTAGATTATGATCATCAGGATGGGGACTTTTTTATGCAATCACAATCGAGAGACATGTACTAAAAGGATAAAAATGGCTGAAATGAAAATGTCCCTTATGAAATTTTAATTATGTCTCAAACCCTTTTCGTCAATATTCATTCCTAACTGAACACTTTTGCAAAACTGTATGCTTAGACTCAATGTTTTTGTTTGTTAAAATTTCACCTCACTGAAGCAATTTATAAAGTACCAAAACTAATTATTTAATGAATCAAGGGAGATAACTCAAGAAAAAAAAATTCACTTCCGGGAAATACAACTTGTACAATTATAGTCGTAACAAAGAAAAAAAAAAACAAAAAAAAAAAACAAACAAGCAGTGCGTGGTCCCCCTCTGGTGCTGCATGTGAGATGACGCCACAAAAAATAATGAAGAAATGATGAATGTGAGAAGTGTGAAAGGCCAACGTTGCCTTCATATTTTCGCCAAGTTTCAGAAAAATCTAATGGATGGGGCAAAAGTTATGGAGTAAAAAGTGTCATTTTTTGCAATTTTGGGTCATTCCTGAGAACACCGAATCCCAATGAAAATGGACAAACGGTGCAGTTCCATGCCTTAAGACACGTATATTTGAATTCAGCAGCATGGAAAACCACTGTATAGACATACAAGTTTTTGAGAAATATGAAAAAAGAGCTCCAAAAAAGCATGTTTTTTTAGTTCTACAAGTCCCAGAGGGATGTGAACCAGAATTTTGCCAGGGTCATACATACTGAATTTATTTTAAGAATAATAGCCTTCATATTTTTGCCACGTTTCAGGAAAATCTAATGGATTGATCAAACGCTATGGGGCAAAAAGTGTCATTTTGAGTCCCTGGGGACGCTAAATCCCAGTGTAAATGGATAACACATGTATATTTGAGTTGACCACCGAGAAAAGCCACTATATAGCCAGACATATCAAGTTTTTGTTGAGAAATATGAAAAAGATACAAAAAGGGTCGTTTTTAGCACTGAAAGTCCCCAACGACGCAAACCAAAATTTTGTCAGGGTCACCCATACTGGATTTATATTAAGAACAATGGGCTCCACATTTTGGCCAAGTTTCAGAAAAATCTAATGGGTGGATCAAAAGTTATGGGGGGGAAAAAACGTGTCATTTTGGGTCATTTTTGACCGCTTTTATATAGCCCCTATGGACACAACGGAAATTTTCGCAAATAAATTTTTTTACTTTGCACATCCATTTAATGAAATGCAATTTGTGGCAAAATCTCAGGAAAAACTAATGGACAGTTATCTGGCAATCGTCCGGAATAACGCACGCACGCACGCACGCCACTGAAAACATAGGTCTCTCACCGATAAATTGAGGGACAAAATCTTTTTCAAAAAATGGGGTATTTTTATTGAGATTTCTTAATCAGTTTTCATATTTTGTTAGGTTAGGATTAGTAACAAAAATTTTATTAATATAAAGAAATCTTGAGTAGTTCAGGTGTAATTCTTTAAAAATGATCATTTAGAAGTATAAAAAATAAATAAAAATTATAAAATAATACTTTTTAAAGATGTGAATTTTAAAGGTTGATAAAATTAAAGATGTCTGTTTGTATAGAATGGTTATGGTTGCGAGATTCACCCTGGGTCGGTTGGGTCAGCTCTTTGCAACAAGTTCACCACATCCCGAACACTGGCAGACCAGACACAACAATTTAAGTCTGGTTCTGTTTTGAGTGGAGGCCATTTGCGGTTCCAGTGAAGCACTCCATAAAGGTGAGGGCCCAGAATCAATTCAACATCCTACTTCACTTCTCTGAGCCAGGTTTTGAGTTGACAAGCATGATGCTTCTCCCAGCCGATAGTGGAGCTGGATTGATGACTTCATGGCTGATCCTGTTGCGAGTGTTTGTATACAAATGTTCACTTTTGTTCTTTCTAATAATTTCAATGTAAACTCATAAGTAAACATTAAAAATAGACGCCAGAGTGCCTTTTACTCTCATAGTTTCTTCCCTTGAATGGCTAGACTTTGAAATTCCCACTCCCGTTTCCTGCTTCTCTGACTGAACTAACATGTTAAAATTTAAATGTAATTCAAACAGACATCTTGCTTTTCAATTCCCTGCGTAAGATACGTTGGGAGGGGTTACACAGGATCCTGCATCACGGTCAAGAAGATGTGCACTATGTCCCAGTAGATACACTTTTAGCTTAGTTTAGTGATGGACCCTTCAAAACATAACCACTCATTAGCAGGGCTGTGACAACAGCATATTCTTTTCATTGTTTTGACTCTTGAGTAGATATCCGTTAATATCTTGTTTTTATATAGACTGATGTGGTTCTCGGTTAATTGACTGTCTTACTCTGTCAGATATATACTTGAGAGTCAAAAGAATATTCTGTTGTCATAGCCCTACTCATTAGTCACGGGAATTTGCCCCTGATGTCCAGAGCACACAAAACGCACATGACCCTAACTGTGTGGCAATAACTTTAATACATTGCCCCCCCCTTCTTCTCTACAACTTCTCACAAAGTGATATTGCTAGCCTCAGTCTTTTTCTATATAAATACTATTATGGTATGTACTCTTCAGAATTGTTTGATCTATTCTCTGCTTCCATTGGTTTTCATCAATTCGTTATGATATCGCATTGTAATACAGCTTCTTATTCCAGTAGCTTGTTTCCAAGACCTGCTTGTGTTGTGGAACTCTTCCTGCTCACGGTTTTTCTCATACCTTGGTTGTTTCAAGATTAAGGCATCTCCTGTCTTTGCGATAATCAACTTTCATTCTTGCTAGCTCCTTATCTCACATTGTAGGGGTTCGTATAGATGTATTGAGTGTATATAAAATGTTCTTCTAATGAATATGTTTATACAGAGTGTATATACATTTATATATACGTGTCAGAGTCATCTATATGACATGTGTATATACCTGTGTTCGTTTATAGCGTTGTGATCGTCTAATCTAAAGTTCGTTGTGCGTGTATGTACATTTAATTACAGTTTATGACGAAAAAAAATATAGATAAATACCTTTACAACACAAAGGACGAATAACAATTATTTGGGGTTTCAACATCTGGCCAAACGGGAACATATCTGGTACATCTTTGGTCTTGTTTGATGGGAAGATACAATGGAAATTCTCACCAAGAAAATGACAGAGCCTCGGGTTTTATTTTCGGCAACTTTTTATTTCAGAATGTTTCCCCCCCCCCCTTTTGAAAAGTTGCAACGCTGATTCTGACTATCGCCATTCCTGACCTCCTCTACTTGGAGCCATCTTCAATCTGAGGACAGTCTGTCCCTCTCTCGACTTCAACTGCCTGTCTCCTCCAATATATCTCCTAACTCTTGTATATATGTAACTATTCCTTTGTACTTATGTCACTCGACCACACAAAGACCCAGCACGTGACCTTCAGTCACATTTTCTGACCAAATTTATTTAGTAGTTTAACACTCAACTCCCAAGACCGAATTCTTTCCTTGATTGTTTCTAAATATTTTACTAAACGTTCCTTCTTTCAAAACATTCTTTCTGCATACCTTTTTCTACACAATAGTTAACAAAATAATAATGTTCATTAGCTAATATTTTACATTTTAATAATAATAGTCGATTTTCTAAATTGACTATCAGCAAGGAACCCGATGTTGCTCTGGCATAATCCAACACTTACATAAAGTGGCTTCACGCTATGAACTAATTCTACAAAAACTTTATTCGCGTAAACTTTGTGTTTCCTTTTACAAAATAATTCTACAAAAACTTTGTTTCCACTTTCAGATGTTGATTGGCTTTAATGAAATATCCTAAGTCTTCTTGAACACACATCTTGTCTCAAGCAATTTCCATTAAAAAAAAAAAAACAAAAAAAAAAAACCCCGATGAAGAGAGACATTTGTAGCAATAGTTGATGTATGTGGTGGTTGTCCATCGGATCCGATGATGACGATTGTTTTCTGCATCTCATCTGTGCACACGGAGGTGGCTCTGTAGCCCTAGTCTAGAACATTGGGGGCACTGGAAGTCAGTTGTGATCACCGCTGAAGTTGATGTATGTATGTGAATATAATACTAAGTATGGTTTTTTCGATAAGAGAGAAAGCAATCAGCTTTGGGATTATATATATATATATATATATACACACACACACACTAAATAAAAATGAACCCCCAAATAGATTAGGTTTATAGATTTTTTTTCAAGACTAAGGTCAATAAGCATCTCCTGTCTTTGCAACAATCATCTTTTGTTCTTGTTAGCTTTTTACATCAAGTGTCTTCACGCCTTGTCTCGAGCGATTTCCATAAAAAATAAAAGTAAATAATTTTTTTTAAGTAACCTTCAGCTTTAGATAAAATAGCACATGTTCAATGAATCTCCTACAATATTGTTTTGATAAAAAATAACACCAAAAGGGCAGATTTTTAAAAAGAATTCATTAGCAAACCAGAAAAAGCATCTTATACGTAGATTGTTTTCAATAAACTTGAAATCAAATTAGTAGATCTGAGAAGCATTGTTTAAAATTTGTTCTTGTCCAAAATTCAACCTAATTAAAATACAGAAAAATCTTTATGATCTATGTACCCTTCACAGAATGAAGATATACTCCAAAAATCACATAAAAATAAAACTTCTTGATCCATTTAACTAAGAAAATCAAATTTTGTAAGCAAGTAAAAAGGGACTGTCTCGTATCCAGACCTTAAAAAACAGAAAAAAAAAACAAAGAAACTACTATATTGGTTACAATACGCATTCTTTAGACGTGTCCCTTGTCAGTAGGTCAACAGGAGACAACATTAGATATCAGGCATTATTAAAAAGCAACAATCCATTTTGATAACTTTACTTGACGATATTTACCCAGGAGGAGTTGGGCTGGCTCCTCCCATAAAACAGACAGCATCCCGGAGGAACACATACTATGCACAATGGTCCGCAGCGGGCAAGACAGTTATAGATAACTAGTCCTGGGATCAGCAGTGAACACTGTAGACCTGCGGATTGGAGGTAGGACTGACATAGGCTTTGATGTAGTGGTTCTGGAGCTATTGCTTCATGGATGAACTGTCACTGCATGCAGCGTAACCAAACCAACAAAGTTTCCACTTTAAAAGAGCTTGGTTAAAGGGGGGGTGATCCTGCACCGCATCTAGATTTGTGTATTGGAGATAAAATGGTGCTAAAGACCTGCAGAATTTGGCGGAGGCAGCATAGGTCAAACAGTACCAATCTTTTAAGATTGGCAGCTCTCACCCAGAGAAGGATTGTCCGAATAAGTACCTGATAAATCGAGACTTTTGTTTTGATAATCCAAAACCACTGTGAGTATACAGCTTTTAATTAGGTGATTAATAAAGAGATAAAAAAATAAAAAAATAAAAAAAAATAACGTGGTTGAGTTTTGACAACATTTTGGCGAACACAAAATAAGAAATTAAAAAACAAAAGAATTTTTTAGTTGAAACATTTTAATAAAGATATACCATGGATTTGAAGATGTAAATATCAGACAACTTTTGCTTGGGTCATCAGTGATGGGTGTGGAGACTTCTGCACATAAACTGTTTTGTAAATGGCATCAGCTTCAATGAAAGAACAAAGTGGTGTTGCATATTAGGGGCTCACATCATTGCCAGAGCAAACTAAAAAAGAAAAAAAAAAGAAAAAAATGAAATAAAAACTTATACATATGATAGATGGAAATGTGTTCTGATAATTTCAAGTATCAAACTGTCATTATTGGCAATTAAAGAAATACATTGTTCACTGTGCATTCAATTGGTTACAGCATACAAGATAAATATGTATAAAAAAAAAGAAAAAAAGGACCTTATCAAGAAAAAAAAAAAAAAATCAACACAATGAAAATGAGAAAAAATATACTAAAACATTTTTATGATATACATATCGGGCATGAAATGAAAATGTCTGCTTGTGCAGTTTAGCAAAGACATTAAAAAAATGAAGATAAAAAAAATATTTCTATCATGTATGTGCCCGTTGTGGAATGAAGTTCTGATAAAAAAACAAACAAAAAAAACCCGCTTAATTTGATAAAGTAAAATTATATATATATATATATATATATATATATTTTACAGGGAAAAATAAAATTTCAGTGAGAGCAATCATGATGCAGCCATCTTGACAATTTCTAGCTAGAGGAGGGGGGGGGGGGTGCCAACAGAGATAACTCCATCTAATTTTTTAAGTTTGCCAAAATTGAATGAGATTATTTTGACAGTTTTGAATAATTTTAGATATTCTTTTTTCTTTCTTACAAAAACTCGTTTCAAAATTTATTAATAAAATTATTAGAACTTCATGTATGTTTTAGCAAACTTCAAGAATTAGAGTTATCTCCCTTGGCGCACCCGTATGTGTGTCGGAATTTTGGCGGAATTTTTGACATCCCCTAACACAAAACTGCGAATAAAATATAAAAAAACTTGTAATTTCTCTTTTTAAAGTGGTTGTTTATTTTCTTTATGGAATATACTTCCAAAGTAAACTATTTACATTGTTTAAAAAATAATAGAAGTATTATTTTTTATTTTTTTAAAAACAGTGTTTACAAAGTGCCTACGCATGTTCATGCAGCCATATTTTTTACATAATGAAATCAGTTAAATTTTTTTCAATTTTTAAATTTAAAAATCTATCAAAATTTTTCTAATAGTGCAATTTTTACAATATTTTCAGGTTCAATGTAAAATTTTATGCTCTTTCCAATAAATTAAATATAATATTCTAGACAAGCGTTTTTTTTTTAAAATTCAACACCCCCCATTTTGAAATGTTTATTCAAATGAAAATAATTTTCTCACCTCAAATTTATATATCACAAATTGAAGATAAAAGATCAATAAATAAAATAAGCTAATTTAAAACAAACAAAAAAGAAAGTTATTTGCAAATTTACCTGTAACGTCCAAAGTTTAAAACCTTTTTTTTTTTTTAAACCACGCTGAATTTTTTTTAAGTGAAACCTGTTAATCTTGTTATATTGTCCAGAAAATTTCTTAGAATTACGATAATTTTTTCATTCAATGTTTTTTTTTAATATTTAAAAAAAAAAAAAAAATTCACTCCATAAAGAAGAAATAAAATATATTAAATCAAAAACTCGTGTATTTCTTTGAAAAGAAGAAAAAAAAAAAAAAAAAAAAAAAAAAAAAATTCCTTGAGTGTGTTTTTTTTTAAAGGCAAAAAACTGATAAGTTAAATGTGATTATTTTTCACACTATGGTGACATATTTCTTCATGCACAAGACTAGACGGCTAATGTGCATGTGTTGTTTTTATGTCCTTCTATCCATCCATATTTCAAAAGAGGAAGAAACACTGCTTTGATGCTTCGCTAACACCAGTTAATGGCGGTCTATTCAAATAGTTGTTTAGAAAAAAATTCTTTTATTTAAAAAGTACATGGAATATAAAATATAAATATGGACAAATTCTCATAAATGAAGAATAGAAGCATCCATTGATTAGTATTTTATATAGGTAAGTGATTTTTTTGAATTTATATATATTTATTATTTTTAGACTAAGTTAAAATTCGTTGAATTTCGTGAAATCTTTCTTAAAGAAAACCGATTACAAAACAAAAAAATATTGTATATTTTTCGATAAAACCTTTTATTTTAAAGTTTGGTCTTTGCTCCTTTTATTGAAAAAAAAAATTAGGGTTTAAATTACATTTATATTGTTATAAGCTTCGAAAGATAGGGAGTCTATTTTAATCACTCTTTTTTTAATGGCGAATTCTGACACGTCTAGCACTCCCCTCGTCATAGCCGGAAATTTCCAAGATAATTACGCCACCATCGGTCTCACTAAAATTTGATTTTTCCTCTGTGAAACAAAAACAAAAAAATTTCATCAAATTAAGCAATTTTTTAATAAAAACTTAATTCCAAAACGGGCATATACAGAGATTTTTCTTTATCTTTGTTCTTTTAATATCTTTGCTAAACTGGATAAGCACCTAAATGTCATATTCCAATAATCATGTAAATTGATCAAATAATTTTATTAAGAAATTTCTTTACGATTTTTTGTGATTAATAATATATCCTAACCATAAGGCCGATTTTAATCTGTAGTTCAAATTGTCTCTCTTTATTAAATATGGTGGATCTCATAAAATTGTCTCCCTTTATTAAATATGGTGGATCTCATAAAATTTTGTCACTGCGCAACTTGTTTGCTAAAAAAGTCATTTTTGCATCTCATAATATTTTTTTATTAAATCAAAACATTAAAAAAGCTGCGACGATTTTTTTTTTAATGTAACAAAGTCGATAACATTAATAATACAAAATGTAGTCTTTACACGACTATTAAGAGAATCGTTTGTTTTCATATCATAATTTACAACGCTAAAACCAACGAACAAACGAAATTTGCATTAGATGAAAACATTTAAAAATAAAGCTACGGCAACCTTTTTTTTTTTTCTTAAATTAAAAAATAAATGTTATGGTAAGGTTTTTTAAAAAATAGTGACACACTGTAAAACAGCGCCAAAATTTGATTGTCTTAATTTAATAATAAAAAAAAACTGCTTGATTAATTTACGCAATTATTGAACATGATATTTTCATTCCATGAGTACGTATATCATAAAGATTTTCTATATTTGTTTTTTTAATTAGGTTGAATTCTAGACTCAAAAAGACAGTATAGTACCTATTTACTATGCCTCCCCACGGGACAGAGTTAGACACCAGGGTCGTTTTTTAACGTGGAGAAAAGGTACAAAAGTGAAAATTGTCTCAGTCGTGAAGGATTTCTCCTCCACCGAAAGAGAACAAGAAATAGAAGTGCAGCAATTGCAGCATCTGAAGAACAGATACTACACTTTGATCTTGTCCCGAAGGCCAAGAAAAGACAGTATAGTAGCAGTCAAATTAAAATTTAACAAAGGGACACAATTCTTTATTAACGATAAGCAGAGTTACGTCCCTTGCTTGCTATGCAGAGTGTTTTGACTTTAATTTATTTTTTTATTTTTTTTATTTTTTTGTTTATTTAGTAATCTCAGTGTCCAGCGAGGTATATTTCAAGGTGATAGTCTGTCACCACTGCTCTTCTGCCTTACTATTGACCCACTCAGCAAGCTCCTCAAAAAATGTGATGCTGGGTACAGTCTTAGTAGAGGAAGGAAAAAAGAAAAAAAGTAAAAGAGTAAATCACATCCTTTTTATGGACGATCTCAAACTCTGCAGAGACAGAAAAACAGCTTGTCTCCCTAATAGAAAATGTAAAGACTCACAGACGATGTTTGCATGGAGTTTGGATTTGACAAATGTGCCAAATGCACAATAAAAAAAGGAAAAAAGACGACATCCGAAAATATTCGGTTCAATGATGGCTTTATTGAAGACCTAGGAGAGGATGCCACATGTAAGTACCTACCTCGGTATAGTGGAGAATGTAACTGTGGAGCATGAAAAAATGAGACATAAGGTGGAACAAGAATACACATCACGCCTTAAAAAGATCCTCAAATCTGAATTAAGCCTCAAAAACAAAATAACCGCCATAAATCAACTTGCAATTCCGGTCATCACATATGGGTTTAGTATTATTGACTGGTCTCAATGCAATATCAATAGGCTAGATACAAAGACTAAAGTAAGGAGTGTAGTGGTTAGCAGGTCTGATTAGATCCCTTTTCCACCATAAATAAATAAATAAAAAAAAAAAATCAAATATGTAAAATAAACTTCATTTATTTACACAAATTAAGTAGAAACGAAATAATTTTAGTGTACAAAATAGTGTTTTAGCAGTCAGTTTTTATCAATGTGAAAGTTATTTTTAGAATATTCGTGCGGTCTGCAGCAAGAGGGGACATTTGCAACTAGTCTGCCGATCAAATCGCTCCCCTAAGAAGGTGACTTCTGCTTGCGAATCATCAATCGCATCCATTGTAACTGCTGCATCACCTGATTGTCTGCTGAAAGCCATAATTAAACTTTCAGTGAATGGAATAATCCTGGAGGCTCTGGTGGATACTGGTAGCTCAGAAAACCACATATATATATCATCGAACATCATCCATAAGTACAACTGGCCGACACAAACTTCTCGCAGGAAGATATCGATGACATCCACAGCCTTATCAAGCAATACATTAGGTCACTGCTATGTGACATTAGCATATAAACGGTTTACCTACACGCGTTTCAAACTTTGTCCTTTCTTCTCTTTGCTCTTTAATTTTCATGTCTTACTTGGCCACGACTTTCTCAACCTACATTCAAAGGTAGAAATACCCTGGGGGGGGGGGTTCACAAAGATTCCTTCTCTGTATGCGTCATAATGGCATCCCGTCTTGTTTCTCCACAACTATTCGAACATTTATCACCTGGTTGCAAACCTATTGCTACAAAATCCAGAAGACATTCACCAATCCATCAGCAGTTTATACAATCCGAAATTCACGATCTTCTAAAAGACGGTGTTATCGAACCCTCTTGCTTTTCCTGGAGAGCGCATCTTCTAGTAACCATTAAACATCAACACAAGAAGCGTTTCATCATTGACTATAGTCAGACCATCAACCGGTTCACATAACTTGATGCTTATCCTTTACCAAGAAAACACTCACCTAGCTGAAACCACTATCAATAATTTCCCCCACTCTTTATCTGTGTCTAAACCTAAATGTGGATTCCATGAACAAAGCTTTTCTTAGACCTGCATACCTGTGGAACTCTTTCATTTCCTTGGTTTCCATATGGTCATTTTCAAGTTCAATGTAAACAAGTCTTTAATGAGCCGTCCCCTTAAGTAATCCCACTTACCAAATTTCCACTACTACGATATTGTCCCATTGATTACTGTACACTCATTAACCCTTATCCTTGAGTGGCCTTCGGACCTTGATAAGTGGTGACACCTTTGTAAAAAAAAAAAAAAAAAGGTCGCTGGCTATTCCGTTTTTACGACTTGCAGAATGTGTATCATCAAATACCAATACAAGAAGAGAAGAAATTCACAGCTTTCGAAACATGGGGAAATCTATATCAATTCTGCTGTATTCCATCTGGCGTAACAAACGGTGTATCATGTTTCCAATGATCGATAGACAATCTAATAAAATGCAAGAAGGTTGCTGACACTTTCGCATATGTTGATACGAGCAAATATTCCAGTATAATCGGAAATCAATATATGGTACCTATTTTACCAGTTGGCTTTGGAATCCAAATCTGTACGGTCATCTAAGTATGAACTCTTTGTTGATGAAATTGAATTGCCCGTCAATATGCCCATGTTAGACTTCCAACTGGAAAGGGAGAAACAGTGCCACTGTATCAACTTGTTCTGAAACCACAAAAATGTAGCACTTAATACTATTGACTGTTATCTCTCCGGAGACTCCATCTCTACAACCAGATGCCTCATTTGAATCTGGTGTATCCGAAGAACCTTGTGAAACCTCACAGACTGATAAAAACCTATTGGAACTCATCCTTAAATAACATGTCCATCCCTATCATCTAAGAAACAGAGATGCTTGAACTTCAACCATTGTAATATCATTTCATAACCCCTCCCTGAACTCTTTCCACTCGTGATGAACGTCATATTAGCATTGCCACTTAGTGAAAATCTTAGCAGTTTTTCATCCTTCTATTTTAGCATCCATACCTGTGGTTCCAAGATAAAGCTTTATAAACTGGTTATCATTCGTCTTTGTGTTCAGAATCATTACACGTTACATTTCTCAATTCGTACATGCACACACACAAGCTAACACTCACAACTCCTTAACTTTTTCAGATTGTCGTCTGCTCATCAAAAACAAATGTATAAACTTAATCATTTTAATACTCCTAACATTTCTCACTGAACTTTCTACACTGAAAACAAATGAACATTAACTCTTAATTATTAATAACTTTCAATGAAATGTAATTATTGTATTGAGTGGTGAAGTTTTGATTACGATTTTTCAGACCTGTGGATAATTAACAGCTCTTAAATTATCTACTCAGACTTTCTCAATATCTCAGTCCAAGCTGTTTATATCTTCAACTGTTTATTTCGTAGTATTTAGTTTAGTTGTTTTAATAAAGAAAAATTGTTATTTTTGCAGAACATGATTGAGTTTTGCAAAGGTAAAGGAAAAAAAAATATCAATTCTTTGGAGCATTCAATTCAGGAAATTGATATTTTCAGACAGTCTGATCTGGTAGCACCAGGAACCAATATCGAAAAAAGTTAAATTATACATTTTAAAAACTATGTATAACAAATACTGATTCAACGAGTCATCAGTCAGTCTAGTTAACCTTTTTTTTTTATCAAAATAAATACTAGTGACATTTTTGGTTGGTTGCTTGCTTTCGTTTTATTGCATTGGGTTATTTAATACTAAATCTAGTAGTTTGGAAAAAGTTTTTATTCTTGAATTTCTATATATCTTTAAATGTTAAGAAATAGGTCGAACATAAGAAAGAAATATGTTAAATCATATTGTAGACACGTTTTACCGGAAGTGAGGGTCAGCTGATTGGATCTGCGTGTGAGTCACGTGATCGGATTAGCTGGAGTCAGTGAGTTTGGGTTTGGACGTAGAGAAGAACAGACGGCTTAACAGGTCGTCCCCTCCCCTTCACTGGTGGGTTGGGGGAGGGGATGCTGACGTGTGTGAAAATAAGACTTTGGAAGAACCACGCAAGCAAATACATTCACTTTCCATTCTTCTGCGATCGACAACTGGAAGGTGAGTAAAAACTATATAAAACCATTCATCGTCTTAAAGTGAATGAATATTCGTCCAAACAGGTTTCCAGTCTCCCCTCCAAGAACAAGATGAATTCCAGATGGACAAGATCAACGACGCATGAAGTTAAGGTATGTTCAAAATACATGTACCACACACACACACACACACACACACACACACACACACACACACACACACACACACACACACACACACACAGCAGCATATGAACAATTAGAGATGAATATATCACAAATAGACAGCAACATTTAGACGACCATACAACAGTCCCTTTTTATGATAACAATACAACAAATATTTATTTATGAAGTTTGGTTTGATTGCTTTGTAGAAGAAAATTATTATTATTATTTTTTTTTTTTTACTTTGTAGAACATTTGCAAATGGAAAGAGAAACACAAACATTAATATTTGGTGAATTTTTGGTCAAGAAGCCAGTTTCTTCAAACAGCCTGATCTGGTACCATCAGATACATTAACAAGCATTACCACTCCGGACTAAAATGAACCTGGGAGGAATTGTAACCAAAGGGCAACTCTACATTTCCCAAAACCTCCAAATGGGGTTTGACCAATGGATGTCTTTTGAGGTCATACCCAGGACCAGCTGACTGAAAATGTAATGAAAATAATGTTTACCTTAATGGCGTCAACTCTGGCATACCTTCATCTGCACCTTTTTTGAAACCTAAAAGAAAAAAAAAAAAAATGGTTGGAAGATTTAAAAAAAAAAAAAAGAAAGAAAGCAACACTGATTTTTATTTTAAATTCAAACAAATTCAAAATACATGGGGCCCACTTAAAAGTAGCCCAACCTCTCTAATCTTTTTCTTAGCAACCAACTGACACCACAAGACAAAATGCAATTTTTTTTCTCAACAAGATGGCACTACATACCACATGTTTCACATATCACTGACACGAGTTCATGACCTGTTTACGGAAGATTGAACAATAAGCAAAGGGTTATGGCTACCACGTTCTTCGGATTTGTCATCATGTGATTTTTATCTTTGGGGATTTTAAAACAAAAAGTTTATGCAAACAATCCTCACAATCTAGACCAACTAAAGGAGAAGATTACCAACGCTATCAGGAGAATCACTAGAGAAGATCTACAGGCAGTATCTGCAAACGTTAAACGTGCCCAGAAATGCATAGATGTCAACGGGGAGCACTTCCAGCATCTTTTATAACATTACAGGTAATTTAAATAATAAAAGAAAATTCATCCTCTCTACTACATTTTATGGGCTACTTTTAAGTGGGCCTGCCAGGTCTTGCAGAGTCAAAAGAGAATACCCTCCTCTGATCTCCAAGCTTCTCAAATCAAGGGAGTTGGTTACCTTATTTTTCTGACAATTTTGGAAGATTTATTTTATTTATCAATGGATCCTTTCAAGTTGGTTGACTTGTAAGAGTGACATGAGAATGGTACGAAGGAAACAACTAGACGATAGTTTCATGTGGTTATGCAAAAATAGGACCTGTAGGAAGTCTAATTTTTTTTTTTTTTTTTTTTTTTTTTTTTTTTTTCCACCTTTACACTCACGGGATTTCGATCACCAGTTTTAGGAATTTACTTTAGTGTTTTGTAAGGAGATACTTATTTTTAGAATAAGTCGTATTCAGAGAAATATTTCCAGTGAAAAAGATTTGCAGGTTTTATATTCAAATATAAGAAAACGAGAGACATTGTCATATGGTAAACAAAACAAAATGAGTTAATAAGGCAGATTTTCACAAAAGAGTTAATTTATGTATGTTTAAAATGAAAGGTTTACAGCACTAGGAAAACATAGAATGTTTGAATATTTTTAGAGTTCTTGTAAAAACAGGGTGTTCATTAGCTGAAACATTAGAAGTCTAGATAGATTAATCAAGAGCTGTAAGTTTCAGGGGTCAGGAAAATCATTATCAAAACTTCTCTGCTCAATTAAATAAATTATAATTCATTGAAAGTTGTTTATAAGAGTCAATGTTCTTTGTTTATCATATTAGAAAATAGTTCAGTGATAAAGTTTAGAAATATTTCAATGAATAAAGTTTAACAGATTGGCAGACGATAATGTCGATGAGTTGTGTGTCTGTGTGTTCGTTAATGTTTGTTTGTGTATATGAGTTCTGGCTTATATCTGCTGCTGACTGGGAATAATTTGCATGTGACAATTAGTTGTGATTTAAGAGCGTTGCTTCCTTCCAGTGGCTGTCTGTCTTCCAGGGGCAGTCTTTGAGTTGAGTCCGTTTGAGGTGTCTTGTTCACCTGAAAATACCTTGGTATACTTCTGTTACCTACACACCAAGCTATTGGGTGGGGGCTTACTTGTGGAATTTTTTGAGAAGTTCTGACGACGGTTACTGCTAGAGAACCTCTATTTGTTACCTTCACTAGAGTTTGGACGCATGGGTTTATGATTTATAGTCTTGTGTTACTTGACTCCAGACCCAACCGATTTATCCACTACTTCGGTGTCGGAGAATTTTCAACATTTTGTGAAATAATTCTGGTATTAGGATGTGTTACCCCTTTTGCTTTTAATCAACTCGGAGAACAGAATTTTCTTTCGTTGATTTGCTTTAAAGACTATGACAACCATGCCGACAGAAAAAGCAGCATATTAACATCGTCATCATTGGACAAACTGAAGACCGACAAGCCAAAGGGAAGCGAGAAGAAATAAAAAGCTTCGCTTGTTACGAACTAGGAGCAGTGAATTTCAACATTTTCACTGCTCCTAGTTCGTAACAAGCGAAGCTTTTTATTTCTTTATAAATTCCATCTTGATAATCAAGAGAGTTGGACAGATAGAACTTATTCTACACTTTATTTTCGAAGAAAACAAACGAATGGCTTTGCGTACAACCAACCTGACCATGTGAAGAGAAAGATGTCTAACTATCCTTGGTGGAGAAAGCAATTTCTTTTTATAAATCGTCAACATGAATGAATGTCATCTTTTATTTTCCAAGTTGAATTATAAATGGCTAAAAGGATAAAAATCAAAACAAATTGACATCGTAAAGAAGGCGAGGAATTCTTAGCGGGATGTGAACCACCAAATGCTACGATCTTATATGAAAAAAATTTTTTTAATTTTCTTCTATGTTAGACTTCGTGGTCCTACCCTTTTAGCATTCAACAAAATTCCTCCATAATTTTGTTTTGTAAAATTTTATAACGTTGGATTTTCTAGTAACTCATGGAGTTTTACCTGTATGTCCTAACCACTTTGCAAACCATATACTGTTGGATGTAGGGGGCTTTGTCGTTAGGGCATTTTCTTCGACTGAAAATACCTTGGTGTACTTCTGTTACCTACACACCAAGCTATTTAGGGAGTTGATAGGGTGCTCTATCTGTGACTTACATCTGAGCTCGCTTAGTGAACCAACAAAAAATGTTTTGCAATTTTTTTCTGGTTTTGGATTAATTCGGATATTTTTTTTAATCATAAAACGCAGAATGGAATGAATGGATAAGTTTAAATACTTTTTTCTAACAGGAAATTATCTATCTATATATCTATAAAAGTGAACATGACTGTGTCTGTGTGTATACATTTCTCTATGCAATAACTGTCAATTTTAAGTCTACAGACTCAAAATTTGATATAAAGGGTAATGAGATTTGGGAAAATCTTTGATCAGTTTTCGGCCAGAAATTTGGCTGTTAAAGAGGTCAAAGTTCAACAATTTGACCTTTGAGAACTCTACCAAACTCCTCAGACAATTTTGGGTCTAAACACTTGAAATTTTAGATATAGGTTCCTTGGACATGGATCTAACTTAATAATTTGATTTGAGCCCAAAACAATAAATGTTAAGGGGTCATAATAGGGGTCAAAGTTTAAAAAAATTGACCACTTTTTTTTTTTGCTCAACATACACCTCCAAACACTCGGGTAACGCCGGGCTGAAATGTTAGTATATCTATAAAAGTGAATTTGTGTGTGTCTACATTTTCCAACCAAACTACTCTGTCAATTTTCAGTCTACAGACTCGAAATTTGGTTTGGGAAAATTTTTTTAATCAGTTTTCGGCCAGAAATTTGGCTGTCAAAGGGTCAAAGTTCAACGATTTGACCTTCGAAAACTCTACCAAACTCCTCCGCCAATTTTGGGTCTAAACACTTAAAATTTTAGATGTAGGTTATTTGGGCATGGCTCAAATTTTTTAATTTGATTTGAGCCCAAAACAATAAATGTTAAGGAGTAAAAATTGAGGTCAAAGTTAAAAAAAAAATTGGATCTCTGGGGTGTCTATCAAATTACTCAGCCAATTTTTGACTACGCCAATTTTTGACTCCGCCAATTTTTGGTCTAAATATTTGAAATTTTACATAAAGTGTATTCAGACATAAGGCAAACTTTTTAATCGGTTTTTGGCCGATAATTTAGCTGCCAAGGGGTCAAAGTTCAAAAGATTCGACTTTTACAGTCTCTAGCAAACTATGCAGCCAATTTTTGGTCTAAACATTTGAAATTTTACATGAAAGGTATTAAGACATGCAGCAAGCTTTTTAATTAGTTTTTTTGCGAAAATTTAGCTGCCAAGGTCAAAGTTGAAAGAGTTAACCTTTGTAGACTCTACCAAACTCCTCTGCCAATTTTGGGTCTAAACACTTGAAATTTTAGATGTAGGTTACCTGTACAGGAGTCAAACTTTTTAATATATATATATATATATATATATATATATATATATATATGCTCATAAAGTTATGAACAATATATAAAGCCCAAACAAAGCCGGGCTGAATTACTAGTAATATATAAAAGTGTTACAATGGAGACTAGAATTAAATTTACTTTTTATTCTAGTTAACTTTTTTACTGTTCTTGTGATTGTGGTTTATTTATTGTTAAAATTAACACTTGAAATGAATTGCTATCTATTTACTGAATTTTTTTTTAGTTAAAATAATTTCAGATTAATTTGACTTTCTTCCAAGCGTTGCCCTTTTCTCCTATCGGAAATATCTACTAAAATCTCTATTGTCAAATGCTTGAAGTGCATTTAAAAAAAAAAAAAAAGAAAAAAAAAAAAAAAAAAAAGAAGAAAGAAGAGGCTATTACACTATCCACTTCGTTGTTATTAAAACTTGGTGAAACTTTTTTCTTCATATAAAACATTCGTTAAGTAAAAAACTATTTATCAGCTCTGATATTTATTCTATTACTCCCGAAATAAGAAAATGCTGAACATTTTTTTATATTGAACAATTTTAAAGACATAACAAAATTGTTAGCTTTTGTTTTCTATTTCTGCAAACGGACTGTACATTTCAATTAAACAAAAATTACAAAAAGAAAATAAGATATCTATTATCAGTTTTATTTATTGCGGACTATCATCCTCATCTTTTCTTAGTTGCTTCATGACGTTTCGGTCAACTATTCCTCCGGCCTTCGTCAGGTGATAACGTCGTGAAACACCTAAGAAAAAGATGAGGATAATAGTCCGCAATAAATAAATTAATAAAATAATACTCATCTCAATAATGAATTCCAATCAAATAATATATCAACTTTAGCACAAATTATATTTTGTCATTTTGAAGCTGTATTAACCTTTCCAGCTTACTTCCCGCATAAATTTATGGCCCCTGAGTAAGACCTCAAACTACATCCGGCAGTGGAGTTTATCTACAGGACAGAATGAGGATAGCCCAAACCACTGTTGCCTCCAGGTGGCCTATGACAAAAGGCCTAGCACCTGTTCATCCCCTGCCAGGGTTACGGTAAAAATCTTAATCAATGGTTTCCCTTATTTTTCTCTTAGATTTTTTTGTTGTCGTTTCTTGGGAGTGAGCGAGAAAAATAAGATAACCAACTCCCTTGACTTCAGAAACTTGAAGATCAGAGGAAGGTCGGATTCTCTTTTGACTTTGCAAGACCTGGTGACGTTTTGGCTCTAGTTTATACCTGTTGTTGGCTGGAAGTGATTTTAACTTTTTTGTTATATCTTACTTCAGTCAAAGTTCTTAGAAATCAAGGGGCCCACTACCTGGGGCTAACATTTGAACTCTATATGAGATACATAGATATTTAAATGTTCCATTAGATTTCTTTCTCTCTCATACTCTGAGTTAGTAAAGAAATTGAGAACATAATTTTCCTCTCCCCAATTAACCATTTTCATATGTTGAAGAATATCTTCATTTTGGTCTCATTGGATTCCATGACAAGAATTTATCTAGTCTGGTGAAGTATCCAGCTTCATGCTATTACTTGAGGTAACATCACTTGGAGAAGGTGCACCATTTCTATATATATAAAAGCGAAAATGTGTGTGTGTTTGTATGTCTCGCAAAAACTTTCGACACAGGCCACGGATTTTCACGAGTTCGATATCATTTTAAAGCTCCACATCTTGGACGACAAATATTGAAAAATTGGGCAAAAACATTCATTCCTTCATTCTTAACGGCTCTCTTTTTTACAGGGGTGAAAAAAAAATGATATCTTCATGACATGATGGCTTTACGCATGCATCAATATGTGCAAAAGATGTTGTACATTGAATTCGTTTTAAATGTTATAAAAACCAACCCACTTTCATCCACGCATCTATAGCGCGATGGGTTAAGTGACAGCGAGTTATCTAAAGATTTCAGGTTCAATCCCAGTTATCAGACGTACCTTTTTCTTGATTTTTAAACATTTAATATTGAAACAAGGTTATTTATACCATTTTTTTCACTTTTCGCTGTGTTTTTTTTTTTTTTTTTTTCCTTTTTTTGGGTTTTTGTTTATCCGATTGTTTTACAGAAGTTTTACGTCCATTCGTTGTTCTATTTGTTTTGTTTTTTCCGATTTTTAAAAAGTTTAAACAGGGTTATTAATTCGCTTATTCTATTTTTTTTGTTTGGGTTTTTCCGATTTTTTAAAAAGTTCTCCCCCCCCCTTCTACACACACACCTAAACACCAGGGCAACGCCGGGTACCCCCTGGTAGTTCCTCATAAAAGCTAATGTGAGTTAGCCATAATGAGGAGATCTTATTTGGGTAGCGAATATTACGTGATTTTGAAAATTGCTAGGGAAAAGTATCCTCATGCCAAGTTATTCTGGCAAACCTCTGTACAGAGAGACTTATAGACTTGAGGATAGTGTCTAGTAGGCATTCAAATGTGTCAGTTAGTTGTTATTTAAGAGCATTGCTTCCTTCCAGCAGCAGTCGATCTTCCAGCTGCGATCTTTGAGTTGAGTCCGTTTGTGGAGTCTTGTTGTGGCTACCGAGAAAGAAGGCCGATGCATATGACAGCGTAACGTCACTTCCTAATTAAGTTGTAGGTATAGACAGCTTCCGGTATTCAACCACATGGTCATGCTAACAGGCATAAAAATATATGGCTACCAATATGTGTTACCAATTGTCCATGTATGTTCTAAAGAAAAAGAACAATTCTCCATTCGGAAAATAATTATTATAATTGCACATTTGGGATAATTTTAATCAAAATATCGTAAGTGAATTCGTGTTTGAACTTTTATTTTTATTGGAGGAAGTCGAATATTTCATTTTATTTATTTATTTTTACTGCAAAACAAACATAAATGGGTTTGTATTACTGTGTACACAGATTCGAAAAAGTTGTCAAAAAACAAATATATAACAAATAAATGTTATCAAAGGCAAGATAAGTTACTTTTCTACGTAACTGGATATATTTTTCGTGTTTTTATTCAATGTAACATGTTTATTCAGCTCGAAAAACATACATCGTTTACCGATGTATTGGAAAATTCAAAATGGCGCCTGACTCTCTTTAACACGGTAAGTTCGGGAAAAGTTCTGTTATAAATAATAAACTAGATAAAATACTATTAAAAAACCACCGAATATATGTCAACCTATGTCACGGTAATATATATTGAGCGAGTTTCTAACAGTATTTTGTCTAGTTTTATATTTATAGCACCTTTTCCCAAACTTACCGTGTTAAAGAGACAGTCGGGCGCTCGGGCGCATGTTGAATTTTCCAATACATCGGTAAGCACAGTATGTTTTTTTAGCTGAATAAACATGTTACATTAAATAAAAACACTGAAAATATATCCAGTTAGGTAGAAAACTTATCTTGCCTTTGATAACATTTATTTGTTATATATTTGTTTTTTGACAACTTTTTCGAATATATGTGTACAGTAATACAAACCCTAATGTTTATATTTTATATTGAATAAAGTTCAGTTTAAGAAATCGAACTGTGTTCCTTTTTCTTTTTAAAAATGTTTTATTGCTCTTTTTCAAATGGCCCTCATATAGTACTGACAGTCTGACAAATCTTACCTACATTGCCTGCAGACATTTTTCAGTTAACAGGCCGTCTTCTTACTCTCGCTGGCCGTGGTCTTGTCCACCTGAAAATACCTTCTTATTTGTTACCTTTACAACGGTTACTTCTAGAGAATCTCAATTTGTTATCTGCACTAGAGTTCGGACACACAAGTTTATGATTTATGGTCTTGTGTTGCTGTTGCTGTACTCCTGACAAAGCTGGCGAGGGGGGTGGGGATATTTTACACAAGACTCAACTGATTTAACCACTACTTTGGTGTTGAAGAATTTTCTACAAGGTTTATTCATATTGCGCTTCTCTTATATTGGAACTTTAAAATTGAAAATAATCTAAAATATGCTTCTTTTTTTTTTTTTTTATATATACAACAAATAAATGTTACCAAAGGCAAGATAATTTGCTCTTATAATCTGGATAAATTTTTATCGTGTTTTAACTTATTTGAAAGCACTTATTTACTTCGAAACAATACTATGAAATCTGTTGAATAATAAAAAAAAAGGGGGGCGATTTATTTCCTTAAAGCTATTTGAATCTTCGATAATCGCTCAAAAATTAAACAGAAAGCCACCCAATAAACGTCACCGTGACATTTGAGTGGGTTTCTACTAGTATTTGGTTTAATTTTTGATTTTTGAGCGATTATCGAGACTTCCCAGATAGCCACCTCGTGTCAGCCATTGTTTCTTGTTCTAACGTAAGACTCGGCACTATTTGTGTTTTTCGAAGTAAATAAACACTTTTAAATAAGTTAACGCACAAAAACTTATCTTGCCTTTGATAACATTTATTTGTTTTATATTCGTTTTTTTGTTACTTATGCATTTTTGTTACCGAGCTAAAATAACGTTATTTAGAAAGCCATTCTTAAAAGCTTTAAAGCTGTTTCTTGTAATTATTCTGTATTTTCACTTAATTTAATAAAAAGATTAAGTAAAACTTGAATTAAACTTAAAAAAAAAAATATTTTAAAAAAATAGCATGGTTACAAAAGTGCATAAACACCGTTTTGCTGTCAAAGTGCCTGTACTTTGTTCAATTTTTGATTTATAAGCGATTATCGAAAGTTTAAATAGCTTAAAGAAAATATCCAAACATCGCAGATTGTTTAACATGTTTTCTAGTTTCGTTTAAAGGGAAACATGCCAACATGCGTAGATGTTGCAAAAGAAAAAAAAACGACATTCTGTTCCGTTCTTAGAAACGCCTCAGTTATTGATCTTTAAAAATGAGGACCATTTTTGCCTGGCATAAATGATTCCTTGGCATTGAGGTCTCTGGACCCCAATTAATTCGAAGGTTACGCTTCTCAGCGGTCATACAAAAAAAGAGAATCGGAAATTGAGCACGAAAATAAATTAAAGTAAAGTTCGTACTTACCGAGATAGACGACAGTAGGGATAAAACCCCAGTGAAAAATAGTTTTGCTGAGCCACAAAACACTATTGATTCGACCTTTCATTTCGTTACTAAATTTGACCATTTTTTTTTTTAACACAATTTTCAACGAATTTACAAAAGGTGGAAGGGGAAAATGCGAAGGACTATAGAAAATAGGAATGTGAAGCAAGGGAGATAATTCATGCAGAGATTGCAGAGTGATAGTTTCGTATTTTTAAGCTAATGGTAGTTTCGTATTTTATGAATTTACATTACTAATACTTACTTGATATAAATAGCACCGGCGAATCTGACAAGCCTCAAAATCTCACCCCTTCATTGTTGAGATCTCTAAATGCAAGAAAGTCTTCTACTCTAATATTTTCTTCCCTCGGATTGCTTAACTTTGAAATTTCCCCCCTGTTTTATGTAATGTGAACAAGACAACTCCCCACAATTCCCCGTTAGGTACGATCTGAAGTAGTAGCCACTCAAGTTCCGAGTACCAATATGCCTTGTTCGAGGTGAAAAAAGAATAATATTAAAGCCAATGCAGTTGTTGGTTTCCTTTGTCCTGTTTTATGAACTAAAACATGCAGTTTGTCCTGAAATCAGTGGTGGCATATCATGTGCTGTTTTATCCTTTTTGTTTGTGCTGTCAGTTTATCAAATTTTCCCGGATGTAATCAGAGTTGGGATCTTCACAGTTATGTTTGCTTTCATTATGCAGCCATTTAATAGTTGAAGAAATTTCATCTATGTCCCACGGAAAGTAATTCTTCTTAGCTTGATAACTGTGTTGCTGCTGGTCGGAAAGCGGTATGGAGATGCGTCAATCGACCGTACAACTATAAAGTAGACACAAAGGCAAAAGAGTAATGGCAACAGCAAAAGAAAAATGACAAACGCTGAAATTTGTTTAAAGACGACGGATTGGAATAAATGCAAATGGAAAATTCAAAATGCCTGGAAATTGTGGTCGGTCCTAGTAAATCAGGGTTAGCCTCCATGTATGGGACAGTTTGACGTTAGTAAGCAACTGGAGGATGTAACCAGACGACAGTGGGTACTGGATCAGGACTGCTGCACATCAGTAAGCACTGGAGGGGGGAAACCACATAAAAGTGGGTATTGGAACAGAGCTGCTGGACATCAGTAAGCATTGGAGGAGGTAGCCTGACGTCGACTGGCATTAGAACAGGTAGCCAGATATTGACAGGCTCTGAAGTGGGTAGCCTGACGTCCACAGGCACTGAAACAGGTAGCCTGATGGGTACAGTCACTAGAACGAGTAGCCTGACGGGTACAGGCACTGGAATGCTGCAGGAGGCACTAAGGGCTGCAGGAGGCGCTGAGGGTTGCTGGAAGGCTAAGGGCTACAGTAGGCACTGGAAAGCTGCAGACGGCGCTGAAAACCGCAGGAGTGAACCGGAGTTCATTGGTTGTAGAAGTGTAGTCTCAGGAAGCAGGCAGGCAGTAGTAGTTGCGTAATAGTAGTTTGTTAATCACATAGAAGTAGTGTGGAAAAGGTAGTCCTGAAAAGGGCTGTTTGAGCTAATGTTACTGTTGCTGAGACCCTTCGATGGTTGCTGAGATCAAGTGACTTGACTGAGTGTGTCAACAGTCGTGATTCAAGGCCGTGTTATGAAGATTTTGGCTGCAGACTTGCTATATTCATGAAAGAGTGGTGTTACATCAGGCGTTGTTCTATGAAATAAAAAAAATGAATAAAATTAATTCCCAACCGAATTTGTTATCATAAAAAGAGTCTCAGATGTGATCATGTTTACGTTTGATTCGATTTGGAATTAAAAGTCTACTGTTATTAATTATTTGAAAAAAGTCAAATTTTGTTTTTTCATTTGCAGATAAAATGGAAAAAAAATCAACATAACATCGCCTATGTACATAAAGGCCAGTTTGACCCTGTCGATGGAGATGGTGTCTGTTCGGTTTCCCTGGTCGATAGTGAGATGTTTATCTGACCGTTTTAAAACTTCAAAGGGACTCTCGTATGATGGTGTTGGTGGTCTCTTTACCGGATCATTACAGATGAAGATAAATTCATAATACTGTAGTTGTTTTGGGACATGGATGTCTGATGATGATTGCTTGGGTGATGTATATTTCAATTGGGACATTTTATGGTGTAATTCTTGGGTAAAAGGACTCGCATTAATGAGGTTTGGCATAGTGTCATCAAAATATTGGCCGGGTAAAGAGAGTGTTGTGCCGTAAACTATCTCAACTGATGTTCATCCTAGGTCTTCTTTGAGTGAATTGCAGATTGACAAAAGCATTAGAGATAACTCATCTACCCAATTGTTAGTGGGGTGTTTTATGGTTAGGTAAGCTTTTATTGTTCGGTGAAACCTTTCCACAATGCCATTGGTGCAGGGATGATAAGTGATGGTCTTGATGTGTTTGACACCAAGTAGCTGAGTGAATTCTTGATAAAGTGAGATTTGGAATTGTGCATTGTGGTGATGATGCTGGGAATACCAAATATTGCAATCCACATCTGAAGAAGTCCTTGCTACTGTGTTAGCTGAGGTATCTCTCATGGGTACTACTGGCCACCTGGAGAAACAGTCAACTACTATGAGGAAGTACTGATAATCCTGGCACATTGGGAGGGGTCCAACTATGTCAATGTGGATGTGGCTGAAATGTGTGTCTGGGTTGCTGAATGTTGCTGGCATGGGTTTTGTGTGATGGTGTACCTTGCATTTCTGGCACTCAAGGCATGTTGATACCTCAAGGGATGTTGATGTCTGTGTTCATATTGGGCCAAACAAAAATGATCAGAGATAAGTTTGACCATAGATTGTTTGCTGGGATGTAACCATCCATGTAGGTAGTTGAAAATTTGCCCCTGAGTGTTGGAGGTATGTCGAGTTATGGGATGATCCAGTTTTGTGTCATAGTACAAAGTTTTGTTGCTGAAAGGAACTGGAAATTCTTTCAGTTGCAGGTATATGTTGGCTATGACTTCAGGGAGGGTAAACCTGAATAGGGCATCAGCGACAGTATTGTCTTTTCCTTTGACATACTGCATGTCAAACATAAATTGCGAGATGTAGTCCATGGTGTCTGATCTCATGAACTGTATACTTGTTAGGGGTTTGTCAAGACTGTAAAGTTCCAGCCTTCCAGCAGATGCCGAAAGTGTTTGATAGCGAGGTAGATTGCCAGAAGTTCTTTAGAGAAAGTACCGTATCTAGATTGAGTTGGTGAGAGTTTGCGGAGAAGAAAGCAATGAGCTTGTGTTGATTGCCAGACTCCTGTTCCACCACATTTTCCATATCTGTGTCTGAGACATCTGTTATTAAGTATAGATGCGTCCGGGTGTTAGCTTTGTTTTTTCTTAGTAGGAGATTCGTCAGAGGGTTGAGGAGATTTGAGCATTCGGGAATGAATCATTAGTGAAAATTTACCATTCCCAGAAATAATGATAAAACAAAGACGAGCTCACAACGTCTCTTCTGTGGGAAAGAGATTGCAGAGAAGAGAAAAGGGCATCCCTCACTAAGCTACGAAGTCTATTTTGAACTGTCAAGACAGGATAAGATGCTTCTAGCAGCTCCTGCCCAGATGTGGCAACAGTACTTCCTCCTTGGACGTACTTGACTTTCATATAGATAGAGAATTAGATCAACAGTGAGATATCTACTGGATACTGGAGTAGTAGAAGAATCCTACCATTTTTCCAGTGACCTTGGCAACAGATTTTATGTACGTGTTCCATTTCAGATCGGGAGTAAAGGTAAAGCTCAGAAGCTTGTCAAAACATAAAGCCTCCCCAAGACGAGTGTCATCCATTTCAATTGATGCCAAATGGAGATCAGAGTGTTGATGATGTAAAGATAGAAGCTTGGTTTTTGATGCATTAAAAGTGACCAGCTACCTCTTCCCCCATTGTACCACACGCTCAAAATCAGAGAAGAGAGAATCAGAGAGAACTTGGTCATTTAGAGCCTTTGATGTCTTGCCATAGATGGTAGTGTCGTCAGCATAAATGTCAATGAATGATCTAAGTATGTGTTTTGGGAAATCATTGATGTAGATTAGGAAGAGAGTTGGGCCTAGGATGGGCCCCTGGGGAACACCAGCATTAATACTGTGAGCTTCTGATTTCTGCCCATCAACTACTGGGTTGATTCGAAGGTTGTAATGTGTTAGATGGTGGAACACTTCCTCCAGGTGTTGTTCATGTGTGTCAGCATCACTGCTGGCCATCAAGATGCTGTCAATATAAGCATAGATGTATGGTAGGCCACACAGGACTTTGCCCATCAACCTCTGGAAAGAACTGCATTGTACAAGCCGAAAGGCATTTTTAGGAATTCAAACAGTCCAAAGGGAGTTGTGATTGCTGTCTTTGAGATGTCCTCCGGAGCAACAGGAACTTGATAATACACTTTTGTCAAGACAATTTTTGAGAAATGCGGGCCACCTGCAGGCCTGAGGCAAAGTTGTGAATATGTGGGACAGAATCTCAGTCAGGCACTGTGGATTCATTGAGCATCTGGTAATCCACACAGACTCTGAATTCCCCATTACACTTGGGTATGAGGTGTAATGGTGAGGCATAAGGACTGTCCGAGGGACGGATGATATTATCTGTGAACATCTCTTCAAATGCTTTTTTAACATATGCTGATTTGTGCAGTGGGAGTCATCTTGGCCGTGAATATGCTGGTTGTCCAATGGTCTTAATGTAGTGTTGATTTTGGTGTTCATCTACATCAATAAGCTTAATCGATGTGTAATATCCTTGTACCAGTGCAGGATTTCTGTGTAGCATGGGTCGTGCTGCATTGTCACGCCAATTCCAGTTGATATAATCCCTGTGATCTTGATTGACGTTGTTTTGTCGGACAAGGTCCTTGTATTCAGGCAAGTTGTAGCGAGCCAAGAAGTCAGCACCAAGCAAGGGTGTTCTGATATTTTCTATGGCGAACGACCACTTGAAATTGCACCTGAGGTTAATATGCAGTGTCAGTCCCTAAGTTCAATAAGTTTCTATAGTGGACCCGTTTGCTGCCCAAAGTTGAAATGGTGTGGGTTTCAAGGTGGAAATGATGATGGGTGGTATCATGCTGATGGCTGCCCCAGTGTCAACTAAGAATTTAAGGCCATTATTACGGTCCCACACACAGAAGAGACGACTATGTCAGCTCATATCAACAGGAATTGTCATCATTGACTGTCAGTTTACTCATTTCCCTGGGTCCTATTGTGTCTGCAAGGCGGTTGGCATTTGCAGACTTGGTCACCAAATGACTGGTCATACCAGCATTCATCTGGCTTGTTGGTTTGAACTTGCATTATGTTTGCTGGTAGTTGATCCATCCATAGGAATCGGAGGATGGATTCTGCCATAGTATTGTTCCTGAGACAGCTTTTCATTAGACACAGGAGCTGAGATGAGTTTCTATCCCTCAAAGACACATTGGAGAATAGGTCTCTAATGTCCCATATACTTGAGGATAGCTTCTTTCAGGCAGGTATATGGGTGATGGTCGGGAGTGTTGAAGAGGATATCTTCTACTTCTTCAACAACTGATGCAGGCAGAGCCTGTACCACTAAGGTGTACTTTGTGTCTTCTTGAGTAACATTCCTGGCTGAAAAGATTGCCTCGTGTTGGGTGAACCAACTCCTGTTGTTTATTCCGTTATATGGTGCTAGTTGTATCGGTGAGGCTGATATATTGATTTTGGGTTTGTCAGATCGTTCTGCCATCTTCTCTGCCAACTATTTGCCTGTGTCTAACGATCACAACGGAGTCACCACTTGTTGCAGTGGGCCGGGAGGCGGTATGGAGATGCACCAATTGACTGTACGACTATAAAGTAGACACAAAGGCAAAAGAGTAACGGCAATAGCAAAAGAAGAATGACAAAAGCTGGAATTTGTTTAAAGACAACGGATCGTCTTTTATTAATCAAAAAGAAATAAATGCAAAGGGCAAATTCGAAAGGCCTAGAAATTGTGTTTGGTCCAATAAATTGGGATCAACCTCTAGATAGAACAGATTGACGTTAGTCCGCAACTGGAGGTAACCAGACGACAGTGGGTACTGGAACAGGACTGCTGCATGCCAGTAAGCACTGGAGGAGGTAGTGTGATGACAGTGAGTACTGGAACAGGGCTGCTGGACGTCAGTAGGCACTGGAAGTGGTAGCGTGATGTTGACCAGCACTGGAACAGGTAGCCGGATGTTGACAGGCACTGAAGTGAGTAGTCTAATGTCCACAGGGACCAAAAAGGGTAGCCTGATGGGCACAGGCACTAGAATGGGTAGCCTGACGAGTATAGACACTGGAACACTGCATGCTGCAGGAGGCACTGAAGGCTGCTAGAAGGCTGAGGGCTGCAGTAAGCACTGAAAGGCTGCAGTAGGCACTGGAAAGCTGCAGGAGGCGCTGGAAATAGCAGGAGTGAGTCAGAGTCTGCTGGTTGTAGAAGGGTAGTCTCAGGAAGAAGGCAAGCAGTAGTAGTTGCGTACATGTAGTTTGTGGTTTGCATAGAAGTAGTTTGTTGATCACATAAAAGTAGTGTGGAAAAGGTAGCCCTGAAAAGGGCCGTTTGAACTACTGACACTGTTGCTGAGTCCCTTTGGCAGTTGCTGAGCTCAAACGACTTGACTGAGAACGTCAACAGTCATGATTCGGCACTGCGTTGTGTAGATTTTGGCCGCAGACATGCTATATTCATGAAAGTGTTGTTACATCAGGCGTCATGCTTAGAAAAAAAAAAGACAAATGAATAGAATTAATGCTCTGATGAATTTTTCATCGTAAAAAGAGTCTCAGATGTACATTGATTGTGTTTATGCACATAGATGCATGTGAGTCGCACATGAGTTGCATATGAATTGCACGTGTATATTATGTGCGGGTCACGTGGTTAACATTTGTTGCGTGAAATGTTGTCATTGTGTGTTTTCTTTATTTGAATGGAAAAGTGGAAGTTTTCTGAAACACACTGCAATGTAGATGAAGAGAAAGAATGTAAAACACTTGGAAGAAATGATTTTTATTAAAGTGAAAGTCCTGATAGGAAAAAGTCTGTATGTAATCTGCTGGCTACCAAGAGTTGTCGATCTGGCTTACTAGTATCGTAACATTTTCGAAAGAGTGAGAGAAAGAGAGAGAAAAAGAGAGAAGGGGTTCACTTACTGAAAGCAATTCAAAGTTCATATAAATTCTTTTTAGAAAGTGTACAAGTTCCATTTTTACTCTAAATCTTCTTTAGAAAAAATCGTTGCCATCTTGTTTTGAGCGGTATCCGTTCTTCCATTAGACTGCGTTGACTTCTTTAGTCAAAGTTCTTTGTAGGATGTATTTTTAAGTGAGCGACCACAACACTTCCAAATCATCCCAGCCAAAATAAAGCGGACCGGATGATGGATAATCCTTTTGTAATCTTCCCCTAATAGAGTAAAGGCAACATAAAATTCACATTTCAGAGCTGAAGTCTTAAACAGGATTTCAGGTAACTAGAAACCGCTGTGACGAATCCTGTGTTTTCCTTTTTATCCTGGGATAATTAATGTCTTCGCAATTTGCTGCATATTCCAACTATTTTAATATCTAGTTAAGACAGAGAAGCTGTTCACAAAGTTTTCTGGTCTCCTTTTCCTTGCCCGAGACCTCAACAAAAATATGTCAGGTAACTTAAAATATATTCTTCTAAGACGTATTTCCAGCAACTCCTTCCTTTATGGAGTAGAAACAGCAACTGATATTTTTTTCTTTTCAAAAATGCTGCACGTGGATTTTTTGCATGCAAAAAGAGGCTTGCCGAATCAGTGAGCAGAACAGACTCATATGCTAAAGAAGAGGCGGATGAAGAATGAAACAGAGAGGGGGAAGGAAGAAGAAAAAAAATAAAATAGCTAGTGGAAATAATTTTCCACAGATCTTCACAATTGTTTTCATAATGCAGTTATTTAACAATTTAGCTGACCTTGGAAAGTTTTTGTTGATGGGTGTTGTTCATAGATGTAGCGGCCGATGTTTACACGTCAAAATAAAAATGCGTAAACTTGTTTGTGTTCATGTCGTCTGCACATACACTATCCTGAATAAAAATAATTATATTTTGGCCCAGTGAGAGAACTTTCTGAATTTATTCAAAATAGTCTTTCTAGGAGCCACCTAAATCTTTTAAAATACCAAATTTTTCTTTAATAAACCAATGGAACCCATGGAATAGGCACCCCTCTGTTAGATACTAATCTCCGCAACATCTCTCAACTCACACACATAAAAACATTAGCGAACACACACACACATACAACTAATTGACTTATTATCGTCTGCCAAATCTGCATAAAATTTATTCATAAAAATATTTCCAATCCTTCTCACTGAACTATGTTTCTAATATAAAAACAAATGAACATTGACTCTTATAAATAACTTCCAACGAATTGTAATTTACATAAATGGGCAAAGAAGTTTTGAATACGATTTTTCTGACCCCCTGTAAAGTAAGGCTCTTAATTAATCGATTCAGACTTCTTCAATGTCTTCAGCTAATGTATCCCCCTATTTTTTTGTTTTTTACAAGAACTCTAAAAATATTCACGAACATTTTATGTTTTTCCTATTGCTATAAACTTCCATTTTAGATGTATATAAAATTATCTCTTGTGAATATATGCCTTCTGAACTCATTATTTTTTAAAAAATTTTTTTTTTACACGGTGGTCACCACTTATCAAGGCCCGGAAGCCACTCAGGGATAAGGGTTATTGCAAGTACAGTACGTTAGTGTGGAGATTTGATGAAGTGTTTACTTAAGGGGGCAGTTCATTAGGAATTTGTTAACGTTGGACTTGAAGACATCCAAGTTGTAGTCAGGTGGGAAGCAGGCAGATGGAATATTATTTTGTTTTATTTATCGTATGACAATGTCTCTCATATTCTCATATCTAATAATAAACCATAAAAATACTTCTCCTATTACAAAACACTTAAAGTAATAGCTTAAAACTGGTGTGGAACACATCCCTAAAAGCTGGTGAACGATATTCTAAATAGACATAGTATTGCTAAATCAGGATTTTCCCCCACTTGCTTTGTCTTGAATAATGTCCTTTTAACAATTGTGGTCTGTCTCTCCACAAAATCATTCGATTTGGGGAAACCTGACATTAGATGGTCCAATTGCCATTATTGAGCAAATGCTTTAAAAGCTTCACAGGAATATTGTGATTCATTGTTACCGTGTGAAATAAAAGCAATATATTTTTTGTGGATCAACTGTGTTGTGATTTCTACTTCGCTGTCAGTGTGTGTATATAGTTGTACGAACGACAAAAGTAGATGTTAACATTTATATAGACCGGACAAACGCATTTTGAACAACCGGCCACAGTGAATATGTAACACCTTCTCCCTCTTCTTCTTCATCTTCATAGATATGATCGGATCAGTTGTTAGTAAGAAACTGTGTCTAAGTTTTTACCTTTGGGAATTTATGTAATTGTCGGTTACCCAGGCTAGTTTTTCATAAAGAAAAAAAAAAAGTTTCACAAACATCCAAAAAAGTTTCACAAACAAAGTTTCATTCTAACATTTAAAAGAATTTAATTGAATCATTTTTGGTAACGTGTAAGTAATAAAAGAGGAATAGAAAAGAGAAGATTGTTAGTAAATGAATACATCCACAAGCTGAAAGATGAGGAAAACTATGGGAGTACTGACCATCACCAATGGTATGTACAAACTATTGGGTTGACCAAAAAATCTCATTCGTTCTTTTGAATGTTGTCTTTCTGGTCTACTAAAAGATCGTTTTGTATTCCTATTCTTCAAGTCCTCTATTTGGGGTAGCAAGTTTGTAGAATAAAAAGACTAAATCTTATTCTAACATTTAAAACAAATTTATTGAATCATTTTCGTTAACACGTAAATAAAAGAGGAATGGTCGAGAGAAGAGTCAGTAAATGAATGCATGCACAGAAGAATTTAAGAATTGAAAGACATTTAAGACAACTTTATTGAGCCAGATTCGTTAACATGTAAATAAAAGGAAAAATAAAAGAGACGAGTGTCAGTAAATGAATGCATCCAGGAATATGAACGAAAACAAAAGATTAAAAAATCCACGTGATGTTAAATAAATGTCCCGTTAGTAGAGAAGAGAGAAAAGTGTTCGTATATGAAAGACAGGATAAATGTCTCATTTGTAAGAAAAGAAAAAGCGTTTTCATATTTGAAACAATGCGTACCGTACATCGGTGTTGAAGTCAGACTTTATCTATGTGTGTGGGTGTGTGTGTGTGTGTGTGTGTGTTGCATTAAGACCATTGCTGTGTGGCAGTAGCCATGTGCTTTGGCTCTGAATTAGTCACAATAAAAACAGAACAACAGTGTAAGACAGGACATGTATTAATAAAAGACAAACAAACGGTTACAAAATGAAAAGAGTGTTTTGCGTTCCAACGAGCATGCGAGGTGAACTCCGGAACTAGAACCCTACCTGGGATTGTTAAGAGTTCCTGTATATATAGATGGTGGTTGAGTCCATTCAGGGGGTGGTTCCCCTACAATACCATGTTAGACTCTTGGGTCTTCTTAGCAGAATCGAACCCAAAGAAAAAAATGTCCAGGAGTGTTTTGGTTGCATTTTAAGAGAAAATGTTTTTTAATTTTTTAGATGAGGATTGATAATTTGGATTATTTGGATTTTTCAGACTACTGATCTCATGTTGAGTGCTATTTTCACAACTTTTCAGTTGATGTAACCTCCGACCTTCTTCATGTGTATCTTGTCGAACTCGGGGATCTATACAAAATTTCAAATGGAACCCTTCATTTAATCCATGGGGGTAGCATGTTCTGCTTCTATCAACCATAAGTGCGTAGAAGTCCTAAGGACTTGTAGTAAATAAAGTACTTGATAAAATTCAGTTAAAAGTTACACTCTTCTGGAGGTTGGAAGTTCAATCCTCAGTGCGGGCGACACTCAAAATACAATTGCAAATTACTACCCAGTCATGCCTAATAGAACAAAAGCATGCTATTCCCTGTGGATTAAATAAAGGAAAGGGTTCTGTTCAAGATTCAGTGCAGATTCCCAAATTTGACAGAAAGATTCCCGAGTTCAACAAGAAACACCTAATGAAGGTCAGAGATTCCATTGACTGAAATGTACGTGAAAATAACACTCAAGAGAGAAGTTGATGGGGGGGGGGTCTAAGTGACGTGATGAGTTGTTGACAGTGCCCATCTTGAGAGTATGAAAGAGAAAGTCAACAGTGAACTATGTAGTGGACGTCATCGAATGTTGTCTACGACACCGAAAATGGTAAATTTATGGGTGAACGACAAATAATGAAACGGTGCTCACCAAAATACGTAACTTACAAACCGTATGAATTTATTACGGGCAACTGGTACAAGACATGTTTTATATGAAAATCAGGAGGATACTGCATGTTATTCAGATGTAAGAGAGAGAAATAGAGAGAGAGAAAGGAGGTCGATATCGCCACCTGTCAGTTGAAATATGCAACTCTGGAAATAAGGGGCAATAACCATATATGTCTCAAACTTGAGGGTGTTGTGTATTGTGTCTGTGTGCGTGCTGTGTGCGAGCTAGACTGAATAGTAGTTTGACGGCTGCCTCTATAGCTATTCCTTTTATAAATCTCCTATCACGTGCTCAGCTCGCCTGAGACATGGCCTCTGATTGGGCCAGCCAGAAGGGAAGTTGAACACTTGCACAGATCACTATCGAGTTGCTGTTGTTGTTTGCAGTACCAACGCTATGCCTGACAGGCAATTTTGGTTAAAATGTCAGACGTACTTAGAGCTAAGGTTGTCGAACTTGATAGAGTGACAAAATTAACAACACATGATCAGCAACAGATAATGATGTAGTCCACTTGAAATTAATATGCTGCAGAGTACGATTAGTCATCATGTAACCAAACCACCTTGCAGGGGCTGCTCTTTGCAAGGGGAAAGAAATGTCAATATTTATGACTGCTACAAACTTATGGCATTCAATAATGGCCATAGTTCCATCATGTACCACATTCAGCCTTCTTAGAGAGGCAAGCAAATCAATACTTCACCCAATGAACTATCGTTACTGGTCTTTTTTTCCTCAGCACCAAAGCCAACAAAGTTTAATAATTTCTAAATTGTTTTTTTTTTCTCTTGTTTGCAATATGTTGCTGATCCTGTGCAGTTCTAGGTGGTCCACTCTCCCGGGCTTTGCTTTCTCTTTTCGTTAAGGGGTTAATTTATTACTAATCATCTGAGGTGTTCCTACCGAGGAATTCCGAGGCACTTTTTGCAGTTCAGAGTGCTCTTCTTCTGGTATTTTTTGACTTTTCTGTCACATCTTCTCAATGTGGGAGGGAATTAAATAATCATCTGCATAAGTCTTTAGTTACCTTCTTTTTTTTTTTTCACATCACCCATTTTTCCTCTAGTTGAGAGCCCATGACTCCCTAGTTTGGGAAACCAACATTTTCTTTTTTTGTTTGTTTTAACTTTTTTTTTTTAAATATTGGCCAGTTATTCCACATCTCTGTAACTAGGTACGGGCAAAAATGGAAAAAAAATGGGGGATCTAGTTTTGAAAGCCGATTTATCATAATTCTTTTGTAGGTTTCCGACTACTTTTTAATTGTATTTGAAAGATACAGGACAAAACTGTATTTCCAAAAGGAAAAAAATATTTGTACACATGAAAAACAAAAAGTTATGAAAATGTTTTCACGGCGAGCTTCTAAATTCAGCTAAATTTTGAAGTTAAATAGATTCATTGTAAAAAATCCTTTAAAAGATAAATATTAGTTTTCTGGGTCTATTTCAAAGATAATTAGTAAAGTAAAGTTCTAAGATATTGAATTAAAATAAAAAAAAACACCTTGTTTGTACAAAACATCAATTAATTAGCCCAAAACCGAGTGATTCTGGGTTTCGCAAAATGCAACAAACTAAAATTTTGTAAACACGGAAATTACGAAGGCCCAAAATTTCAGGCAGTCGAAAGACTGTGAAAAAAATGATGTCATGTAATTAAAAGGAAGGAAGTTCTTTTTTTTTCCCAGTCGCGCATCCGTACATTCCTTTTCTGAACGTTTGTATTAATTTTTGCATTTTTTGATTTAATTATTTTTCTATGTTCTTATTTTTTAGGTTTGTATTACTGTACACATAGATTCGAAAAAGTTGTCAAAAAACAAATATATAACAAATAAATGTTATCAAAGGCAAGATAAGTTACTTTTCTACCAAACTGGATATATTTTTCGTGTTTTTATTCAATGTAACATATTTATTCAGCTCGAGAAACATACAGTGTTTACCGATGTATTGGAAAATTCAAGATGGCGTCTGATTCTCTCTTCAACACGGTAAGTTTGGGAAAAGATGTTATAAATAATAAACTAGACAAAATACTATTAAAAACCCGCCGAATATATGTCAACCTATGTCACGGTAACATATATTGAGCGAGTTTTTAGCAGTATTTTATCTGGGTTTTTATTTATAACACCTTTTCCCAAACTTACCGTGTTAAAGAGAGAATCAGACGCCATCTTGAATTTTCCAATACATCGGTAAACACTGTATGTTTTTCGAGCTGAATAAACATGTTACATTGAATAAAAACACGAAAAATACATCCAGTTTGGTAGAAAAGTAACTTATCTTGCTTTTGATAACATTTATTTGTTATATATTTGTTTTTTGACAACTTTTTCGAATCTATGTGTACAGCAATACAAACCCTTTAATTTAATTTTTTTTCTTAATTATTGTTCAATATTATATAAAAAAATATGTTACGCCGAAAGTTTCACATTCTTGCGAGCAAGGAAATTATTAAAATCTTGCATATAAAAATTATGCGAAACCCGTAATTAACAAAAAAAAAGTAGAAATATTTTTGGACATTATAATTTTTTTGTGTGAAAATATTAAATAAACAATGCTTAATTCAATGGTAATATCGGTAGTTCGAGAAATTCATTTTTCTTCGAGTTAATTCATTAATACGGATTTAGGGGATTTTTTCGTAATGTTCCTATAAAAATTATTTTATTTTATTTTTATTGTTACAAATTACGATGTTTTATTTATATAAAAAAAGCAAAAATAAAGTCTTGCGTTTTTTATTTACTACTGAAAACTATAACTTTAGTAAAGATATTCGTTGTTGAAACAAAATAATACATTTCCACTAAGATTTAAATAAAAATAATTAGTTCATTATATTCCGTGATCATCATTTGATAAATACTGAAAATTTCATTAAAATTGGTTAATTTCCTGATTTTTGGTGAATTTTTAAGTAAAGGGAGGGGTCAAAATGTTTATACATTTTGACCGTACTTATCTGTAACAGACTTGTTGTTTTATCTTTATCTTTCCTATACGCCCTTTTCTTTCATCGCCCCACCCCAAATAACTGAACTTTATTTCACCCCAGACAAGGAGGAAGTCGTTAAATGCTGCTATTTGAAAAGTTAAAACCGTTGTTCTTTTTCTCTCGGAGGCTACAGTGATTTCATACGTTGGAGAACGCACATGGTATTTTTTTCTTTTTAAACTTTTTCCCTATTTCATTTTAAGGTACTTAATGACGAGTGTGGACCCTGTGAAAAACATTGGTCTATTTAGCCATGAAAAACTTTTTCAGACCAAAATAATTTTTAAAAACGCCAAAGAAAATGCCAAATTGATTTTAAACTCCAAATTAATCTAGCGTGTTTTCCGTTTTTACTTTTTTTTTTTTTGAGTAAATTTAATTTATTTTGTGCTTGTTTTATTTCATTTTAATTCATTTTAAATTAATTTTTATTTTATTTTATCCAAATATTTTTTTGTACATTTATAATAATAAAAAAAAAAATTCTTACGCAACTAAAGGACTTCGATTCTTCTTATAATTTAAATTATTTCTTTAAATTATAAGAAAAATGAATTAAAATAAAAATAAATTTAAAATGGATTAAAATAAATTTAAAATGAATTAAAATAAAATAAAACATGAATGAAATTTACTCAAAGAAAAAAAACACGATCGATTAATTTGGAGTTTAAAATCAATTTGGCATATTTTTTTTTTTTTGGCTTTTTAAAAATTTATTTTGACCTATTCATGGCTAAATAGACACATGTTTGCGAAGGGTCCACACTGTGGACCCTTCGCAAACATGTGGACTCCACACTCTTCATTAAGTACCTATTTTAACTAATCAAAAAGCCAATAAATCTGTATTGTACACAAATACGGGACATTTTCTGGTGCACACACCAACCACACCCATTTTCTGTTTTCTTTAAAGTTTACCCAACAAATCCCGTAGTTTTACATACGGAATACCACTCGAATACGTTGAAACTTTAAAAACAAACTTTATGATGTATTGATGTACATACCTGTCAGAGAATGAAGATTCAAAATGGCGACCGACTCTCTCTTAAACACGGTAAGTTCGAGAAAAGGTCTTATAAATAATAAACTAGACAAAAAACTATTAAAAAAACACCGATTATATGTCAACCTTAACCTATGTCACGGTAATATATATTGAGCGAATTTCTAACAGTATTTTGTCTAGTTTATTATTTATAACACCTTTTCTCGAACTTACCGTGTTTAAGAGAGAGTCGGCCACCATTTTGAATTTTCCAATACATCGGTAATCAGTTTGGTAGAAAAGTAACTTATCTTGCCTTTGATAACATTTATTTGTTATATATTTGTTTTTTGATAACTTTTTCGAGGCAAGATAAGTTACTTTTCTACCAAACAGGATACATTTTTTTGTGTTTTTATTCAATGTAACATGTTTATTCAGCTCGAAAAACATGCAGTGTTTACCGATGTATTGGAAAATTCAAAATGGCGCCCGACACTCTCTTTAACATGGTAAGTTTTGGAAAAGGTGTTATAAATAATAAACTAGACAAAATACTATTTAAAAAAAAAACACCGAATATATGTCAACTTATGTCACGGTAACATATATTGAGCGAATTTCTAACAGTATTTTGTCTAGTTTATTATTTATAACATCTTTTCCTGAACTTACCGTGTTAAAGAGAGAGAGAGTCGGGCGCCATTTTGAATTTTCGAATACATCGGTAAACACTGTATGCTTTTCGAGCTGAATAAACATGTTACATTGAATAAAAACACTAAAAATATATCCAGTTACGTAGAAAAGTAACTTATCTTGCATTTGATAACATTTATTTGTTATATATTTGTTTTTTGACAACTTTTTCGAATCTATGTGTACAGTAATACAAACCCTTTATTTTGTTTCTCAAAGAAAAAAAAAAAGAATGGTTTGGTCAATTTTTACGACGTGCCCCACTGCCCAGCGTATTATAACACCCCCCCCCCATGTTAAGAATGGCTGTCGGAATAAACACCCCCAACCTTCCCATGTTAAGAACGGCTTTCGAGGTTGGGGAGGGTGTTTATTCCGAAAGGAGTTCTTAATATGAGGAGGTTGGGGTACTTATAATACGCTGCTGGACTGGGGCACGTTTTTTTTAAATTTTTTTTTTTATGAAAATAAAGTTTCGAGTTTTTTGTTTTTTTAAACTTATGAGGTAATCGTGAAGAAAGAGAGAGCCTGTTTCCTCCGTTTGACTATAGGTGGCGTTACTGTCTGTCCACCCAGTTACGGAAGCACAAAATGTATATAATGCCACCCTTGAAATAAAAATAAATGTTTTTGTTATATTTTAATTTTAAACATGGTTTTTTTTTTGGGGGGGGGTGCAAACATATTTAAGTTTTGTTTTTTGCTTTTTCAAACATATTTACGTTTTTTTTTGTTTGTTTTTGCAAGCATATTTAAGTTTTATTTTTCCAAACATTTACGTGTTGTTGCTTGTTTATTTTAAAACAGTTACGGTTTTTGGGTTTTTTTTTTTTTTTTTTTTTTTTGCAAGCATAAACTAAATATTTTTGAAATATTTTTCTTTTTGAAAAGTTTGCTTATGCACTTATTGGTACCGCGCTATTTTTTAATAGTAGTTTCAAGTAAGATTCAGGTTTTACAATATCCTTTTTCAAATATATATATATATATATATATATATATATATATATATATATATATATATATATATATATATATATATATATATATATATATAAATACTTGCGGAAAAGGTAAAATAAGTGCAGAAAAATTAAGAAAAAAAAGGGGGGGGGTCCATAAAAAAGATAAAAGAAAAAACGTTGATTTTTTTATTATTATCATAAGAGCGTAAAAAATACTCGCGGAAAAACGGTTGTACCCATAAATATGTTTAAAAGAAAAATATAGTAAAAACATTTAGTTTATGCTTGCAAAAAAAAAAAAAAACGTAAATGTTTAAAAATAAACAAGCATCAAAACGTAAATGTTTGGAAAAATAAAACTTAAATATGTTTGCAAAAAAAATAAAACTTAAATATGTTTGCACAAAAAAAAAAAAGAAACATGTTTAAAATTAAAATATAACAAAAACATTTATTTTTATTTCAAGGGTGGCATTATATACATTTTGTACTTCCGTAACTGGGTGGACAGACAGTAACGCCACCTATAGTCGAACGGAGGAAACAGGCTCTCTCTTTCTTCACGATTACCGTTTTATATTGATGAAAAGTGAGTTTGTGGGGTTTTTTTTTTTTTTTTAATGATTTATTTGTTTTTATGAAAGGTGAGTTTATCGGTGTCACTGTTTCAATCAGTTTCTTCATTAATGCCCATCTTGGGTTTCCGGAGGTAATCATAATTTCTTTATTAACACCTGTTCACAATGGAAAAAGCAAGCAAGAATAAAAACAAAACAAAACAAAAAAGAGCAATAAAAAAACGTAGTTATCGAGATATAAAAAGTTGTATTATGCATTGTATTCTTTAGCGGCCATCTTTTTACGCGCGTAACAAAGATGGCTGCCAAAGAATACAATGCATAAAACAACTTTTTATATCTTGATAACTACTTATTTTTCTGCAAAATTTCAATGCGATTTCCGTATTCAGCATAGTCGAAAACCGATACAAGTCGTCATTTAAAAGAAAATTGTCGCGGTGCGCCGGTGCGGTGAACCTACTCTAAAAAAAAAAAAAAATACCGAAAACTCACCATGGACAGCAATAAATATTTATTACAACATAAATGATCTTGCAACACAATCTGACACTTGACAAAAAGTGTACGGAATACCACGAACTGCTGAGAAGCATTGTTACTCATGCATTTTCGGGGTTGTTTTACTCTTCACATAGATTCGAAAAAGTTGTCAAAAAACAAATATATAACAAAATAAAGGTTATCAAAGGCAAGATAAGTTACTTTTCTACCTAACTGGGTAATTTTTTAGTGCTTTTATTTAATGTAGCATGTTTATTCGGCTAAAAAAAAAAACATACAATGTTTACTGATATATTTGAAAAATGCAAGTTGCAGCATGCTGGCTGTTGAACACGGTAAGTTTTGGAAAATGAGTTTAAACAAAAAATTATACAAAATATTGTTAGAAACTCACTCAATATATGTTACTGTGACATGGGCGGACATATATTCGGTGGGTTTTTAACAGTATTTTGTATAATTTGTTTGTTTGAACTCATTTTCCCAAACTTACCGAGTTCAACAGCGAGCATGCCGCCATTTTTCTTTTTAAAATATATCGATAAACATTGTATGATTTTCGAACTGATTACACATTTTAAAGCGAGTAAAACCACTAAAAACTTTCCCAGATAGGTAGAAGAGTAACTTATCTTGCCTTTGATAACAATTATTTGTTATATATTTGTTTTGTTGACAACTTTTTCGAATCTATGTGTATAGTAAAACAAACTTGCATGTTCTACTTCTGTCCTCTCTGTTCTAATAAATGTCTATCCTGACCTCATTACCTTGTCAACAACTATCACCTAAGGACTATGCACCTGGATGAACTCAAAGTCATCAAGCATTATAAGTGTTTTAATGTTTTGTTTTTGTTTTTTTGTTGTTTTTTTTTTTTCAATATTTCGTACTCCAAGAAAATAGTTGAAAAATATCCAGAAAACTTTTCAAATTTCTTTTTTCATTTGTGATACCATGTGATCTCCTGCTCGACAACATTGCTGACCCCAACATTATTTCTGTGGTCTTCTTCTCCTTCATCTTCTCTTCTGGCCACATCATGGTCTTTCACATTAGCAGCTATCATGACGGTTCACACGGGTTCATAAGTATAAAAAAATTAAATAAAAAAACAAAAACTCCAATACATTCTATAAATATCAGTTGCACTCTGTGTGTGTGTGTGTGTGTGTGTAACACCATCGACTTTCTGAACACTAAAGTCTACATCTACATCTATTGTCGAGGCTGTGTTTGTCAGTCGAGTGATCAATTTATCTTGAACTCCTAAAGCTCTCTTGATCTGCATTCAACCGTCTCCAACTTGCAACTGTAGTCAACTGTCACTTTCATCAACCATTACAAACCCAAGAGTGTCTGCAAACTGTTCCTAACTGTTATAAAACTTATTGCCACTCCATTACACCCTAATTCACAACCTTATATCAGCTTTCTTTTGTGTGCCTTGGTGAACAACTTCTGTTCTGAGCATTTGTTCTGCTGATAAACTCATTTCCTTTTTTTTTTTTATCTTTCTCCCCTACTTCTTAACACTTGGATGAGGGGGAAACCTGGATAATATCCTGTAGTACTTACCAACAAAACAAACGCCCATGTGTTTGTGCCTTGTGTAGGCATGCGCGACAACAAAACTTGGGTTTTTATAAGCGGAGGTTTCGAGGTTGTCAGGAATCTCTGGGCGCATGCGCAAGAGGGGGGATTGAGATAGTGGTATAAAAGGCAGGTCGAGTGAGAAGGTTGTTGTGGTTGTCATTGGACGTTACAGTGACGCGTGCGTTAGCAGGTGATTAAGAAGCTGTTTTTTTTTTTTGTGTCAAGTCGCGCACCTCGGTGAAGATCATATAAGTCATGCACCTCGGTGAAGGTGAAGGTCATAAGCTATTTCGGCGATTTCGTTTTGTCTCTTTTCCTGGACAACTATGGCTGCGGCAAAGTTTGATTTAAAACTGGTACCCAAATTCGACAGATCCACTTCTGTTGTCGACTGGGTCGAAAGGGTTGAGCTGACCTGCAACCTCTGTGAAGTAAAGGGGGTGCATACCGTGATTCCCCTGAGATTGGCTGGAGGCGCCCTAAGTGTATATCAGCAACTTAGTGCCGTGGAGAAGGCTGATGTTACCTGTATAAAAAATGCTTTATACAAGGCATTTGCCATGGATCCCTGCACGGCCTATGAAACATTTGCCTCTAGGAAGCTCATGCCAGGAGAAACCGTGGACGTCTTCTTCGTGGAGCTGAAGAAATTTGCAGTTCTATTTGGCAATGGAGTGTCAGAGCAAACACTGGCATATGCGTTTGTGGCTGGCCTTCCCACCCATGTTAAGCAAGTGTTGAGGGCTTCCACCAGCATATCTGTAATGCCCATGGAACATTTGTTAGAACGCGCTAGAGCCATTATCAGAGATGAAGAGGACCTGAGGGAACCGGTTGTAATGATGGTGCAGGCAGCCAAGACTAATGCTGAAAAGAGTCCTAGTTTGAGACCCACGGCCAACGGGAGATGTTTCTGCTGCGGCCAGCGAGGCCATTTTGCAAGAAGTTGTACTAATAAGGAGCGGGGGCGCCCGCGCTGTTTCCAATGTGGTAGTTATGGACATTTATCCCAAAATTGTGCGGGAAATACATCAGGGGGCAGGACGTCAGCGCCGCCCTGTTCCCTGGACAAGAGTTAATTGAGGCGCAACCGACAATAAATGTGTACGTGGACCAAGTGCCTTGTTCAGCTCTTCTCGACTCCGGGTGCTCACTCACCATCATGAGTGCCAAGTTGTGTCGAAACTGGACAAAGCAGAACATCAAAATAACCACAATAGGTGGCAATACGCAAGCTTGCTGTGGAGCTGGAACTGTCAAAGTCCACACAGACTCTGGTGTGGCCGCAGACATTAATGTGCTGGTGATGCGAGGGGATTTGTTGGGATTTGATGTACTGTTGGGATATGATGCTATTAAGGCACTGGGGGGAGTTGTTATCGGAAGAGATGGGACTGTGCGATTTTTGGAAACCCCAGTGTGTGCTGCAGTTCACATTGATCGGCCTGATTTTAAGGTGGACTACGACTAGTGGTGGGACGATTAATCGGAATCGGAATCGTTAATCGTAAGAATCGTGTATTTTGGGAGGTATCGGAATCAGAATCGCATCGTTAAAAAATACCTTAATTTTCCGATTCCTTCATTACGATTCTTTTAGTCTGATGTTGAAAAAAAAGAAAAAAATTTCCTGATATTTCTAACCGCAAGAGAGAAATGTAGCATGTTATAAAAAGAAACCAAAGAAATTCATTATTAACCGGGCAATACTTAGTACCCCTCCCTTACAAGGTTCATTCATTCAGATCTATTGTAATCAAAACTACAAAAGAGTTAACTTGAAAAGAAGTATGCAGGGCTCTACATTGCGAGTAAAAATAAAAAAAACGCTTATCTTTTTGGCGATTGTTTTTTTTACTGACAAATCTAATACTGAATGAAAATGCTTTTTCAACTTATATTTTCTTAAAATAAAACGAGCAAAGTCAAATTATTTAAACAGTAAAAGGTTTAATAGAACAATATACTTTTTTTTAAAAAGAAGGCTTTTGAAAGAAATATCTCTAAAATGAAATTGATCACGTTGTATTATTTCGCAAAGTTTTGACAGTAGTCGGCTTCTTTTGAAGTTTCAAAAAAATCGACCCCATACCTATCTCTTCCAAACCTAAAGTTATTAAATAACCCCTTCGTTAATTTAAGGGTAATTAATTCAATTCAGTCAAGTTTTTTTTTTTTTTAATTTCATTGAAATAAAATCCATTATTTTATTTTTTTTTTTTTCTCCAGAAAGATAAAACCCTGAATTTGATTATATTAAAAGCGGAATAATATAATCTTTTTTCTAGATTTTTAAATTGAAAATGAAAAGTGTTTTGCGCAGTTTTTTGCCAAACGAAAAAGAAATTAATATATATATTTTTAAAAGGTTTTGTAATCAATTAATTTTTATGTCTAAATAATATTTACGATTAATTAAATGATTTCATTTTAAAAAGTATTTATGAATAGAATTTTACTTAAGACTTATAGTTTAGCAATATTGAACCGCATCAACCATGTGTGAATTGAACACAGTCAACCAAAAAAAAAATTCAAAAGAAAATGCATATTTGCATTTCATTATGTAAACTTTTATACATTGGTTTCAAAAATTAAATTCTATAAATTTTTTTTGTTAACTACCGGTTGGTACAATTTACCGCCCCATCCCTTTATATTTTTTCTTTTTGTCTTTTTTAGCGGATTATTTTCAATTAATTATCCAAATAAGTGACTAGCTTTAAAACAAAATTTAATAGTAAATTATTTGTTTACAGATAAACTGAATTTTCTAATATGGCCCAAAGTCCAAAAAAAGTCTTGCATGGAAACTTTTTTGAAGTTGATGAAGATGATGAGTTGAAAGCCATTTGCAAAGTCTGTCAAATTAAAATATCGCGAGGAATAAAACCATCTAACATGACCACAACCAACATGTTAAAACATTTAACTATGAAGCATCCAAATAAATTGGAGGAGCAAAATAAAAAAGAAAAGGAACAAAAAATTACCAACTAGTCACTCAGAGCAGTTTTATTAGTGAAGGTCGAAATCGCAGTGTCTTTTTTTTTTGCCTACGTCACCATCTAGGTGTCACCAATTTTTTTTAACTCTCCTTAACTTCAAAGAGTAAATACAATATATACAACTAAAAAAATAATTTTTAAAAATGCTGATTCTATTCATAACTAGAAATTAAAACTTAGGTAAAGATAGCTGACTGACAGCAACAGGAGCACTGGTTAACTACTGAACCACGTGGAAAGGTGTGGGGGGGAGGAAAAAAAGGAAATTAAATGATAATAAATTATGATAACCGTCTTTGAAAGGCACTAAACTCCTAAAATTTACTTCTTTAAAATTTTAGGCGGCACTCCCCGGCGATTTTAAAGCACTCTCTCTCTCTCTCTCTCTCTCTCTCTCTCTCTCTCTCTCTCTCTCCAAAAAAAAAAAAAAAAAAAGAAAAGATTTAATTTTTAAGTTTGGGAAAGATATATTTATTATAACCGAATTCCTGTATGAAGACTGGATCTACTTTATTGGACGTTAATTTGTGAGATAAGTAATTTTTCAATGTTTAATATGTTTTTAAAGTTTCAATTATCAATTAAATTTTTTTAATTGCGTTTATTTTTCAATTTATTTATAAAAAACAGGGTTTTAAATGTATTTTTCAAGGTAACAAGCTTCGAAAGAAGTCTAATAAAAAAAAATCTCTTAATTTTTAATTTCGACAACCTGAGAATTTAATTATTAAAAAAATATTGAAATGTGACATTTTTTTATTTAACATTTCTATTAGTTCAATTAATTTTCTTTCAATAATTCATTTCACTCAACAAACTTCACCATTTTTTTATTTTTTTTAATTTTTTTTTATCGTTTTCTGTAATTTTGGTAATTATGTTTGCTCAATTTTATCTAGTATTTCATTTGTTTTTTTATAGTGGTATCATTTTTATATGTGTTCCTTTGATATACCCTATTTCAAAATTAGTTTGGCTAAACTTATTCTTCACGTTAGAAACAACGTGTAAAAGCAATGAAAAAGTAAGAAAAAATAATAGTTGTTAACTACTCCTTGTGAATTATGGAGGTCTGAAGAACTGCCGTCACAAATACAACTATCAATAGCCAAACAAAAAATCGTTTTTGAAATTCCTTTAATTGTAACTTTTCGCTATACCTACCTTTTGGTATAAAACACAAAAACTTTCGATTAATGGTATTTCTCATATATGGTCGTTAACTTTGGAAAGGTTATTTTGTATCTACGGCGCCATGTCACGTGGTATATTGTTTTTTTTTTATTACGCACGTTCATTTATAAATTATCAAATTAAATATTTATCTTTTTTATATTTAATTAGTATATATTTTCTTTCTCTTCCGCTATATTTTTTTTATTTAATTCATTAAATCTGTTAATTATGAGGACCAAAATAATGAATCGTGTGTATTTATTCTCTAATTTTCTTGTTTTTGTTCGGTTATATAAATTCTATTTTATTTGTTTTTGCTCTGAAGGATAAATTCTATTTTCTTTGAGTTTTTTTTTCTGTATTCCAATTAAGTAAAATAAATTTTCTCTAAAATAAATTTTGCTAATTTTTCCGTTTAGTTTACTATATAATAATTTTATTTAAACCAAAACACGACGGTGTAGACATAAAATATCTCTTCCAAAGTTAGGGAACATATTTGGGAACTACCGACCATAAGTATAAAACTACCTGGTATATTTCAAAACAATAATTCCCTAGGAATCGGAATCGGAATTGTACTTGGTATCGGAATCGTTAATCAATATTTTCCTGGAATTGGAATCGGAATCGTATAAAAATTAAGAATCGTCCCAACACTAACTACGACCCTCACCAAAAAGCATGGACTGCATCGTGGAAGTGGACAGAAGGAAGGGCGCCAACCGAACTCAAGAATAGCATTGCAGAGTACTCGATACCCGACAAGGCCCATAATGAATACGAGAAGGAACTTGAGGCATGGATCCAGGATGGATGGCTGATCCCCTACCCAAACAAGCTGGGACCACCCAAGGGTCTGATTCCCTTAATGGCGGTAGTCCAGCATAACAAATCAAAAGTTCGTCCGGTGCTGGACTATCGTGAACTCAATAGATACATTGAGACGTACACTGCCGATGCTGACGTGTGCGCCAGCAAGCTGAGAGAATGGCGCCAGAAGGGCTCCGATGTGTCTATAGTAGACTTGCGGAAGGCTTATTTGCAGGTGCGAGTGGATGAGACATTGTGGCCATTCCAGACAGTATGGTTCCGGGGTCAGAGATACTGCCTTACTCGACTTGGCTTTGGGCTGAATGTGGCACCGCAAATCATGAAGACCATCGTAAATGCAGTGTTGTCCCAGGAAAAGACCACTGAGGACACAACATCGGCCTATATTGACGATGTGTACGTCAATGAAGATATACAATCTGCGTCGCACGTCAGAGAAAAGTTAGCTCAATTCGGGTTGGAGTGCAAGGATCCCGAACGTCTGAGGGATGGAGCACGGGTATTAGGATCGGACGTTTGCGGGAAAGACGGTACCTTACGATGGAGGCGTGTCAGTGAGATTCCAAACATCCCTGATGTTATTATGCGGCGGACTATTTTTTCCTTGTGTGGGAAACTTATTGATCACTTGCCAGCGTGTGGCTAGCTCCAAGCAGCTGTGGGGCGTCATCAAACGCAGGGCAAGTTTAGTAACTACAGGTTGGGATGATGTATCTGATGATGCTCTTCTAACTCTGATGACGACAGAAACCCTAGAGAGAGTTAACAAGGAGGACCCTGCCCATGGAGAATGGTGTGTCGATGGAGACACTGTGAATGTGTGGGTTGACGCTAGTTCTTTGGCATTGGGAGTGTTATTGGAGCAACGTGGAAACGTAATTGAAGACGCGTGCTGGCTGCGACCCGTGAATGATGCTCAACACATCAACCTGGCGGAACTGGATGCTGTTGTGAAGGGTTTAAATCTGGCACTGCAATGGCAGTCAAAGAAGTTGCACTTGTACACAGATTCTCTCTGCGTCTACCACTGGGTGTCCGATACTTTTTCGGGACGAACGAGAGTCTGCACTAAGGCAGCCAGTGAATGTTAATCCGGCGGAGGCTAAACACCCTGAAGAGTCTGGTATTGGAGTATGACCTGTCGGTGAGTGTAACACTCGTGGCATCACACTGTAATCGTGCAGACCAACTAACCCGTGTGCCTCACAAATGGTATGAAGCTGTGAAGACAGGCATGGAGTTCGCTGCTCGATCTTGCGCAGTTGGCGCGATTAGCTCATGCCAAATACAAAGAATTCATGTGCAGAGTGGACATCCAGGTATCAAAAGAACTCTGTATTTTGCGAGGTGTGTGGACCCGGCAGTGACAAGGGCGGATGTCAGGCAGATCATCAAGCACTGTGAGGCATGCCAGTCTATCGATCCTGCACCTGAGCAATGGCAGAAGGGTCGATTGGAGGTTGAGCATGTGTGGCAACGAGTAGCGATGGATATTACCCATTACAGTGGTAAGCCCTTTCTAACCCTTATCGACTGTGGACCCACTCGTTTTGCGGTGTGGTGGAAAATGACCAGGCAGGACTCAGCAAATGTTGTCCGCCAACTGTCATCTATCTTTTCTGAGCGAGGTGCGCCGGAAGAGATATTGACGGACAACGATGCTGCTTTTTGTAGCCACCAAGTTCGGCAGTTGTTGAATGAGTGGGGTGTCTGACTACGACTGCGATGTGCTCATGTGCCATCAGGGAATGGCATTGCTGAGAGGAGCCATCGCAGCATCAAGAGAATTGATGCCAGAAAGCAATGCACCATTACGGAGGCCACGTATTGGTATAACATCACACCAAAGGATGGGAAGACACTAACAACAGCACCGGCCAATGCTATACACACATACCGTGTTAGGATAAAGGGCATTGACACTGTCCAGCCAATCGACGAGGAGAGTCATGACAAATACAAGGTAGGGGATCCAGTTTGGGTTGGACCCCTGGAAACCGGTGCACCATCAAGTTCAAGCGAGAACGAATATCTGGAGTGGTCAGCCAGCAGTCGGCCCTTGTTGATAGAACCCCACGCCATGTGCGCGATCTTCGCCCAGCTAGTGAAGTACATCCCACAACTACAGAGAGCGATGAATCATCAGATGATGAGCTGCTGATAAGTGAGGTCACCGAGCAAGAGAGTGGTAGTTGTAGTTCGTCTGATCAGGCAGAATCAGAACCAGAACCAGAACCACACCCAGAACCAGAACCTGAATCCGAGATTGTAAATACCACCCTTCGCAGAAGCCAACGAACTAAGAGGCCACCCTCCGGAGTGCACTCTATGTGATCATCAGATCAGGGGGGAGTGTAGTACTTACCAACAAAACAAACGCCCACGTATTTGTGCCTTGTGTAGGCATGCGCGACAACAAAACTTGGATTTTTATAAGCGGAAGTCTCGAGGTTGTCAGGAATCTCCGGGCGCATGCGCAAGAGGAGGGATTGAGATAGTGGTATAAAAGGCAGGTCGAGTGAGAAGGTTGTTGTGGTTGTCATTGGACGTTACAGTGACGCATGCGTCGTTAGCAGGTGATTAAGAGGCTGTTTTTTTTTTTTTTGTGTCAAGTCGCGCACCTCGGTGAAGATCATATAAATCGTGCACCTCGGTGAAGGTGAAGGTCATATATCGCACATTCATTATATACTTTTTCTATTTTTTTTTTTTTTTTCATTTGCTTTCTTTGCAGAAAAATGGAAGAACTCAAACTTTCTTTTGTGTGCCTTGGTGAACAACTTCTTATACCTTTGTTCTGCTGATAAACTTATTTCCTTTTCTTTTTCTTTTTTTTTTTTTTTTTTTTTTTTTTTTCTTTCTCCCCTACTTCTTAGCACTTGGATGAGGGGGAAACCTGGATAATATCCCACATTCATTATTTACTTTTTCTATTTTTTTTTTTTTTCATTTGCTTTCTTTGCAGAAAAATGGAGGAACTCAAACTTGAACGAGTGCGGAATCGTTTGCTCTACTGTCCAATATGCCTGGATGAATTCGATGACCCCCGGTGGCTACCCTGTCGTCATACGTTTTGCTTCAAGTGTCTAGAACAACTGAAAGATAATTCATCTTCGTCTTACATCCAGTGTCCGGAATGTCGCTGTCAGACATCCACAAAAGAAAATTTTCCAGTCAATTTCTTGATTATGAGTTTAAAAGAAGAAATGGAAGCATCTACTTCTCCAAAGCTGTGTGACGTATGCCACAAGCAATATCATTTTGTAAAGTTTTATTGTGAAAAGTGTAGCCTGGATCTTTGCGATTCTTGTACTCCAGATCACAGCCTCTTTGTTCATACATCCTCTCACAAAGATTTCTTAATCAAGAAAGCTGATTTTCCTAAACTGAAGATCAAGATCCCGTGCCCTGTACATTTAGACGAAGTTCAGCAGATGTACTGTAACAACTGCAAACAAACTCTATGCATACAGTGTTACTACGCATCGCATAAGAAACACCAAACGATGCCATTGAAACAGAGGAGTGAAATATTTAAAAAAGACATTAAACAAAAGTTGACCTCATTCTGTAGGTTGTCCCATGAAGTCGACGTCTGCCTATTAGAATTGGACATTGTTGAAGAAAATCTGATTCACATGTACGATTCGACGATTAGAGAAATGAACCAAGAAAAAGCTCTTCTTTTAGAAGCGATTGAATGCAAAATCACCCAGCACGTGAAACACCTTCGCTCGTGGCAGAAAGAAGTTTGCGCGTCGATCCAGTCGCAGCGGATCATGATGCAGAACTATTGCAACAACATTGATCGGTGCAAAGACATCTTTGTAAAGATCCGAGACGACCAGATTCCTACACCGGCGATTAACTCATTCGATAGATATTTGAAGCTGATAAAAAGTGAATACGAACAGCTTCGGAGCCCGTGTTTAATAAAAAGTCCGATATTTAATAAAGGTTGGCGTCTGAAGATTGAACCTTTTTTATGGATCTTTCTCGGATGGCCAAGCTTTACACCATTTCACCTAAAATTATATCCACTATGGAGAAATCTTGCTTGGACTTTTAAACCTTTAAAATTATTTTTATTCTTAATGACTTTAATGTCTGTCTTCTTTGCTATTTGTAAGCTTATTTACAATGTCTTTGAGAGCGGATTGAGTTTTGATACAGGATTTGCTATTGCTATTGAAGTTTATTTACTTTTTAGTTTATTATTATGCTTGTTTTAGCTAGTGATGGGACGATTCCAATATTTTCCCCAATTCTGATTCCTTTAAAATCTCTAAATATTGAGCTATTGAAATTTTTTTTTGAGGAGGGAAAGTGGGAGGGATTACTATAAAAATCTATATAATATGTGCATATATTTTCACAAATGTAAAAATACACTTGTGGGGGGAGGGATGATCTATAGATGTTAGTTTTACTGGTAGTTTAAAATCAATAAATATTTATTGTATTTATTAATACCAGCAATTTAAAATAGTTTTAAATACAAACAAACAAAAAATAATTAAAAGAATCGTTTTTTGGCATCAAAAACAGGCTAAAATTTTTCAGATTCCGATACCGATTCCAGTGCCTTAAAATGTTCAGAATTTTTCAATTTCTGATTCTGACTAAACGTTCTAAGACTAGTTTTAATCAAACTAAGGGTGTAGCTGAATGGAAGCCGATTCTTTGATTTTCATAGATTATTCTGTTTTCGCCTTTTGAGAATTAGATAGGTATGACTCCACTCCTCTACCAATAGAATTCAATTCACAATACTCAAAACATATAGGGTGCGGTTTTTAGAGGCAACAAACTTTAAATAAAAATAATCACAGAAAAATATTTTCATTATACAAATATATGGTTTATTCCAAAAATTGAATTTTGGCATTTATAATTTTAATACAATAGGCTCACCCATGCATGGCATAATCTAGAGGTTCAATTTTCACAAGTCTACACATTAAATTAGGCAATATTTTAGCAATAATGCATCGAATATTGTCCTCGAAATGGTCTATTGTGTCTGGTTTATCAGTGTAGACTTGGGACTTTACATATCTCACAGAGAAAATAATCTAATGGGGTTAAATCGCATGAATGAAGTGGCCAATTCATCAAATCTGTCTCTCAGTAAATTGATCACATTGTGCACTGCGTGACCTGTGGCTCCCTCCTGCTGAAATCACATTATGAATTATCAAACCAAGCTGAACTAAAAATAACCAATAATTTCCAAATTTGCAATTAAAAAAAAATAGTTGTCGATTTAAATTTCGCCGCCTCTAAAAAAAACACCCTATATATTAATGTTTCAAGTTTCTAGTAATATTTACAATTCTCAATTTGTGGGGATTCATCTTTCTGGACGGTGAATGGTCAACAGACCTTTTATCTTGCCCTTCTTTTCTTCTTCATTCCCAATATCTCATTATTACCCTAACAGGGGAGGTTCCATCTCCCCTTGAGACTTATCTTCATAATTATAAACGTTTTTCTAAATTTCGTTAACCACAATATTTCTTTTATTAAGTGTTATCAAGCTTTTAACTATGGAGAAATGACTTTCGACAGTTGACTAATCATCAAACCTCATCTGTCTTGCATACAACCATATATGTCTCTTCGGTTTATTCATCCACCGATCCAGTTATTCATTCTTTTGAATAAGCAACATCATCAGCCGACCCATTTCCACGCTTGTTTATTCTCTATGCAAATAAGTAATAAAACTCGTCGACTTCAGGTCTGCCACATTTTCTGTTTGTTTATAAAGTCGTTTTAATATCAACCCTTTACTGACTATTCATTCTGATTATTGTAAAAGCCATATTTGTTTGTGGCTTACGAAAGGCAGATGGCCTAGTCCCCACTTACAACCAGTAATCAGGGAATTTTGTTGATGCATCCACAGTACATCATAATGAGAGTTATTGCCCTTTATCATAACACTAGCGAGGGGTACCTGGCGTTGCCCGGGTGTTTGTAGGTGTGTGTGAAAAAAAAAACACAGGTGCCCGTGAAAAAAAAGCCTTGACGATGCGCAGTTGGAAAATAGTAAAGTGTGAAAAAAAAAAACAGGTGCGCGTTTTTGATTGACGTGACGGCGATAGGTATTCAGCAGTTAGCATTTTGTGCGGGACAGTTTTTAATGAGGTCAATAAATCGGTTTGTTTGTTTTTAAAAACCCGCTCCCCCGTCTGATATGACGAAGTCGACATTGACCAAACATTCACCGGCTCTGGGCCTGTGTTTATTTATTTGCTTCCCCACTGAGCAAATTAGGCAGGAGGCCGTTTTTTAATGTGGAGATAGGGGAAAGGGGGAGGGAAAGAGGGGATCCAGCTCCCGAGAGGAGGGAAGTGGGAGCTGGATTAGAAACTGTTGGTAGGAAGGGTTGCCCCTTCAGTGACCAAGGTCAGATATGTGGGGTTACCCCCACATATGGTCTTTGCTAGTCATAGCTTTGCCACACCTTGACCCTGCCGCCCGGACCCCCGAGGGGGTTTTGGGGCTGTGATTAGAGTCGAGTTTCGCTTTTTGTTTATACCGAAAACCGAATGTAACGTGTGCCGATGCGGGAAATGTGGAATAATTAACGTTTGAAAGTCAATAAAATTAAATAGACAGGCGAGCTCCATGGTTAAGTGTGAGATATTACAATTTATAGATGATATAAAAAGTTTTAAGAAGTTGTGAACCGAGCGAGCGCTTCTCTGAAAGAAGCCTTTTGTGGACATCAAGGAAAAGTGTACGTACATACATACATATATTTTCGCTTTTATATATATAGAAGATTAAATTTTCTTATTTCACAAAATCTTGAGAAAAGTAAAAACGGCTCATCATAGAGATAACTTAAGTGTTGTTGTGTAGATGACAAAAGCAGTAGTTTGTTTTCTTCTTTTCTGTTATCAGATTCTGCTATTTTTGCGATTAATTCAAAAATAAGTTTTCTTTTACAAAAACCCAGTATATATTAGTACTATCTTAACACTATATTTCCGATTTCGCAATATCTTGAGAAAAGTAAAAATATAATGACTCTTATCAGATCCTATCATTCTCGTGATCAATTTGAAAGCAAGTTTTCTTTTATGGAAGCCTAATGCATGTTGATATTAACCCTTTCAATTCGACAACATTGACTCATTTTGATAGCGGCTCATCATGTTGACAGCTGGTTGTGAAGATGACACATAGCAGATGTTTTCTTCATTTTTGTTATTGCTTTATCGTGATACGACTTGATTAAATATTAACAGCTCAAAATTATTTAACATGCAGCAATTTATTTATATTATTCAAACTACTGTTCCCATCTTTAGTGTTGATGTAACCTCTGGTCTTCTTAAGGTATATCTTGTAATCTTTAAAACTCATGAATCTTTCTGTCACACTCAGGAATTTCCACAAAATTTCGAATGGATTCTTTATTAAATCCATAAGTATAGCATGCTCTCCTTCCATCAACCATGGTAGAAATCTTAAGTAATAGCTATTTTATTCCTAGTATTGCCTGCATTTAAAATTGAACCTTCAACCTACAATAAAAGTGTCATGTACAAATAAATTTTATCTGTTGAGATTCATGAAAAACTTCTCAAAAAGTAAAGTTATAGATTAAAAAAAAATCTATTCAGGTCTCTGTGGACAAATGTATCTTCAGTTGACCTTTCACAACTAAATATTTTCGTTTACTAACCAAATAGCAAAGTTACTAATCAAACCCACATGATTTTTAGAATATGACGTCTTCATTCTATGACGAGTACGTACATCATAAAGATTTTTCTGTTTTTTTTAATAAGTGTGATTCTAAATATACACCGAATTTTATGTTGATACTTGAAGGTATAAACATTCGAATTTCTTTAGATGTTTTTTAAACAGCCTTCGTTAATAAAAATGAGTATATAGTTCTATTAAACTTTTATTCTTTAAAAAATTTTACTTTGTTTGTTTTATTAAAAATAAAAAAGTTGAAAGATATTTTTCACTCAGTAGTGAGATTTGAAAGATTGTCAGTGGAAGAAATACACAGGCGGCAAAAAGAAAGTCCGTTTAAACAAATTATACCTCATTTGATTGGCCTTTTATTCTTCTATAATTTTACCTGTTCATATGTAACTTTTAATTGTAATATTCTAGTGTTCACGTCAATTTAAAAATTGACTTCAAATTGAGGAGGCAAAAAGAAAGTCTGCATAATGAAAAATTGTTATTTAAATGCAACTTTAGGACATTAATGCAACACAAATACAACAGGAATACAATGAACTAGTTAATATTTAGTAGCATAGCCCTTCTGCAATTTGACAGCATGCTATCTTTTGGGAATTCCTTGAATTAGACTGCAGCAATACTTCAGGGAAAGTGCATCCCACTTTTCTTTAATTTTTGTCCAAAGTTCTTGCAAATTTGAAATTTTATCATTGCATAGCTGTTGCTTCATGTAATGCCATATGTATTCGATAGGATTGAGGTCTGGAGATTGTGCAGGCCAATCCAAACATGGAATATCATGCCTTTCTAGGAACCTCTTGACATTGCCAACTCTGTGAATGGGAGCATTATCCTGCATGAAGATCGGATTATCATCCAAATTCCGTAGGGTAGAAAATGCTCAGTCAACATATTAATATACTTGGTCGAATTAACTCGACCTTGCAAGTGAACTATAGGCTCTGGACCATTGGTACGCATACTGCCCCACACCAAAACTGAACCTCCACCACCTTGCAGTATTGAAACTGAGTACCTAGGATTAAATTCTTCGTTTTTCCTCCGACAGACGTACTGCCTACCATCACTGCCTGGCTTATTGAACTGGCTTTCATCGCTAAAAAGCACTTTTGACCAATATGAAGAGTTATGATCTTCATTGCATCTGACAAAGTCCAGACAGTGCTTTCTGTTCTTTACAGAAATCATTGGCTTGCGTCTTGCAACATATCCTTGCAAATTAAATTCTTTTAATCTGTTCTTGACAGAAGAAAGAGAGCACTTTTTAACAAGATTGCACTGTTGTTAGATTTGGGGAGCCGTTTCAAATCTGTTTCTTAGGCTGCGGATCATGATAGCATTGTCTTTCCTGTTAGAAGTAACTCTAGTACGACCAGATTTAGGGGCATTACGAACACTGCCGGTGTTTTAGTGCTTTTGCACAGTCTTTCGTACCATTTTCTCATCACATTTCAATCTGCGGCCGATTTCTTGATTGGATAAACCAGGAAGGTGGAGATTAATGAGTTCCTGATGATCACTAAGAAAAAGTTGTGGCATATGGATTAAATGTTGCGTTTTATAACCTGGAACAACAACAATTACGATTAGAGATGCTTTGTTGCCTGTTGATGGGTATTTTAAACTGATTTAGGGGCGATAATTTAAGCTGGTTTTAAGCGAATTTTTGCTGCAAACTTTCTTTTTGCCTCCTCAATTTGAAGTTATTTTTTTAAATCGACGTGAACACTAGAATATTTCAATTAAAAGTCAAATATGAACAGGTTGTGGGTCAGGGGAGATGGAGAAATGAATTGATTAATGAACTGGCACAGCCTATGTAGCGTTCAGAGCATCGATGGTGTCACACACACACCCAGAATGCAACTGATATTTGCAGAATGCGTTAGAGTTTGTGTTTTTTTGTTTCATTTTATTTTATTGTTTTTATACTTGTGAACCTGTGTGCACCCCCTCGACAGCCACAAATGTGAGAGGCGATGACATCACCAGAAGAGAAGATGAAAGAGCAATCTACGGAAACAACATTGGGATTAGCAATGTTGTAGAGCAGGAGATCACATGGTATCACAGATGAAAAAAAGAAATTTGAAAAGTTTTCATGATAGTTTTCAACAATTTCTTTAGAGTACGAAACATAGAAAAATAAAATTTAAACAGTTGTAACGTTCGATGACTCTGGGTTCATCCAGGAGCATAGACCTAGGAGATATTTGTTTGTGGGGTAATGAAGTCAGGAGGTGTGGGAGATGAATACATGGCTAGAATCAGAAGATGAAGGAGATTCTGTTGAGTGGGGTACAACGTGAGGATCTCATTGACACCAGCTGTTTATGCATAATTTTGACAATAAAAGACGTATGTTCTTGCATTGTAGAAAAGAACCCAAAAAGAAAAAGAAAATCTGAATATTAAAAATATAGTTAACAGAAAACACATTTACTAGAATTAAAAGAAAATTTATAACTAACAATGGAACACAAATATTTAATCTCAATTAGATTTGACAATAATGGATAATTACTATAGCTAATGCTAAGTTTTGTTTAAAGGAGTTCTTGAGTTGGAAGCCATGTTTAGTTTCAGAACAGTTTCTGATGGTAGTTGTTCTATACAAGTCCTGGAGCTGACTGGTTCTCAGTAGGCAGTTCTTGTGTTGGGTTCCTGACTTTATAATTTTTGTAGCCACAGATCTAAAGATTCCTCTCTGAAGACATGAAGAAAACACATGCAAGGTTGCTAAAGAAAAGGTTTAGTTTTTATGGAGGAATTCTGGTTTCTGATTGGTTGGTAGCAGAACGTAAATTAATTTGATTCGTCAGTACCTAGCAGCATTGTTTATAAATAGAATCTTTCAATAGTGAGAGACCATACCCCCATTATGAATAAAAAATATTGCAACAAATGTTTAATCTCAATTAGATTTGACAATAATAGAAAATTACTATAGCTAAGTGTTGTTTAAAGGAGAATAGAAAGTGAACCATGGGTTTACTTTCGGCAGTCTCAGAATTCTCATTTTTTGTATTTTGTCCTGTAGTCCTCATGTTCCATGAACAATGTTTCTGACAAACAGGGAAGAATCGCTGTTTTCTTGGTTGAAAAATCTATACATCTAACACTTATCATTGGCTAGTTTTTGTACCTTGAAGTATTTTCATTTAGCTCCTTATATCAAGTGGCTTCATGCCTTGTCTGAAGCAATTTCCATGCAAAAAAAATGCAGGAATGTGCATTAAAATTATTTTTATATTTTTGTGCTGGATATATTTATTCAAATAAAACTATTTCTAAAATATTTTTTATATAAATAAAACTTACACAATTTTTAAAATTTTCACATTTAAAGTTTGCCTTTATTTTCTTTGATGTAAATACAGACTATTCCAGATAAATTTGATAATTTTTTTTGATATTCTTTCTTTTCAGAACTTTTTCAAGTATTTAATTACGGTATTGTACAATGGATAGCTATTTCTGTGTTCTATTCGTTTTCAGTATTATGATCTTATTTACATCTGCCTGTATGCACCACAAACACATATGTAAATTAGATGGCAAAATAATAAGTTTATTTTTTTTTAAGAAAACTGAATATATTATCTACATGAACTTGGTTCAACAGGTTTTTCGGTGCTTATCCAGATTGCCGCATATAGCAATAAACAAAAATTAAAAACTATTATATTGTACCTAGTTGTCCCGGGATGAAGATTTCATATTCCAAAAATCACCAAAATTGATCAGGTATCTTTTTTTTTTTATTTCCAAAAATCAAATTTGCAGTTTTTTACCAATAAGTGATAGACGAGGCCTTGTTTTTCTAGAGAACATAATAAGAGGAGGTAATCAGTGATTATTTTCAATTTCTATGTGCATTAGGGTTGTCTGCCCTTGTCCGTCTATTTGTGGATTGTAATATAGATGTTTTTTTTTCAGTCTCATTGAAACAAAGTAAAATTTAATTTTTTTTGTTAATAAAAAAATCTACTTGATCCAATTACGTGATTTTTTGAATTTTTCATCTCCGTCCTGTGACTGATACATACATCATACGGACATTTCTGTATTTTCTTTATTTTTGGATTCCAGTAAAGCAACTGATCCTGACAGCATTTCAATTATAGTGCTGAAAAAGCTTCAACCAGAACTAGCTCCCATACTTACAAAGCTGTTTAAGCGTTGTCTTAAGGAGAATTGCTTCCCAACACCCTGGAAAATCTCATCAGTATATCCCGTATTTAAAAATTCAGGTGATCGGTCATCTCCCTCTCAATGTAGACCAACAAGTCTCCTGTGCGTCATGAGGAAGTTACTGGAATCTGTGTTAAATAGAACCACCTCAGCAAAAATAATCTTCTTAGTGACATGCAATATAGTTTCCGTTCTGCTAGATCTACAGCAAATGTGCTTATGGTTAGTGAATCAAATGTGCTTATGGTTAGTGAAAGCTTCCTTTTTAGTGCAAAATCCCTTGAAATATCAAAGGCCTTTGATAGGGTATGGCATAAAGGTATGGTATAGCTGGAAATGTCTTTTCAATTATTAAATCATTTCTCTCTGATAGCTTCATAAGTGTAGTGGTTGATGGGCAGAAATCAGAAGCTCATAGTATTAATGCTGAAGTCCATCCTGAGTCCAGCTCTCTTCCTGATCTACATCAATGATCTTCCAAATCATATCCTTAGATCATTCGTAGACATTTATGCTAATGACACTACCATCTATGGCAGTACATCAAAGGCTGATAAACGATTAAGTTCTCTCTGATTCTCTCTTCTGATCAGATTGTGGTAAAAATCAGAAGCTCACAGTATTAATGCCGGTGTCCCTCAGGGATCCATCCTGGGCCCAACTCTTTTCCTGATCTACATTAATGATCTTCCAAATCATATTCTTACATCATTTGTAGACATTTATGCTGACGACACTACCATTTATGGTACCACATCTAAGACAGTAAACGAGCAAGTTCTCTCCAATTCTCTCTCCTCTGATCTTGAGCACGTAGTACAATGGGGAAAGGAGTGGCTGGTTACTTTTAATGCATCTAAAACCAAGCTTCTCTCTTTACATCATCAACATTCTAATCCACATTTGTCATCAATTGAAATGAATGGCTCTCGTCTTCAGGAGGCCTCAAGTTTTGACAAGCTTCTGGGCTTGACCATTACTCCTGATCTTAAATGGAACACGGATATCAAATCTGTTGCCAAGGCCGCTGGAAAAATGGTGGGATCTTTCTATCGATCCGGTAGATATCTCACTGCTGATGCTATTCTCTATCTATATAAGAGCCAGGTACGTCCAAGGATGGAATACTGTTGCCACATCTGGGCAGGAGCTGCTAGAAAGGACTTGTCCTGCCTTGATAGGGTTCAAAATAGACTTCGTAGCCTCGTAGGAGATGTCCTTTTCTCCTCCCTGCAACCTCTATCTCACAGAAGAGATGTTGCGAGTTTGTCTCTGATGTATCGTTATTTTCATGGAAAGTGTTCAACTGAGCTTCAATCTATGGTCCCCCCTCGCCAAACTTTCACAAGAAACACTCGTCTAGCTGTAAACACTATCAATAATTTCCCCCACTCTTTATCTGTACCTAAACCTAAACGTAGATTCCATGAACAAAGCTTCTTTCTTAGAACTGCATGCCTGTGGAATTGTCTTCCGTTTTCCTGCTTTCCGGCTGACTACAATATGGTTGTGTTCAAGTCTAAAGTTAATAAGTTCTTGATGAACCGTTCCATATAAGTTATCAAATTTACCAAATTTTCATTACTAATTATTACTATATTAACCAATTTCTACTGTACACTCTTTAACCCTTATCCTTGAGTGGCCTCTGGGCCTTGATAATGTGGTGATACCTATGTAAAAAAAAAAAAAAAAAAAAAAAAAAAAATGGAGAAAAAAGTGGTTAATTTTAATGCATCTAAAACCAAGCTTCTATCTTTACGTCATCAACGTTCTGATCCCCATCTGGCATCAATTAAAATGAATGGCTCTCATCTTGGGGAGGCTCCATGTTTTGACAAGCTTCTGGGCTTAACCATTACTTTTGATCTGAAATGGAACATGTACATCAAATCTGTTGCCAAGGTTGCTGGAAAAATGGTGGGATCCTTCTATCGATCCAGTAGATATCTACCTGCTGATGCAATGCTCTACCTATATAAGAGTCAGGTATGTCTAAGGATGGAGAATTGTTGCCACATCTGGGCAGGAGCTGCTAGAAAGGACTTATCCTGCCTTGACAGAGTTCAAAATAGACTTCATAGACTAGTAGGGGATGCCCTTTTCTCTTCCTTGTAACCTTTTCCTCACAGAAGAGACATTGCGAGCTTGTCTCTGCTTTCATCATTATTTTCATGGCAAGTTCTTGTCTGAGCTCAATCTATGGTCCCCTCTCACCAAACATTCACGAGAAACACTTGTCTAGCTGAAAACACTATCAATAATTTCCCCCACTCTTTATCTGTGCCTAAACCTAAACGTAGATTCCATGAACAAAGCTTCTTTCTTAGAACTGCACACCTGTGGAACTCTCTTTCCTTTGCCTGCTTTCCAGCTGACTACAATATGGTCGTCTTCAAGTCCAATGTGAACAAGTTCTTGATGAGCCGTTTCCCTTAAGTAATCCAATTTTACCAAATTTACACTTCTAACGATTACTATGATATTGTCCCTTTGACTACTGTACACTCTATAACCCTTATCCTCGAGTGTCCTCTGGGACTTGATAAGTGGTGATTCCTTCATAAAAAAAAGCAACAAACAAAAAAACAAAACAAACTCTAAACACTTTCTCACATCCGAGGCTATTCTCTATCTCTACAAATCTACTATCAGGCAACGTATGGAGAACTGCTGCTGTATCTGGACTGGCGAATCTGTGTCCCATTTGATAAATTGCAGAAAGATGTCTTTAATTTGATTGGCCCAATCATTTCTTCTCTGCAACCTCTCTCTCACAGATATGACGTTGCTAGTTTCAGTCATGTCTTTAAATAATATTATTGCATGGATTCCTCATAATTGTCTGATCTATTTCCTGCTTCCTTTGTTTCAGCTCGTTTGACTCATTGGTCTAGTGGTCTTCATCAATTCGCTGTTTTGATACCTCATTGTAATATGGCTTCCTATTTCAGTAGCTTCTTTCTAAGGACTTCAAGGTTGTGGAACTCTCCTCCTGCTCACTGTTTTCTTTCTACCTACAGCATTTTCAAGATTGAAGTCAATAGAGATCTCCTGTCTTTGCAATAATCATCTATTGTTCTTGTTAGCTCCCTACATCAAGTAGCTTCATGCCTCGTCTCAAGTGATTTGAAAAAAAAAAACATTGGTTTAATTCTCCATTCAGTAAACATGTAAAAACTGATATGCCAAAGGAATTTTATAGAAAAATCATGGATTACATAGAAAAATGCAAGCACGAAAACAAATCACTTTTTCCATAGCTACCAACGTAATAGATGCACTGAGACTAAAGCTGCTTTCAGGTCTGCCAGCAACCACTGTAAAAGAGTAATAAAAAATGCGGGAGAGCTATATGCCCAGTCTGTTAAATCCAAGGTAGCTGATCAGCGGCTTGGTTCCACCAATTTTGGCAAATAACAAATAGGATCCTGAACAGAAGTGTGCGTTCTATCCCAACCATCATCAATGGACCAGAGGTCATCTCATCAGCATCAGACAAGGCCAAACTATTTGCAAAGAACTTTGCAGCTAATTCTACCCTATGCGATGAAGGCCATCAACTCGCCATATTTCCTCCTCTAACACAGAACAAGCTAGGTAACATACAAATATCCGTGCATGAGGTTGCCAAGCTAATCAAGAACCTTGATTCCAGTAAAGCAACTGGCCCTGATGGCATCCCAATTATAGTGTTAAAAAAGCTTCAGCCAGAACTTGCTCCCATACTTACGAAACTGTTTAAACGCTGCCTTAAGGAGAAGTGCTTTCCGACTCTCTGGAAGACCTCATCAGTTTGTCCTGTATTTAAGAATTCAGGTGATAAGTCATCTCCTTCTCAGTACAGACCAATAAGTCCCCTGTGCGTTATGAGTAAGTTGCTGGAATCCATATTAAATAGAGAAATAGTCAACCACCTCAGCAGAAATAACCTTCTTAGTGACACACAATATGGTTCCCGCTCCGCAAGATCTACCGCAGATGTGCTGACGGTCATATCTCACAGGATTAGTGAATCTCTTGACAAAGGCTTCCTTTCTAGGGCAATTGCTCTTGACATATCAAAAGCCTTGAACAAGGTATGGCATAAGGGTCTACTTCACAAGATTTCCAGCTACGGTATAACTGGAAATGTTTTCTCAATCATTAAATCATTTCTCTCTGGTAGGCTCATAAGAGTAGTGGTCAATGAACAAAAATCAGAGGCCTGCAGTATTAATACTGGAGTCCCTCAAGGGTCAATCCTGGGCCCAACTCTCTTCCTGATCTACATCAATGACCTCCCTAAACACATACTTAAATCATCTGTTGACATCTATGCTGATGACACGATCATCTACGGCAACACATCAAAGGCTGTAAATGACAAAGTTCTCTCTGATTCTCTCTCCTCTGATCTCAAGCGCGTGGTTCAGTGGGGGAAGACGTGGCTGGTTACCTTTAATGCATCCAAAATAAAACTCCTATCCTTACATCATCAACGCTCTGATCCCCATCTGGCATCAATTGGGATGGATGGCTCTCGTCTGGGAGAGGCCCCGTGTTTTGACAAGCTTCTGGGTTTGACCTTTACTCCTGATCTGAAATGGAACACGTACATCAAGACTGTTGCCAAGGTCGCTGGAAAGATGGTGGGATCCTTCTACCGCTCCAGAAGATATCTCACTACTGATGCAATTCTCTATCTATATAAAAGCCAAGTACGTCCAAGGATGGAATACTGCTGCCATATCTGGGCAAGAGCTGCTAAAAACAGCCTATCCTGCCTTGACAGAGTACAAAATAGACTTCGTGGCTTAGTGGGGGATGCCCTTTTCTCTTCCCTGCAACCTCTCTCCCACAGAAGAGACGTTGTGAGCATATCCTTGTTTTATCGTTATTTCCATGGCAGGTGCTCGTCTGAACTCCAATCTCTGGTCCCCCTCGCCAATCTTTCATGAAAAACACCCGTCTAGCTGAATCCACTGTGAAAAATTTCCCCCACTCTTTATCTGTGCCTAAATCAAAACGTGGATTCCATGAAAAAAGCTTCTTTCTTAGAACTGCGCGCCTGTGGAACTCTGTTCCGTCTGCCTGCTTCCCACCTGACTACAACTTGGATGTCTTCAAGTCCAACGTTAACAAATTCCTAATGAACCGCCCCCTTAAGTAAACACTTCATCAAATCTCCACACTAGCGTAATGTACTTGCAATAACCCTTATCCCTGAGTGGCTTCAAGGCCTTGATAAGTGGTGACCACTGTGTAAAAAAAATTAAAAAAAAAGTAATATGGTTAAGATTAAGATTAGAAAAGTAAAAGGACTAGTTGTTAAAACTGGAAAAGAAAATGACAAGATATTCTAGTAAAAAATATAATAAATTTATAACTTAAAATAATGCAACATTAAATTTTTTTTAATAATTCAATTTAACATCTTCTATAATATAAATCTCACCTGTCTGTTTAAATGTATGTATGTATGTATGTTTGCCTAAAACTTTCGACAGAGGTGACAGATTTTCATGAAATCAGTATTGTTTTGAAGCTTGACCCTTCAGACAACAAATATCCAAATATTGGCCAACAACATCCTTCACCCGCAACTGGGCACTTTCGACAGGGAGGGGTCACTTTTTCGTCGATATTTTGAAAGTCATCCACTCTTTTCGATTGACTAGCCTTAATTTAAACCTTCGTCACTTCTGGTTTGCCAATGGACGCAACAGTAAAGATGTCATTTTTTTTTCACGTTCTTTTCCTCCTCTGCAGTACGGGTTCGAGTCTGCCTGCCTACTATCACTTTTTTTTTTTGCTCAACACACACCTCCAAACACCCAGGCAATGCCGGGCACCTAGGCAAGTTATACATAAATTCTTAATGCTGCAATATTTTAAGTTATAAATTTATTATATTTTTTGCTAGAATATCTTATTTTTTTCTTTTCTAGTTTTAACAACTAGTCCTTTTACTTTTCTAAGCTTAATCTTAACCATATTACTTTTCATGCTCGCATTTTTCTATGTAATCCATGATTTTTCCAGGGTTTGCTTTGAAATAATATTTTCTTTTTGTGTTCAGTATTGCTTTTGAACCTCCCACGAAAGCAAATTAGACACAAGGTCGTTTTTAATGTGTGTGTGTGGGGGTGGGGCGGGGGTGAATTCAGCTCTCCCAAAAGGGGGGCACTCTGGCAGTATCCAAATAAATAGTAATTGTCTCAGTATGAAGGGTTCCCTTACATTGACCAAGGACGAATTACAGAACAGATACTACCTGGCTTGAAGCCAGGCGTTTTCGTTTGATTAGTTTCGCTTTATTTATACGAAAAAGACAAGCAAACACTCGAAATGACGGCACGGTGGGAATTTTTTAAAACTCAATCAAAAAAAAAGGAAAGAAACCATGTCCATTTGCGAATGTAAGATATTATGATCTAGGAAGTATAAGAAAACTTCTCCTGGAATCTAACCGACGCAAAAAGTCTTTCGTGGATATACACAAACACGCGTGCCCATTTTGCCCTTTATATAATAGACTAGCGGGGGTACTCCATGTTGCCCGAGTGTGGTGAGGGTGTGTGTTGAATGTGCTATCTTAAAATAACGATGCTGCTAGTATCTCAACTGATCTACACCCGCATGAGCGAAAGTAGGTTGTTGTTTTTTTATATTTAAACTAATTCAAGAAAGAACATTTTTATGTATGCGTGTATGGCTAAATTGTCATGAAGGAACAATTTTTTGCTACCCCTATCTGTAGAAAAGTGTCCAGTTGTGGTTGAAAGAATTAATGTTTTTAACCAATTTTTCGATATTTGTTGTGAAAATCTATCGCCTCTCCCGAAAGTTTTAGGTAGACATACAAACATACATACATTTCAACAGACAGGTGACAGGTGAGATTTATATTATAGAAGATGTTAAATTGAATTATTAAAAAAAAAAAATTTAATGCTGCATTATTTTAAGTTATAAATTTATTATATTTTTTACTAGAATATCTTGTCTTTTTCTTTTCCAGTTTTAACAACTAGTCCTTTTAAATCAGTATCATTAGAAAGATCGATCTCTCGGATGAAAAATATCTAAAAATTGTCCAAAAAGATTAATTCTGTCCTGGTCAACTGGGCTGTTTTTTTGCAAGGAAGGGCCAGTTTTTGCGTTGACATTTTTGCAAGTTATACACCTACCAATCTCAATGTACGTTTATAAAACCTTATTTCGAAGGCCCATGATGTCATAAGTCGCCGTGACCGTGCGTTTGCTTTTTTCACCTCCGTTTTCTCTTTCACGTGACAGGTTCAAGCCTGGCTACTGCTGCTATTTTGATTGAAGAAGTTTTTTTTAGGGCTGGGGATTGGTTACTCAATAACCTTATTATGCCACCTCTCTCCACTCGGGCAACGCCAGGTAGCCAGGCTAGTCTTATATAAAGGAACTTTAAGAAAAAAAAAAAAAAGAAAAGAATTCTCTATGGATTGGACTATCTTAGTTAAGATTAATAAATACACTTCTAATAAAAGAGGAAGATATAACCTATGTAACAGTGAGTTAGTAGAGATACTAAAAACATAAGAGTAATATTATGAATAAACTTAATGAGATAATACAGGATTGTTTACATAAGGGTAATGTTAAACATAAGTATAGTAGTGAAAAGATGAATAAGTTAAACAATTATATATAAGATAAACTGTAATAAATACAAGAATGAGAGTATATTTTGAACGGATATAATAACCGGTACCAAATAATGCATTCTACATAGTAAGAAAATTATATTATTATTGCATATACTATAATTACAATTATAATATAACGCTTAAATATATAAATAGTATATTATCTTGAAATAATACTTAATTTTGATATGCTCACACAGTAAACATACTGTAATAGATGACAATAGAATACATGATACAGATGTGACATAGGCAAATGAAAAAGTATGTAAGTATACATGATAAACAAAGAAATACATACAGTAAAATCATGAGTAGCCTACAAAACCAAGTTCATCTATTATATAAATCTTACCTGTCTGTTTAAATACATGCATGTTTGTAGATCTGCCTAAAACTTTTGACAGAGGCGACCGATTTTCATGAGATCGGTATTGTTTTGAAGCTCAACCCTTTGGACGACAAATATCGAAAAACTGGCTAAACCATTAATTTCTTCACCCTCAACTGGGCACTCTCCTACAAGGAGACGTCGATTTTTTCGCTGACATTTTTGCAAGTCATTCAAACCTCGCGCCAACGACGTTGCATAAAAGACGTCATTTTGACCGCCTATGACGTCACAATCGCGGTGGGCGCATCGATAAGACGGTTTGTTTTTTCCATCTCCTTTTCCTCTGGCGCGTTACGGGTTCGAGCCTGCTTTCCACTCCTAATTTTTTTTTTTTGCTCAACCAACACCCTTATACACACTTCCACCTTTGCATCAGGGGTTCAGTCTGCTACTACAACATTTTTTTTTTTTTTGCTCAACACGCACTTACAAACACCCTGGCAACGCCGGGCACCCTGGCTAGTTAGTAAATAAAATGTAGAAGGAAAAAAGATAATTAAAAAATGAATAGTAATTGATGTAGTAAAATAAAAAGGGGGGGGGGAATAAGTATGATAAGTTCATCAAAGCACATTCCAAAAGAAAAATAATTGAAAATATATTAACTCTTCATGACCTGGTTGAACTAATTTATTCAGTCGTAAATAAATGAAAATAATGGCATAAAGTGGGGATTCAAACACACCTTGTGCATATTAGTCCAGTATCTGGATAGATGCCACATACCTCCAGATTGCAACTATACATTGCTTAATTTTTTTTTTTACACAGGAATCACCACTTATCAAGGCCTGGAGGCCACTCGAGAATAAGGGTTAATGGGTATACATTAGTCAATGTGATTATAGCGTAGTAAACATAAGTAGTGGAAATTTTGTAGATTGGATTACTTGGGGGGGGGCGGTTTATCAAGAACTTGTTTACGTTGGACTTGAAAACAATCAGATTGTAGTCAGCTGCACACATTGAGTATGCCGCCATCTGTCTCTAAGAGTGGAGGATTTCATTTTTTTGTCATAAACACACATTTTTGAAGCACGATGGATAATAATCAAGATAAGTTTATGAATTGTAGAAATTTTCAGTGGTAGTTTAACTATTGAACTTTATAATTTTTTCAGTTTGAAGACAATCATAGTATCATTACCCTTTAAACTAAATTTACAATTAATATTTAACAATAAATATTTTTTAACCATCTACATCATAAATCAGGTCATAAAGTGTTAAAGTTGAGTAATGTGTAGAAATAGGATAGCAATTATTATTATAAATATACTAAATGATAATAATTATACTAAGTTAAATAATAAAATCCAGGGATATGTGTATGTTAATTAGTTAATTAATAACCTTTGATAGTTAATTATGAATTAAATAAAAAAAACATACCTTCCCTGCTTCAAATAAAATTCATATTGGAAGTCATATCGACAAAAAGGTAAATCAATTAAAACGTAATATGTTTTTAGTTTTACACTCAGACGGAGAAGAGATACGTCTGCTTTTATTTACATGATGAGACATGAAGAGAATGATTACATGTAAAGACTCGTTTATATAAACAAAGGGAAGATAACTCCGAGTTACTCAATAGCTTAAATGTCATGCCAAAATTAGACAAGGGGAGGCAACTCTTCACATAGCAGTTATAGTCTTCACAGTATTAAAAACCCGACTAACATTGACAAATTTCCAATAGTACCTCCATTATCTATACAGTAATACAGGAGAGTATTATACATATAAAAAAATAGTACATTATAATATTAAAATTTTGGTACAAAGATTGATGAATAACTTAATATAGAACTTTATTTCAGCATGAACATATGATTACGAAAAATTAAGGCACAAAAATAGTCATAACTTCCTTATTTTTAGTCATTTCAGATTTAAAAAGGTTCTTAGATCATCAAACTCTTTCCATGTATGCTATTAAGATATTTTAAGCAATTTCAATTTTTTCATGCATATTAATCAAAAATATTCTATTTATGACAGTTTATCCTCACACACAAATAGCCTTTATTTATAGACTAGATCCTATGTACGGCACAATCACGTTGACACACCGGTTCTCACGAGACCACCGAAGTTAAGCAATGTTGAGCCTGACCAGTACCAGATGGGTGATATTTGGGAAGGCTAGGCGCTGTATGTACCTTCTGGGAAGTTTGGGCGTGCGGCCAGCACCGTCACTCTGTAAAAAGAACTCCTCGCTACAAAAACATCTACAAAAAATTGTAGATAGCCTATGCCCCTCCAGGGGCTCAAGGGCTATGGGAGACTAGATCCTATGGGCATAGGCAGTTTGTTGAAAAACCCACAACATAGTTCCTTTTTATAAATGTCAAGTTCTAACCCAGACCCCACAATATAATTTTTTTTTTTTTACACAGTGATCACCACTTATCAAGGCCCGGAAGTCAATCAGGGATAAGGGTTATTGCAAGTACATTACGTTAGTGTGGAGATTTGATGAAGTGTTTACTTAAGGGGACAGTTCATTAGGAATTTGTTAACATTGGACTTGAAGACATCCAAGTTGTAGTCAGGTGGGAAGCAGGCAGATGGAACAGAGTTCCACAGGCGTGCAGTTCTAAGAAAGAAGCTTTGTTCATGGAATCCGCGTTTTGATTTAGGCACAGATATAGAGTAGGGGAAATTTTTCACAGTGGATTCAGCTAGACGGGTGTTTTTTGTGAAAGATTGGCGAGGGGGGACCAGAGATTGGAGTTCAGACGAGCACCTGCCATGGAAATAACGATAAAACAAGGATAGGCTCGGAACGTCTCTTCTGTGGGAGAGAGGTTGAAGGGTAGAGAAAAGGGCATCCCCCACTAAGCCACGGAGTCTATTTTGTACTCTGTCAAGGCAGGATAGGCTGTTTTTAGCAGCTCTTGGCCAGATATGGCAGCAGTATCCCATCCTTATAAAAAGATTAAAAGTAAAGTTATTTACTTAAAAAAAACTATACGTGGACGCAATCCTGTGCTCTACCTGTGTGAAGCAGTATAAATCACGCATTGGGCTTCACAGTGATCAATCGAGTCACATAGGCAATTTAAAAAAATAAAAGTGAAGATGTCGTCATATAAATTTTTTTTCATTCATTAAAAAATACCTGAACATTTTTATGGCTCCCTAACCTTTTGGCTAAGATCAAAATGTAGTATCTGTTTTCCACAGAGAAAGTGTTGCTAATCTTATAAATGGATATATTTAAAAATTGTATTATAGCTGAAACAGCATTCAACACAAAATTCAAAATTCAGAAATGCAAACAGAAAATGCATATTTTGTTTTTCACCCTAAACAAAGCATATTGCCACTTGGAATATAAGGAGATACTATTCGGGATCATGCCTAAAAGGGAACTGTGGGGAGTTGGACAGTGAGATGTCCTCACACAAGATTTAAACTTCTGCAGGTGAGTACAGCTAGGGAAGCAGGAAACAGGGGTGGGGGGGATTCCAAATATTAGCAATGTGAGAGAAGAAACAATTAGAGCAGAGAGCTTTACAGCATCTAGGGAGACTCCAACAGTGAAGGGGTGGGATTTTGTTGTTTGTCAGGTTAGTTGGGAGTATGCACGTCAAGGGGACACAATGCTATACATTCATATTATGATTAAGTATTTATCATCATCACAATATGTTTAATCTGTTATTAAAATAAGTTTACATCCATACGTGTGTGTGTGTGTGTGTGTAAATATTTAACCAATAATCTCTTCAGTTACTGATCACATAATAATGAAACTAACAGAAAATAGTAACCATACACCAAGGATGATTTATAACAAGGAAAATCTTTGTTTGGATGAATGAATAATGCCTACAGACATATATCAGCAGTTGAAATGCAAAAATGTTCATTTTCACCTCAACATATTTGTATTAGCTTGTGGATACATAAAACTAATCATAGCTAATAGTGGTTTAATTAGCTCAAAAAGGTAAGGAATGCGACTGGAGTGCTAAATGTTCTGGTTTCAATTCTAGCTGATGACACCCAAGTCATTTTTTTTTTTTTTTTACTTTTCAAATCAGTACTATATATTAGGTACAATATAATATTCAATAGAGAATTGTCTCTGTAATAATAAATACAAAATCTGCATGAAGTAAAATATATTATAGTGTATATTACGACCGACAAGTGTTTATACATATGTTCATGGGAAAGATATGCTTATTCAATTACATTTCACCCTTTATTCATACCAATCCTTTAATTTATGAAGCTCGTATATACAAATAAACGACAAAAAGTCTATATTCCCAACTTCAAGATGTTGTCCATTTTACTGTTTATTTCTTTCAGCATGTTAAAAAAAAAAAAAAAAGATGGCGTGAATATCATATAAAGCACAATTATAACTACTATTCCGATTTTTCCGGATTTATGTAAACATGCCCATATTCTTTTTCTTTTCTTTTAATGTTAACGAGTTCTTATTCGTCTACTATGAGCCAGAACAGAAAAGATTCCAAAATTGACATAATAATTATTTGAATGGTTCTGCGCTACAAAACAGGTGCTTTTAAGAATTTAACATTTTAACATGCTGAAAGAGAATCAGTAAGATGAACATCTTGAAATGTAGACTTTTTCTCATATATATATATATATATATATATATATATTTATTTACCAGTGGTGAAAAAAACGGACTAGAGTGCTCAATGTGTAGTCAGAGCAGTATATAGGAAGTTTATTACTGTGAGTCCAGAATGAGTTTACAAATTGTTTCAGCTAGAGGAAAATCCTCAAAGAGGAAAAATCCAACTAGCATCGTCAGAATTATGTGTATATATATATATATTTTTAATTATGTATATATATATTTTTAATTACATTTTCACTCCAAACAAGGCAAATTGCCACTTTGATGTAGGGGGCTACTATCAGGGGCAACAACTACTGGGGTACTATGTAGGGATTTGGGCAGCAAGATTTCGGTTCACGTTGCACTTGAACTTCTGCACGTCAGTACTGTTGGGGAAGCAGGGACCTGGAATGGAATTCCAAAGTCTAGCGGTTCTGGGGAAGAAACTATTGGAGTAGAAAGATCTTTTACATCTAGGGATCTCTACAGTGTAGGGGTGGGATTTAGCAGCCTGTTGGGTTTGTCGAGGGTGCTCACATCGTGGGGGCACAAGTGATTGCAGTTCGCCAGAGCATTCACCACTAAAATACTTGTAGAACAGGCAGAGGGATGCAACATTTCGATGGGACAGAGGCTGAAGCTTAGATGCCAGTTCAGGGCCTATCAGGTTTGCGACTGTCTTTTGAACCTTGTCAAGGAGTGAGAGACTAGTAGCAGATGCACCAGCCCAAATGTGACAGCAATACTCCATACATGGGCGAATGGTGGCCTTATAGAGATACAGGATACTTTACTTATATTTTTTGGAAAAAAGGATTTCAGCAGAGTGCTCTATTATAAGGAAAAAATTCTGAAAATAAGAGCATATTATTTATTTCATATACAGAAAGTTTATATGAGATAAGTCATTGGTACCATCGGTTTCAAACCTGATAGTACATAGCTTGATATGTGTATCTAAAACGGTTTCCAATTATCAGGCTTGAAACTGATGGTACCAATGACTTATCTGGTAAACTTTCTGTAAATAAAAAATATATATGTATATGTTATGAATAAATATATATATATATATATAGCAATTATGCTACACAGAATATTCCGCGTTTCCTCATTGTGAGAATTTGTCAGGCTTATGCCTGAAATTCTCATAACTTACTATCTAGCTCTACCTATGTATTGAGCACTGTTGAGTAAATACTGAAAATTTACACATAAAATTATACTATTGCATATTAATTTATGTGATTAAATGAAGTATAAAGTGAAGTTGTCTGTGTGTGTACATTTCCCTACCAAACTACTCTGTCAATTTTCAGTCTAAAGACTTGTGATTTGACATAAGGGTTATTGAGATTCGGGAAAATCTTTTTAATCGATTTTCGGTCAGAAATTTGGTTGTCAAGGGGTCAAAGTTCAATGATTTTACCTTTGAAAACTATCAAACTCCTCCACCAATTTTGGGTTTAAACACTTGAAATTTTAGATGTAGGTCCCTTGGACATGGATCAAATTTTTTAACTTGATTTGAGCCCAAAACAATAAATTTTAAGGGATAAAAATTGGGATCAAAGTTACAAAAAATTTGACCTCTCAGCCAATTTTTGGCCTAAACATTTGAAATTTTGCATAAAGTGTATACAAACATAGGGCAAGCTTTTTAATCGGTTTTTGGCCGAAAATTTGGCTACCAAGGGGTTAAAGTCCAAAAGATTTGACCTTTGCAAACTATTCAGCAAATTTTGGGTCTAAACATTTGAAATTTTACATGCAGCAAGCTTTTTAATTAGTTTTTGGGCAAAAATTCGGCCGCCAAGAGATCAAAGTTGAAAGAGTTGACCCTTGCAGACTCTACCAAACTCCTCCGCTAATCTTGGGTCTAAAGACTTGAAATTTTAGATGTAGGTTACCTGGCACGAGTCAAACTTTTTAACATACATATGCACATAAAGTTATGAACAGTACATAGGGCCCGAGCAAAGCTGGGCTGAACTGCTAGTAATATATGTATATATATATATATATATACACAGCAATAAATGAGTAAATGTAGATAAGATATTTGGATTGCTTGATTAACAATGAATTAAGATTTACAATATGTGCATGGGCCTAACAATAGTAAAAATATTTGTCCCCATACTGTCAACAGAAAAAAAAAAAAATGAGATACCTTGTATTTTTTGGATCATTCGGACTACTGTTTTTATTTTGAGTGTTATTCGCCCAATATGAATTACAACTAAGTGCATGCTACCCCCATGGATTGAAGAAAAGGTTCTATTCGAAATTTTGTGCAGATTCTCGACTTTGACAAGATATACCTGAAAAAAGTCAGAGGTTACATTGGTCGAAACCTTGTTTGAATAAGACTCAAGATGAAAACAGCAGCCTGAAGAATCTAAAAAGAAATTACCAATCCTCACCCAAAAAAAATTCCAAAACATAGAAATGAGACACTTTTTTTTTTTGGTATGGTTACATGTCAACATGTAAATCAAGAAAAAAAATAAGAAATATAATTCTAACACGTGTCAGAGTCAATTTAGTATATACATTTTATGTAAAATAATCACATGGCCAAAGATAAAACAAGGAAGCTTTCAATAAATAAATCTAAAATATATACGAGTTCTGTCTGAAAAAAAAGAAAAAAAAAAAAAAAAGAATGGAAATTCCGAAATCATTTTGGAAATACAAATGGTTAACTGTTCTATCCTATGCTATGTGGTCATAAACTGGATGATCAATAACACTTTTGACACTTCTGCATTTTAGATTTTCAGGACGATTTTCGGTTCTTGTCCAAAATTTCCCCTATATTAAAACAAAAATGAAGAAAAGTCTGTATGATGTACATAGCTGACACAAAAAATATATTATAAAAATCACATAAATTAATTTAGGTGGTAGTTTTTATTATTTTCATGTAAGATCACATTTTATAAGTATCCGAGAAATAACCATCTTACGGTCAAATTTGAAAAAAAAAAAAAAAAAAAAAAAATCAAGAAACAAAGACATAACAATTTATACTTACTAGGTTAGGTTGTAATGCCAACGAATTCCCATTAATCACTTAAAAAATAATTTTTTGGCAGACCTGTACGAGAGTACCCACCACCTAAAAATGTGTTTTACAATTTTTAAAAACTTTTTTCAAAGATTATCATAGATTACAGACTTAAGTATCATATTGACAGAAAAAAATTTAAAAAAAAAGAAGAAAAGTTTAATGATTTTAAGAAGGGGGTTCACTTTCTCGTTATAAAGTTCTACTTCATTGCTACCTGACTTACTAAAAGTCATTAATTTTTTTTTTTCTGCTAATATGATACTTAGTTTGTAATCTATGATAATCGTCGGGGGAGGGGGGGAGAGGGGAGAAAAGGTGAAAACTGCGCATTTTTAGGGGTGGGTGGGCACTAGGTGTGTCAGAAATTTCGTGAAAATAGTGAATAATTCCACCCCATCTTTCCAAGCTTATAACTCCTCGAAAAATGTAATTCAAGCCCTAATTTTTTTTCAATTAAAGGAGCAAGGACCAAGGTTTCATTTTTAAAAAAAAAAAAAGTGTTTTTTTTTAAAAAATGTTTTAAACTTCAGACTTTACAGGTAAAGTTCTAAAAAACAATTCTTTTTTTTTGTTTTAAATTTGAATATATTATTTATTGACCTTTTCTCTTCAATTTGTGATATATAAGACTTTGGTACATAAATTAATTATTTACTTTTTAATAGACATTTCAAAATGGGAGGCGTGAATTATTCGACCCCCTGTCTTTCCAAGCTTATAACTACTCAAAAAATGTAATTCAACCCCTAATTTTTTTTTTTTTTTTTCAATTAAAGGAGCAAGGGCCAAGGTTTCATTAAAAAAAAAACAAAAACAAAAACAAAACAAACAACGTGGTTTAAAAAAAAAAAAATTTTAAACTTCGAACTTTACAGGTAAATTTCTAAAAAACACTACTTTTTTGTTTTAAATTTGAATATATTATTTATTGGTCTTTTCTCTTCAATTTGTGATATATAAAACTTTGGTGAGTAAATTAATTATTTACTTTTTAATAGACACTTGAAATGGGGGGGGGGCGTGAATTTTAAAAAAATCGTTTGTCTAAAATATTATATTCGGTTTATTGGAAAGAACATAAAATTTCACATTGACCCTGAAAATATCGTAAAAATACAATCAATAGAAAAATTTTTGATAGATTTTTAAAGTTTAAAAATTGAAAAAATATTGAGTTCGGAAAATTCATTACTGTTTAAAAAAAAAAAAAAAAAAAAATATTTCTATTACTTTTAAAACAACTTTAATAGTTTATTTTGGAAGTATAATCCATAAAGAAAATAAATAACCCACTTTTAACAGAGAAATTACGAGATTTTTATATTTTATTCGCAGTTTCGTGTTAGAGGTGTCAAAAATTCCTACAAAAATTCTGATACACCAGGTGGGCACTCTCGTACAGGTCCGCCAATTTAAAAAAAAAAAAACAAGAACAAAAATGAAACTACTTTACATAAGTTTTAGAATATGAAACACCCAATATTTTGTTTTCATTTTTGAAGACTTTCACTTGGGTACAATCAAGAAATTTATCAAAGTTTTGTAAAACGAAAAAAAAAAAACATTTTCAAATAATTAATACTTTCATTCATTTCAGTATTTTAATGTCCTAAAGAAACTTAAAAAATAAAATAACACATTTTTCATTTACTTTAAATAAATGTCACATTAATTGTTTTCTGTTGTTTAATGCATTTGTTTTGATTTACCAAAAAGTTTTTTGAAATTTGTATTACTTTCTTCATTGTCTTCTCTTGACCCGATTGAAAATCTTTAAAAATGAAAACAAAAAAATTGTCCTGAAAACCTAAAATGGAGAAGTGCCACATTTTGTGATCAGAAAGTGGGTGATTACTTTACCTTATACTTATATAGTAAAATGAACGCCCATTTTAAAATATTTTTTTTTAAATCTAATTTTTTCTTTTTCTTTTTCCCCCAGGGTGTTGACATGTACTAATTACTTGAAAAAATAAAATCACATATTTATTTTTTTTTTATCGACAGTGTGAGAGCAAATAGTAAAATTTTACTGAATATTCACAAAATGCATGAAATGAGGCCTTTTTTATGGAATTTGGATCAGATTAGTTTATTTGACAATTGTATTTGCAGACATTCCTTTGTTTCCGCTGAGTATTACATACGGAGTCCGTTCTTGCTTCTGTTTCTCTTGTAACAAAGTCAATGTATTGAGCGGTGTGTCCGTAGAACTCATCTGTTTCATCAACTGCTCTTCCTCAAGCTTTTTCATCCGTTTCTCGGTCTTCTTTTTACCGGGACCTTTCCCATGGAAACGGTGAGACAATTGACGGAAAGCTTCTTTCTCGTTGAGCAGCCTGCCTGAATCGTCAGCATATTCCAACCTGACATCCGGCTTATAGCCTTCCTTCTCTTTGAAGTCCATCAACATCCCTGTGTAACGATCTCGTTTTCGGTATTTCTCGTCTAGATCATCGTATCGCTTATCTTCGATCGAGTAATGGAGCGCTTCCAGGTCGCTGTGCTTCGGACCACTCGGTTGTCGTTTTACAACGTTTTCTAAGTAACCCTTTTTGTGGGCGACCTGAAGTGCGGCACTGAGTCCCATGTTGATGGACGGCTCCTCATCTAAAACAGAGTTTTCTTCTTTTATGATGTTCACCGGCTTTGTATCGATATCTACTTCATTCCATTGGCTAGACATATCTTCTTCATCTTGGATTTTTTTCTTTCGTTCCATCAATTCTAGTTCAAGATCAAGAAAGGCACTCCGCTCTTCATCACGATTACCGGCTAGACCATAGGTCGGAATATCTCCGAGAGCTCTACAAAACTCGGAAGTAGAATTGAGTATGATGTCGCTTCCTTTAATGTTGACCACTGAACTCGGATTCATATTCTGAGATTTAGCGTGATGCAGCGTATTCTCAATGGCATCTTTTACGTGCACCAATTTTTTCTGTTTTAGTTTTCGTACTTTGTCTAAGGTTGCATGTAATTCATTCATCGCTTCATCTTCTTCAAACGTGCCACCGTTATAATACACATCATTGTCATCATCAATTCCTGTTAATATCTTTGACTCTTCAAACTGCGGTGGGTCTATCTCCATCGGCTCTGTGTCATCTTGCTGTTCAACTTTAACCTCTCCCAAATCTCCATTCTCGTTTGAACCACTTTCCTTCACTCGGTTCGATCTTGAACCAAAATGTGACGTGTTTTCATCCGCCAAGGGAAGCAAATCATCCGCTTTCAAAACAGTTTTTTTCCTAATTTTTCTCTTAATCTTTTTCACTTTTTTGAATTTGGCTTCTTCCATTTCTTCCGCAGTGTAGAATTCTTTTGCTAGGACAGAAGTTTGATTCAAGATGTGTTCTTGCTGTTTAAGCTCGGATCGCATCCGTTCAAGTTCCTTCTCTGCAGACGGGATGTATTTGCCACTCGCCCCTAGTTGAAAACTTCTCATCTTCGGACCACTAATTTCTTCATCGTATTTGCCAAGCACTGTCTTTGGTTTCCGAGGCCCACGTTCTTCGGTGAATTCATCGTCGTCGTAGGGTTGGTAGTCGTCTTTCAGTTTCTTTTTTCTAGCCTCTTCCAGTCTGGCAGCCGTTTCTTCGGCCCCGATGTTATAATTGACGAGAACCTCTTCCGCATCTTCGTCGAGGATACCATGATCTTTTAAAGTCAGAATCACTGATCGGCCTTCCTTGAAACTGTCCACATCGTGTTCGACTTTAATTCCCTGCAAATCGCGGGATGTGTACTCCTTCTTTTTCTTATCCCGGCTGAATTCCTCCTCGACCAAACTACCAATTCCGAAGTCTTGGTCCATTTGGTCAAGCATTTTAGCAGTTTTCTCTGCCAGTTGTCGCTCTCTCTCGATTCGCCGACTCTTTTCGAGCCATTCGCTCAAATCATCGTCGTCATCACTTTCTCCTAAAGTTTTAATTTTGCTAAGTTTTTCTGAAATTTGCCTTTTCTGCCGCTGACTTTCCATTTTCTCGCGCAGTTTGGCGGTTTTTTTAATCTGACCAATGTTAACAGCCGGGACATGAACGTCCTCCTTTTTTTTGGGCGCATCTTCCGTGTCTTCTTTAGTCGTCGACGCAACAGCAGATGAAGCCGCGGGTTTACCACCGACATCCAAGGGCTTTAAACCGAGTTTGAGTCTAATCTTATTTGTATCCTCGATGCTCAGAGTACTCGAATCGCCACTTACCGCAGGGACGGGTTCCAAGTTGGTATCGGTGCGATCGGGAACGTCGATCTCAACACGACTCGACACGTGCGGTTTAGACTTTTCATCTTTTTCTCGGCGTTTTTTACCTTGGTGCCTTTCCCTCGACCGAGATCTTGACCGTGATCTATGCCTGTGTTTATGCTTATGTTCACGGTCGGACTTGCGTTTCTTTGAAGAACCCATAGCGTTTAAGACAACAAAAAACAGAAAAACAGTGAGGATATACAATATGGCCGCCTAGATGAGCACCGCAGAAAATATTAACTTGCTTTTGATAAGTTATAATTAAAGATGACCTCCACAACTTTTTAGAACTACTCATTTGTAATTAATATTATATATATTTTTTATATAAAATAAAATAAACTTTGTTACTGCTAATAATTTTTATTAAGTCAAATTGATTGTAAATTCAAATAAAAAATATGACGTAAGCTATTCGTTTGATATTGTAACTAATGAATATTATTTTGTTTTATACCATGCAAATACTACTGACACACACACACACACACACACACACACACACACACATATATATATATATATATATATATATATATATTATCATTATTATTATAAAAGGTTCGCAGCAAATATGTTTTTTTTTATCGTTTTTATCGTTACGTAGTTCCCTCCCTTAGTTTTTAGCTTTATCATGGCGTCTTCTACGATTGTCTTGAAAGATGACAAGGAAACAAATGACGAAACGACCGAAAAAAGTAATGGAAATCCAACACGTCGTAGTGTTGTTGAACGTTATTACACGTGTAGATATAGTATAGGTAATGTATGTACATATCTTCGTCGTGTGTAACCATGGGTGCCTATTTTAAGAACTTGACAGGAAACTAAACACAAACACGTGTTGTGTATTTATTTTTAGGTACAGTACAGTACTTGTAATGAATGAATATCCGAGAGGATTTCACGGAGAATCTTGAATTAGTGACAAAAAGCGGAAGCAGTTTACGATTTTGAAAATCGCGAAAAAAAAAAAAAAATGTAAAAATGCAAACGACAGTAAGCATGCAAATGGTTAGTGTTCAGGTTTAAAAACAGAAGCCACTAAAACAAAAAAAATGACTTTGAAATAGTAAACTGCTTTGGCCATTTCCGAGACTGATTTCAGATTGTTCGTCAAATTATTGAAATCCTCTGAGTGTCCATTCATTACAAATACCTGATTTTATTTAATACTTATTGAGAATTACTTATTTAAAAAAAAAAAAAAAAAAGTATTTTTTTACGACCTGCCCCAGCGTCCAGCGAGCGGCCCACCTCAGCGTAGTATAAAAACCCTCAGCCACCTGTTAAAAACGGCGGGTTTGTACTGTACACATGGATTTGAAAAAGTTGTCAAAAACAAATAAATGTTATCAGAGGCAAGATAAGTTACTTTTCTACCTAACTGGATATGTTTTTAGTGTTTTTATTTAATGGGTACTAGTGCAGCCGGACGTAAATAATAACGTTATTATTTAAAAAGCCATTCTTAACATGGGGGGGGGGGTTGTACCTATTCTATGCTTCAACCTTACAATTGAATAAAAAACATATAAAACTTTAATTAAACTTGGAAATGCGATTTAAAAAAATAGCGCGGATCACTCTCTGCACTAGCACCATTTATTTTAATGTAACATGTTTATTCAGCTCGAAAAACATAGTGTTTACCGATGTATAAGAAAATTTAAAATGGTGCCCGATTCTCTCTTTGACACGGTAAGTTTGGAAAAGAAGTTAAAATAAAAAATGCTAAATACTGTTAAAAACCCACCGAATATAAGTCAGCCTATGTTACGGTAACATATATTGAGCGAGTTTTTAACAGTATTTTGTCTAGTTTTTAATTTATAACTCCTTTTCCCAAACTTACCATGTCAAAGAAGGAGTCGGGCGCCATTTTAAATTTCTTGTTTTTCGAGCTGAATAAACATGTTACATTAAATAAAAACACTAGAAAATTAACATATCTTGCCTTTGATAACATTTATTTGTTATATATTTGTTTTTTGACAACTTTTTCGAATCTGTGTATAGTAAAACAAACCCAGAACGGCTTTCGGAATACCCCCCCCCCCTCCAACCTCTCCATGTTAAGAATGACTTTTTTAAAATTTTAAATCAAACATCAGGTTTTGGTACTTTTTTCCCACACCAAACATAAAAATAGAACTGTTATAAAAAAAATAATCCATGTGTTTAATAAAACAAAAAATAATCTATCTGTTTAATAAAACAAAAACAGTTTATTAATATATTAAAAAACAGTTCATAAATATGTTTTCTAAGTTATATTTTTATATTATTTAATTGGAATTCATTATTGAGATGAGTATTATTTATTTTATTAATTTATTTATTGCAGACTCTTATCCTCATCTTTCTTAGATGTTGTTTCACAACATTTTAGCCAACTATTCCTTTGGCCTTCGTCAGGTGATAACCGCGACAGGATAGGAACTCCGAATCTCCTAACTGCATTTTCAGCAATTACTGCCATCCATAGTTGTCGTCTCAACATGTTTTGGCCAAGTAAGCTTCTGGCTGGCTTTGGGTAGGATTGAAACTGCTATCTTCAGACAATTCTCACCTGGAACCGTAGAGATTTAACGTCTCTATCCACTTGACAACAACGAAAAATGAAAACAATCGAAACTTTGTCAAGCATTGTCTTGTGATGCCAAAACTTTTCCGCAGTTATCTTTGTTGTATGTAACAGCCAAGCTCTGGAAAAGGTGAGAAAAATAGAAATTTACTTGGAATACCGCTGCTGTCATTTTTTTTATGCCTCTGAAAAACCTGAAAATGTGAATTTTTTTTTTATTTCAGCCCAATTTTTTTTAAAACGCTGCAAGTATTCCATGAAAAGATATTCATCTGTTAATATACCTAACAGAGAAAAATGGAAATTTACATAGAATGCCTCTAACATCACTTTTTTTATGACACCTCTGAAAATGTGAATTTTTTTCATTTTTCAGCCCAATTTTTTAAAGTGCCCCAAGTATTCCATGAAAAGATATTATTCATCAGTTAATATACCTAACAGAGAAAGTCCTCCAACTGTCAAACCTGGCGAATATCATGGACATTTTGAGATATTTAGCCACAAAACATTGACCTAAGTACAAAATGATGCTTTAAAAAAATTGTGTAATGAACAGCGCCCACGTGTAGAGACATAAAGCAGTGTGAAGAAATGTACATCAGAACATGCTGTAATAGTTATCAGAACAAAACTTATGGAATCTCATTTCATTTTTGCACTAAGGCCGCATTAAATTCCTTAAACATATAAAAATTGTGATTTCTTTGCATTTTTCAGCTCATATATTTGGAAGCGCCCAAAGTATTTCATGAAAGTGTTTTGTTTATCTGATAGTATACCTAAGAGAGAAAGTCTTCCAGCTGCCTAATCTGTGGAATACTGTAAGCACTTTGAGATAATTGACCACAAACATTTCCCAGGTGCCAAAAAATTTGTGCAACAGACGTCTGAAATGGAAAACTAAAAAGAGTGGGGACAAATTGCAAATTCATTAAAAGGAGCAAATGAAAACATATAGTTGTATCCTATGGAGAATCCTTAAACATTTTTGAGGTATAAAAACAATTTTTATGCTCACGTTTGTTAGTGGTATTCTCATTAAATACCAGTAATTCTCAAGCTAACAGACATGCATTGAAGAAAGCCAAAATTCAAAAATAGAATGTCAAATGTAACTTTATTCGACACATGCATACAATCGTTTGCTGTTTTGACTCAAGAGGCCGGCAGAAGATCCCTTGCTTTGTGGAAATTTTTGTCGACTAACTTTGTTGCACTTCGGCTGTTTAGCAGTTGCTCAGGCTGCTGGATTTTGCAAAGAACCATTGAACGATCATAAGATGTTTTGCTATTTCGCGGATTGGGCCAATGGAAAATATTTCTCTCAGGGAAGCTTTCTTGCATTCAGTCACCATCATCCACTGATAGAACTTGGCTGGGAAACATCTGATTGTCGTATTTGACAACAATCCAATCACCAACTTCCCATCCTGGAGAAATCTGTGTTGCAACTTTTGTGATCTTGTCATTGTACAAAAGTGTAACTGTATCCCCATCAGCTTATTCCTCCTCATCATCGGATATCTCATTGACTGCAAGAGAATGCTCTACTGTGCTTCTTTTCTTAACAGGTGGTTGAAGTTTATTCTTTTTAGTTAGTCTGCTCCATCAGGAGAACAGGCTTCTAATCTGTTGTAGGGTAACATATTTGTCTGGTGTCAACTGTGCCCTTATAATGTAAACCGCCTCTTTAGGAGTCACTTTATCCCCTGTCAACTCTCCATTGATGAAGCAATCATACAGAATTGTTTTCTGCTCAAAGGAAAATTTGAAATTACTTTGCACAGGGAATGCAACATCTTCATGTATTTGTTCGCAAAGGATGATTCACGATGAACGACTGCCGAGGCTGTGGACCTAACTTCTAACAGGGCTTTCATCTTCATCACAAACATGCCTTTGACTGCATCCATTGATATAACTGCTTGTGCTGCCATGTGTCAGCCAAACAACATATGGATTTCAAGATCTTCCCCCTTCTCAAATGAAGTAGAGCAACCTGATTCCATGCAGTAAAAAAGAGAGCAGAGTTGGCGATCTTGCTGTTTTACTTTTTTGGCTCTGACACCATGGCAAATTCTGTGTGCTGCTTATCTGTATTGCTGAAAGGAAGAATTACGTTGGAAACTGGCTTGGCATTAAGATTGGTGTAAGGGTATGGCTCACCTTCCCCAATGTCTAAGAACTTCCCCAAAACCATGTTTTCTTGCTTGAATTCCACAGAATGGTATGATTGGATTCCAGTGACTTTGTCCCCTTGCAGATCCTGTGTTTCTATCTTGATGACTGAAACAGATGTGTTTTTCATTTCTTTACCATAGTGAAGACTGGTGGAAACATACTCAGCAGAAAACATAACATTGCCAGCATCTACAACACTTTGTAGTATTGTTTTGGTTGCTGCACTTTCCCGGTCACACTGGTCCTTCCGACATTGTGGCCCATTGTAGTCATATCGGAGCATCTTGATTGCTTTGGACTTGCACAGCTTGTGCATCGACTCAGCTTAATAGTTCCCACTGTAGCAGCTTGCATTATCAGACTTTGCCAAAAGCTTGCACACCAGAGGTTCATCTTGGCACAACTGTTCTAACACAACGTCAGCAATAGAAGTGACAGCGGAAATGCCCTGATCACACCTGTACAGAATGGTAAAGTCTACATGCTTAGTCAATCCATCATCTGCTTTCCTCAAAACAAAAACATTCACGTGCATGCTCATACCTTTCTTCCCAAAGTATTCATTTTGCCCTTCTCGATACCTGACTGGAATTATCTTTTAGGCAAAATCTTGCAACCAAAAGCACACTCGTGATTGATGATATCATAGGCGTAAAACTTTGCCTTCTTTTGATGTGCATCTCTTGTGTTTCATGTATTTCACAATGCTATGAATGGCCATTTCAACATTGTACATCAGATCAGGATTCTTCTTTTCACAAACAAGATCCTCGCATTTTTGCAGAGCCAGGCAGAGTTCATTGCAATCGTTGCAAGTATCTGCGGATATATCTGATGCAACACAACTTTCTCTTCTTTGGATCTGAAAGTGCAAATGCAGTGGAATCGGAACATACGTTACTTTGCTTGTAAAAGGTAATGAGTTTCGAGGTATCGCTTTCTCTTGTTCCAAGCAATCAGTCAGAGACTTCTGTGAAAAGTTTGATGCTACCTTCTGTAACTTATCAAACCCATTCATTGCAGCTGCAGCAGTGCCATCCAAGCCAGCAAGGCATTTACTCTGAGATGGATTGATGTTCCTCAGTATATTGAATAACATTGAATCCGACAGAGATTTGTAGTTGGTTATTTTGCACGCTTCTTTATAGAAAAAAAATTACATGGCTAAACTTAGCAGTTATGACAGCATGCACAACTTTTTGAATGTCACCCGAATCAAACTGGATCGCAGTGGTGCCATAAGTTATATCTTGCAGCAAGCCGTGCGAAAAAACTAAATCAATGAAGTGTTCTGCTTTATTCAAATCAAACCTGGTTCTCGTATGTTTCTCCTTTGTAGACAAAATAAGACCATCCGCTGACATGGACCATTTTTGAGCTTGATCTACAATATATTGGGAGCAATTGAATACGTCCATCAACTTATCTTTAGAATATTTTCGATCAACTTATGACAGTATCATCAATCGGGACAATGCATTACTGTCTTCGTAAAGTGCGGCCATCTTTTTCGGATCATCAGGAATCTTGTTGACATTTTCATTGCTAGAAACACCATCTATCAACTGAAATTGGTTCAGTAAATCTGTTTCTTGCCCTGGAGCAACAGCTAGTGCAAATTGTTGACGTGCTAAGGTCTTCCAACATTTCATTTGGTTGTAATCTTTCCTCACTGTTGCCAGGAGTAAGTTCACTTACATGCGTAATAAGCTGATACTGAGTAGGGCTTGCTTCAAGTGCCACTGTCATCTCAGCATCCTTTTCCACTGATCTAGTAAATTTGGATGGTGTGGTTATAACCTTACAAGAAACGAACACGTCATCTTCCTGACTGACACGTGGTCCTGGATATGACCTTAAACTATATCCGATGGTGAGGCCCCAGCTTGCGGGTTTTGGGGAGTGTGGAGCCACCCTTTAATTGCCATTGCTCCCAGGTCCACTCTGACCCGGAGTGGTAGTACCTGTTAGGGTCCTAACTATGGGTTAAATAGAAACTGACTTGGAAAAAAACAAAACAAATATATTCTATTAAAAAACTTTTCTTCAAAATCACTGACTTCGGCATTAAATAACCTGAAAAGGGTTGATATGCCGTAAAACAAAAACAACCAACCAATCCTGACTGACACACTCATCATCTGTGCACGCAATAGAAAGTCTATGTCGGTGACACAACATTGAACCAATCGGAATGTTCATTGCTAGCGCTCTCTTAATCGGGATAACTCTTTCTTTAACAATACCGATGGCAAGCACACAACTGTTCATCATCTGACATATGCCTACCAATCCTGTTCTCGATGAGTCTCTTCTCACTGCAATAATCTAAGCTCTCATGAGTTTTGAGCAAATTCAATGAAATCATGCGTGACTTCACATTTTCATGCAGCTGGGCCAGACAAAATATTCCATCAATTGGTGGTTTTGTCTTTGCTTCAGCTCCACATTTTACCTCATGGAAAAAAGAACACCTTTCATACTTGCAATTTTGTTTGGCATTTTGATTTGTTCCCATGTCCGTCAATCTTCTCCCTGAAAAATCAAACAAAATTCTGATGTGAAGGCTGTACAGTGATAAGAACGACAAAAAGACAAACCGGACAAGCAGCTAAATCCCACCCCTTCACAGTAGAGATCCCTAGATGTAAGAGAGCCTTCTACTCCATTAGTTTCTTCCCCAGAACCACTAGACTTTAGAATTCCCTTCCAGGACCCTGCTTCCCCAACTGTACTGACATGCAGAAGTACACGTGTAACGTGAACCGACATCTTGCTGCCCAACTCCCTACATAGTACTCCTGTAGCTTATGTCCCTGATAGTAGCCCCCTAAAGTGGCAACATGCCTTGTTTGGGGTGAAAATGTAATTAAGAAAAAAAAAAACCCCACAAAGCTCACAATTTTTCCTCAGTTTCATTGGAAATTCCTTGCTACATATTCTGTTTTTTGGCACGCGTCACATGAAGGAAATCCATCTCCCCCTACACTATGGGTGCCCGAAAATTAATTGGATGCAAAAAAAAATACTTTGGGCGCTTCCAAATATGTGGGTCAAAAAATGACAAAAAAATCAGTTTTTATACTTTTTGAGGAATTTAATGAGGCTCTAGTGTAAAAATGAAGCAAGATTCCATAAGTTTTGTTTTCATAACCATTACAACATGCTATGATGTACAATTCTTCGCATTGCTTTATGTCCCAAAGGGTGGGCGTTTTCCGTTACACACTTTTTTTAACGCGTCATTTTGTACGTAGGGCAATGTTTGGGGCCAATTATCTCAAAATGCCCATAGTATTCCACAGGTTTGACAGCTGAAGGATTTTTTCTGTTAGGTATACTAACTGATGAATAATATCTTTTCATGGAATACTTGGGGCGCTTTAAAAAATTGGGCTGAAAAATGAAAAAATTTCACATTTTCAGAGATGTAAAAAAAAAGTGATGCCAGAGGTATTCTATGTAAATTTCCATTTTCTCACCTTTTCCAGAGCTTGGCTGTTACATGCAACAAAAATAACCGTGGAAAAGTGTCGGCATTGTGAGAAAATGCTTGACAAGGTTTTGATTTTTTACATTTTTTGGAATTTTTTGCCCTGGGTCTAAAAATAGAAACAGTCATAAATCCCGAACCCTCAAAATTAGGCAAAATTTTTGTTTTGAAATTCTCTTTCAAGGTTATTACCCACAATGTATATGATTTGAGGCAAAATCGGAGGGGGTCACTTCTCGAAGTTCCAAAAATTGTCTGGTTTTTACAAGAAGTGACTCTTAGGTGGAGAATGAACTTTAAAATGGTGTACTTTTTTTTTGTAATTGATATTTATATATATAATTTTTTGCCTACAATCCTCGTCCCCCTTCTTTATTTTTGGGTACAAATATGCTTAAAATAATCAGCCAAAACTGAACAAAATATATTGCGTTTGTTTTTTTTGTTTTTTTTTAAATTCGTTGAATATGTTAATAATAATTATCTTTCAGATTAGCAAAAAAAAAAGATAAAATAAATTATATTTTCATTATTTTTACGAAAAACACTACTTTCAAATCTTTGAAAAATAAATTCATAATTTTCTATTAGCTAATATACTATTATATAGGAAATGCTTTGAAGAATCGATACCAAAAAAGAAAAAAAATCAATAAATATCTGTGCATTTTGCTAAAAATACAATGATTTTTTTCAGCAATTTGTTACGCGATAATCACTTCATCTATGAAAGACCATACAACCTAAAAACAGTTGTTCTGTATTTACAAACAGTTGTTACTTCCCCCTTTTCCTAAATTATGTCCAAGTCTGCCACTACGCGATCTCACAATTTTAAGGGTTAACAAATTCTAATGAAAGTCTTTTTCACAACTTATGCGATAAAAAATTGGAGAAAAAACAATTTTATATGGTTTATGGAAAAAAACAGTTTTATATGGTTTATGGAACAAGTATATGGTTCATAGGTTACAAATGAGAAAATGATTGTAATCATGATATTAAAAATGCATTCAATTTTTAAAAACAAAAGAATTTATGGTTGATGTAAAACAAAAAAAAAGCCAAAAATAAAGCAGTTTTAGTTTATTTTTATTTACAGGTTTTTACTAGGAAAAATTTTAAGCTTGAAAGAAATTATTGCGAAGGAAAAAATATAAAGTGAAAATAACATCATATTGAAGATATTTCACCATTAATGATGTTTGAAATTCTAATTTAATTCAATTATTAAAAAAGATGTATTTGCGTGTTTGGTTACATTAAAAAAAATATTTTAAGGGTAAGAGAAACCACAAAAGAAGGGGAGGTTATCCATCGTTGTCGATGAAGACCAGAAACATCACTGGTTTTGGGACTAAGATCAGAGTGTACTATCTGTTCTGATACTACATTTAACCTTTCCTCGTTCAATGAAGGAGTATCTTTCTAGACTGAGACAATTTTTATATTTGTTCTTATCCAGATTGCCCCATTTTTGAGAGTCTGATTTTCCCCACATTAAAAACCGATCTTGTGTCTAACTCTGCCCTCCTGGGGAGGCAAGTAAATAGGAACATTATTGGTTTGTCAACTATCTGATGATGCTGTGACTTACGCTTGACTTAGTTAAAAGTGTGGGGACTTGCATCTACCACACTTTATCGTCCTTATATTTTTATATTTGCTTTTTTAAAAAAAAGCTACATTATATAAAGTGTTGGTCATCTGTACCTTAAAATTTGTTTGACGTCACTTTCGCTGAATGGCTTTGTAAACAAAGAAGTCTGACTCTTAACAAAAGCTCTCTTTGTACTTGTCACGGAACGTATTTCAAAGATTACGGAAATTGATCAAGTATTTTTTTTTTAAACTAAAAACAAAAAGAAAACTCCAAATTTACGATTTTTAGTGATTTTACTACTAAACTGTATGGAACATAAGATTGATTTTTGACCTTGACACTTTGATTTGAGTTGTCTCCCCTTATTTATTTCAGAATTATTTTTTTTTTACTTCCACTGTAGCATTCATCGTTAAATTAACAACTATTTTATAGGTTTCCAGATATACTGAAAGCGAATATCACATTCAAATTTGGGACAGACAAGTAGTTTTCTGGGTATTAATAGCTTTATTATCCAATGTAATTCATTATGTTATTATTGGCAGCCATGTTTTTTTCCCAACTAAAAAGTACTAATGTGCATGCGTTTTGCAAAACTCCACCCTCCTCCCCATGTTAAGAATGGTGAATGCCATTCACTTTCCTTAAGTAATACATTGGAAAAAATGTCTTAATATCCAGAAAATTATTTGTCAGAACCAAATTTGAATGTGATATTAATTTTCAGCAGACCCAGTGGAAAAAAAAAATTACCTTTATTTCATCTGATTTGATCATGGCTGACAAAAACACTATGACTCACTTAATCGTAAAATTTGATTTTCTTGAAAAAAAAAAATTTACTTGATCAAATTACGTTATATTTGGAACTAGAAATACCCACCTGTGGGACACTGTTCCATTGGCCTGCTTCTCGGCAGACTACAACATCGTAGCTAATGTATACAAGTTCTTGTTGAACTGCCCCCTTAAATAATCAAATTCTACCCAACTTACACCGTTAACGATTGCTACACTACCACCTTACATTCATTAATCCTTTTTCTCGAGTGGCCTTCAGGCCTTGATAAGTTGTGACTCTTTTGTAATATATATATCATCTTTGTTCTGTAAGGAGTACATACATCAAACATACTTTTCTGTATTTTCTTTACTTTTAATTGCTGCCATAATTCTGAAATGCGCCTTTTCTTTTTACACAAAATAACAAGTCATTTTTTCTTTTAATATTTATTAGCCTTTTTCCCAGGTAAACTTTTCTTTGGAATAACTATGTAGTGGACCATCTTGCATGAATTGAGCATCAGTTTTTGAGTGCCATAAGAGATTAAAAAAAGGCAGGGAGTCTGTAAGGGAGGATGAGAGGTGTGGGTTGGTTGGTTGGTTTTGTTTTACGGCATATCAACCTTTTTCAGGTTATTTACTGCCGAATCTAGTTATTTTGAGGAACGATTTTAATGGAGTATATTTGTTTTTTAAGTCGGATTCTATTTAACCCATAGTTGGGACCCTAACAGGTACTACCACTCTGGGTCAGAGTGGACCTGGGAACAATGGCAATTAAAGGGTGGCTCCACACTCCCCAAGACCCGCAAGGCGGGGCCTCACCATCTGTAAATATAAAAGCGAAAATGTATGTATGTGTGTTCGCTTTTTCTGTGTCTACAAAAGGCTTCTTTCAGAGAAGCGGTCGGTCGGTTCACAACTTTTTAAAACTTTTTATATCACATACAAATCGTAATATCTCACAGTTAACAACGAAGCTCGCCTGTCTATTTAATTTGCTCGATTTCGGGAAGATAAATATTCAATATTTGTCGCTCGCGGCATGTGGGTTAGTCTTTTTCCTATAACATCTTGGGGGTGGGAAAAAGCGTTCAGCAGTAAATGAATACTATCCCGCAGTCAAAATTGACCTCATTAACTCATTAAAATGGGCACCTGCTAAAGTCAACTAATTAAATAAATTCAAACATGTTTCCGTTAGCATCTTGCAGTGGGGCAATGGTTAACATCGCACTTTTTTTTTTCACACTTTAATTTACAACTTTGCCTCAAGGGTTCGGGTTCGGGTTCGATCCTCATACTTACATTTTTTTTTTAACCGCCCCCTAAACACCCGAGCAACGCCGGGTACCCCTCACTAGTTGGATATAGTTTTAGGTCATATCCAGGACCGAGAGGTGTGGGAGGAGTAAAGAAGTCAGAACGCTAGAGTTGATTGGTCAAATAAAGATTTTCATGGATAAATACCGTATTGTGCGTCTATAGAGACAATAAGTGCATAGTTTGATGTCAGTGTGGGAACTGTACACACAATTATTTGCGAGGAACTGAAGATCTGTGCAAAGTTTGTCCCAAGGGTATTTCATCCTTGTCATGGACTATTTGACCAAGATAGGCATCAAGACAGATTCTCACTCTCTGTATAGTTTAGACCTTTCTCTCTGTGACTTTGGTTATTCCCTAAGCTCAAACAAAACCTTAGAGGCTGCAGTTATGAGATAATTGAGATGATGAAAGAGGCTGCGATGAGGGTCATTGACATACTCACACAGGAGAACTTCCACAGAGCTTTCCAGAAGTTGTTGGAGCAGTACAAGTGTATTAGGAAATTACTTCTAAAGGGACTAGAGTTTCATGTGCTCAATAAAAATAAATAAAAATGCCCATATGAAAAAAGTCTGGAAACTTATTCAAGGCAACTCATATGTTAAATTTCAAAATTTTTACTTTGTTACAAAAATTGAAAATTTTTTTTGAACAACTTTCTTTCATTAGGAAAAGAGAAATTTTGCATAAAAAACTAGTATTTTCAATTTTCACTTTTGATCTTTTTAAATCTCTATTAAAAATAAGCCTATTATGTGTTATGATTTTCTTTATTTTAATTTGATAAATGTGTAACAAAAGCTCATTTGTTGATGGCGTTAGTTGAGATTTTTGATTCGGTCCTGACTTCTGCAATTGCATTTGTCTGCCTCTGATGTACACTCTCTAAATCTCCTAACTGAAAACCAAAAAAAAAAAAATGGTTGCTTCGCAGTCATGAACAGGTGCCAAATATTTTAATTGCTTCAAATAAGTTATTGTCAATTGTTCATTATTTATCATCACCACTTTTTTCACCTTTTTATATGGACCATTTTTTCTCAGTACAATCATCAATATTTTTGCTAGATAATTACATTTTTATTCATCCCAAATATTTTAGATTTTAGAGGCAGGATCAGTTTCCAATATAATATATCTCTTTCTCTCTCTTAATCCATATCTCTCTTTAATTCTCTTTCCCTCCCTCTCTCTCTTGTGAGGTCTTTTTGTTTTTCAGGTTAATTCTTATCACCTTCAAAATGGTCTGTCGCTTGACATAAAACATGTGGTTTACTGCCAATAGTTTCATGGATGTCAAGCCAGACCTCATGGTACCAAATGTCCACTTCGTTTGAAAATAATTTTTTTTTCTACAATGTCGCAATAAAAACACATTCTATCATTTCTCTGTGTCAAACAGTTTACCTAACCCTTAGCCTGTAAACAAGGTAATTTGGTACTGCCTGGTGCATGCAACAGCTTTACAGTATTATTTGGATTCTTCGGACTACTGTTATGCAACCTCCAACCGTCTTCAGGTGTTTGCTAGAACCTATGGCACATTGGTTAGAATACTTGGAAAATCAATTATAAAAATGATATTTTTCTGAAGGTTGAAGGTTCAATTCTCAGTGTGGGCGACTGAAAAATATACAATTGCCAATTACTTAGGACCTCTATTCAGTCATGGCTGATGGAACAAGAGCATGCTACTCCTTTTAAGTAAATAAAAGGCTCTGTTCAAAATTCTATCCAGATTCCTGAGTTTGACAGAAACATTCCAGAGTTTGACAAGGTATACCTGAAGAAGGTTGGGGGTTACATCAACCGAAACATTGTGAAAATGACACTCAAAATGAGAACAGTAGTCCAAAGAATCCAAATAATACTTTAATCTTTCTTGTAATGATTTTTCTTTATAAAACTCAAATATTAAATAGCTGCTCAAAATGTCTGGACTTTGGCATATTAATATTCGTGGGTTATGTAGTAAATTCGATGAACTCAAATCACGTGTAATGCTTAGCCTCTCTCTGTATGTCTTTGTTGCTGAAACGTTCTTAGATTCTAGTGCGCTTGTGTAGTGGATATTCCTGGATATGTTATTTTACACACAGATTGGCACGTTAATGCCTCTCATGGTGGCCTTCTGATCTATGTTAAAAACGATGCCATTTTTAAGCGACTTGATTTCTTTGAGTGCAAAGATCATGAGGTTATCTAGTTATCTATTTCTACCCATTCAGCAACTTTGCTGACTGGTTTTGCATATCGATCATTGATTACTTACATGCCTATTTTGCTGCACATCGAATCATCTATTGACTCATACCATGTACTGCATAACACTACATATATGATACTTATCGATTTCAACTGTCAGAACTCAAATTGATTAGCAACCCACTCAGATGATCATAATGTTTCTTATCTGACTGACTTTTGTGCTGATTTTAGTTTGACTCAAATTGTAAAGACTGTGACGGGATTCCCTTACGGTCCTAATGGACATCTATCTTTATTAGATTTTATTTTAACATCTGGTCCTGATATATTTAATGTACCATCATCGGACCCTCCTGTGGGTACATTAGACCATGCAATTGTTTTCTTTGGTTTAAATGACGCTACGAGTTCAACTGAAAATCTTGAAGTACCAAAACAGATTGACTTTGCCTCTATTGTCAGTTGGTCTCTGATTCAGCAATCAATTCTCTTCCCTGGGATATATTTTAGGAATATGACAGTCCTGATATTGCTTGCAATTTTCTAACCTCTCAGCTTGGCTTGGTAATATTCACTCATGTGCCGAAACATGCTGCAAGATTGTATTATCACTCATTGCCATTTGTAGCACCAGAATTCCAACCCTTGTTCCTGATTAAGAAATCTGCCTGACCTTGATATTGATTGTATGGTTCTGAGTACGATCTACAATTGTTTCGAAACACATAAAACCAACTGTCTTCTGAAATAAAACGTATCAAGGCAGACAGTTATCGTCACCAGGCCGACAAGATCATTGATAGTCCCTCATCACGCAGTTATTGGTGACTGCGAAAAAACTCTGTTTTCTTCGGAACTTGACACCATCCCTGATCTGTTTGATTGAACAGTTACTGCCAGCACATCATTTGATAAATCGACACTTCTTAATCAACATTATGCAGGTGCAACTCCTTCGAGTGCAGTGCACTGCATTATGCTTCGCTACCATCAACAGGTTCACTCTTACTGATATTTGGTTCACGCCAGATATTGTTTTTGCAAAACTGAATAAACTTGACACTAGAAAGAGTATGAGCCCAGTAATATTCCCAATATTCTGCTTAATTGGTGTGCTCACTCATTATCAAAGTCCCTTGCTCATTTGTTTAATCTGTAATTTGTGTCTGGTCGCATGCCTCTTCTATGGAAGCCCTCCACCGTAATTCCGCTCTGCAATAAGCTCATCCACCCGTTTCAGTTCAGTTTTCTAAAATCACAATTTTCTGTGGAACAAGCTGCCTGTCTTTATCAGCACTTGGCCTCCGAACGTGAAGCTAAAAAGGACACAATTTCGGCATTTTTAGATCTTACCAATACATTCCTCACTCAGGCTTGCAGCAGAAACTACCCTCATTCGACATTTGAGGCAAGCTCTTTTCTTGGATCTGCAACTATCTATCTGACTGGCTACAGGCTACTTTTGTTAGTGGCTGTTTGTCGAATGAGCTTCCTGTCTGAGTTGGGATGCTGCAGGGGAGTGTTTTTGCACCAACATTATTTTTTCTCTTCATCAACAACCTGCTAACTTTAATGGACAGTGCAACATTTCATATTAACAGTGACAACTTGACTGTGTTCCCAAGCTCTTATGCTGATGACACATGAATTTCTGTGTCACGCCCAAACCGTTACATAGCGTCAACATACCTGCAGTCATTGCTCGTTTTTGCATCTGAGTGGGTGGGACGGGGACATACAGTTGTGCTATTGTCCTCTAGATATCTCTTTCCTGTTTCTGTGATTTCGTTTCAAAACAAATTTGTGCCATTCTCGAAATCTCAGGTTTGACAACCACTTGTCTTGTTTATCCAATAAGGTTAATGAGCTTTGCGTATTGCCTATCCTGAGCTACCAAATTTCTCATGAATGGCATTTGCTGACTAGGTTTACAAGGCAATGATTCATCCCCACTGGGTCTCTAGTGTTTGCCGGAGTTAGTAAGGTATTCTCTGATTCTCTTGAAGGTGTACAGTGGTCATGCCATCAGATATATACTTCGTGTTCCTTACTGCGACCCTATTATCTTTGGAGTATTATAATCAGCTTGCATTAGATCTGCTGTCTACATGCCGGAATGTGATAGTTGCATCTGTTGCCTATAGGTTATTTCATGGTTCTTGCTCCACTGCAATGCTTAAATACTGTCCTGTGCTGCGGCTGAACAGGCCAAACCTGCAACGATATACATTCACATTAGACTTGCAGCATAATCAAACTGGTGTTTGCTCAGAGATGTACTGGTGATCCTTTTTCGCATTGTGTTCTGCAGTCCTGAACGTGCTACCTCAGAATTGTGTGAATGAACATGGATCACTGTCACAGTTTCAGAGTTCTGTATTGGCTAACTAAGATGATGTTCCTAAGTTTTATGCATTCCCCAATTAGCTTAGCCTCTATCTATTGCTAATGGTTTTATGGTTTGATTAAAAAAAATGTCCAATTATTAGAAATTGCACATTTTGCATGTTAAAACAGGCTAAAAGTTTTAGCCCGTTGATTTAGAATGAGTGCTTTATGTCAAATTGATTTTTGAATACTTACTTACACATAATAATTTCATTTATGCAGATTGTGAATTAGAATCAATCTTCTATTGATTATTATATATTACGAGGAATAATTTACCCGGTGGAGTAATTTGCAAAAAAAAAAAAAAAAAATTGATGATGATATCATTCAACAAATTATGTCTGTGTTTGTTTACAATATCATGTCAGCTGATATTTGGGGCTTGACGATCTTAAACATAGTCTTTCTTCTGTAATAGATAAAAAGGAAGAATTTTTATCTATAACAGAAGAAAGACTATGTTTAAGATTGGAATTTTGGATTTTCATCAGATGAATTTCTGTACAAAACATATCTAAGAACACTGCCAGACATATAAATTACCTTTGTGTGAAATTTACGAACAATAGTCTCAGCCATTTTGAAATCTATGAGGAAGGAACTCACACAGACAAAGTGATAAGAATAGAGATTAATGCAGTATTTTCCATTTCTAAAAGTAATCAAGATCTCTTATATTTCGAAATGTGATAAACTCTGCAATGTATTTACTATGTTTAAAAAAAATAAATTGTTAGTGTTAGGGCCCATCTAACGAGAAAAAAGAACTGGCAAAAGAGTTATTCCCCTTGGGGGGACGAGTCAGTCTGTCAGCCAGGGCACTCGAGAGATAAAACAAGACAGTTCCGATCATTACGCATTCAGCGGCTCATTTTTCTTTCTTTACATGGAGATCACCACTTATCAAGGCCCAGAAACCACTCTGCGATAAGGGTGACCGCGTGTACAGTAATCAATGGGATAGTATCGTAGTAATAGTTAGTATTGGAGATTTGATAAAGTGTCTTACTGAAGGGGGCGATTCAGCAGGAATTTGTTTATGTTGGACTTGAAGACATCCAAGTTGTAGACAGGTGAGAAACAGGCAAACGGAAGAGAATTCCACAAGCATGCACTTCTAAGAAAGAAGCTTTGTTCATGGAATCTACGTTTTGATTTAGGCACAGATAAAGAGTGGAGAAAATTACTATTTTCTATCGAACTCTCTTTTAAATAAAATTGTTAAACGTTTCCCCTTGTTTTTGCATCATTTTTAGGTGGCGATTTCACAATCAATTTTCATTCTAAACATATAACAGTTAGTGACAGACAAACGGATAGAAAGACAGATAAAATCTCTATATAAGATAAAAAAGAATTTGTATTTGTTCTCCCCCCCCCTTTTTTTAGTATCTTTCCTAACTTGAAAAAAAAAAAAAATGTCTAAAACTGTTCTGTCAATGTTTTAGAATTATCAAGCAAGTTGGAATTTCCTAGCATTGGTTAAGGCATGAAGATTCATTCAGTCAACTCATTTTTGACCAGGAACAAAGTGTAGTGTCTGTTCTGATACATTTTATCTTTTTTTTGTCTTTGATCAGTGAAAGAGAAATCCTACTAGTCTGAGGTAGTTTAAAATTTCGTCCCAATCCAAAGTGCTCCTGTTAGGGAGCGTGATTTCTCACATATTTAAAAACCGACATGTCTAACTCTGCCCTTATCGGAAGACAAATAAATTGGAACTCATTTTTCTATGCTTTTTATCTTTTTCTAAAAAAGTTTATTTTTTTTCTTTTTTTGCTGCTCTTTAATCGTTTTCTTTCCTAATTACTAAATTACAACCACAAAATTCTATGCAATTTACAAAAACAATACCGCTTCATATTCAAAAGTATAACGTATTTAAAATTTTGAACAAAAACTCAATATCCTAATTAAAAAAAAATTCATGTAAGGGGGGATAACTATCTTTTACTCATCTAAGAGGAATAACTTGGTATTTCTTAATTTTCTGAAAAGGGAAATAACTCAGTTTTGACTTTCGAAATTTTTAGCAATCTACTAAATTAAGTTGGTTTTAAGTGAAAACAGTTTTATTTTCAAATTCTGATAAAAATCAGCTGTTCTTTCTATTTTTGTAAAGTTTGCAGTATTCATGCAAAACAGAATAAAGAATATTTTTAATTCCTAACCTCTATGTTATGCTAATAAATTGTTTATACACTATTTTTTTTTTTTTTTTTTTTTTTTTATACTTTTTATTGTACTCTAAAACATTGTATCATCGTTTTGGGTGGGTTGCTCCAACCAAATTGACTCTTTCCACAGGTGTCTATTTTCCATGTCATTAGGAAGATCTGCAAGTTGTAAGCCAGTGTCTTCTGTCAATTTTGTGTACGTCTTGACAGGTCTTTTTACTTTAGCGGTTCCGTGTTTAGCATCTCACAGTAACACATCACTGACGACCTCATCTTTTCTTCTGTAGCAATGTCCGACATATTGTGTTCTTTAGACGTGAAACTACTCTGCATCACACTAAATTAAAATCACTGTATGCTGAGTATATTTACAAACTAATTTAAACTTTGTGTGCAAGTATAAATAATAAAAAAAAAATCTGACATGAATTTAAAATGGAAAAAAAAAAAGAAACAAAATACTCGATGATTCATCTATCCAGTGGGTTTTATTCAAACGACTGTTTTCAAGTGTGAAGTATATCCCTTCAGTTTCCAGATCGTGTTGGATATTCAGGATAGAAATATGGATCATTTTGTCATCTTTTTATTGTAGTTATTCCATTCGTAAATTAGTTGTATAATACGTTACAATTAAAGGCAGCCTATGACTAATTTACGAACTATAAGAAGAAGGTGACAAAACGATCTATATTTCAATCCTTAATATCCGACACTAATGGAGCTAAAAGGATATACTTCACATTTGAAAACAGTCATTTAAATAAAATGCACTGTACAGATGAATCATTAAGTATTTTTTTTTTTTTTTTCCATTTCAAATTCACAAGTATAAATATAAAAGTAACTGCAACAAAAAAACAAAAAAAAAACTAAATATTTTAGTTTCTACTTTTATATATTTTTACCTTTCTGTTCAAAGTAATGAACCAGAAGTTGGTAATTGTGCATATTACAAACCAAATTTCTCACAAATATCCACTCAAGTTCGACCAGCACCTGACATCGCTGGCAAAATATGCCAAACACCATTAAAAACGCTTGTAAACTTGCTCAAATTATTGTTTTTTTTTTGTTTTAAATATTATTTACAAGTTAAATTCAGTTTTTACAATATTTTTGTTTATTAAATTATAATGTAAGTACAGAATAAGTACAAAATACCCTCCGTTCCCCATACAAAGAACGGCTTTCTAAAGAATGTTATTTCAGTGCGATAACATAGATGTACAAGTATCTGCCATTACTCGTCCAGTCATACTGAATATTTACAAGAAATCTGGTTCTTAAGAAAAGGAAGAATTTTTTTTTTTATATATATAAAGCCAAAGGAAATAACATTAAACCACGTTCCAATAGACCTGTTTGCAAATTTAGCTGCTTCCACTGCATGAACTCTTACTCACCCCCACCTCCAGTAACAAACAATCAAATAGCAATGTCCCGTAATCACTTTGAGGAGTATAATTTTTCAGTAGATATATAACCTTTATAAATTAACCCAGTAACATTAACTACCAACGCAGGGTCGCAGAAATACCTGGATTAGGACCCAGGCATGGGGAAAACCCTCTCGGTTCTGATGGACCCGTAGATCTTTCCAGGTCATCCGTCTAGGAGAAGGAAAACTCTGAAGCTAAACATAAGGGGAGGAAGGTCTCTCCAGTCTTGGATGACAACCTTCCTAGAGCTGGTGACTCAAACAAATTACCAGTCTGCGATTTGTGTTCAGAAAATAATTTGAATAAAATAAATTCACAGATTATGAAAATATTAACTTTTATCTTAAACTAGCGGGGAGTACCCGGCGATGCCCGGGTGTGATGAGGTGTGTATGGTTTTGGGTAAATCCAAACTCCCGGGGGGGGGGGTTTAAAATAAAAACAAATGTTTTGGTAGGTGAGTATGCGGATCGAACCCTTGAGGCAAAGTTGGAAATTAAAGTGTTAAAAAAAAAAAACGTGCGACGCTAACCACTGAGCCACCACGACATACAAATGAACATGTTTGAATTTATTTATTTAACTATTGACAGGTGGCAGCAATAAAAGTTAACTCTGCTGCTTCTATTTGACGTGGGCTTAGAACTAATTTAGCTGATGTTGAAGCATTTCTCCTAACAAATACCCCGGATATCTTAGCACTAAGCAAGACTAACCTACACTCCTCCATCCCGTCTAACTACTTTAACATGCCTGGCTATCTCCCACTCTGCCGTAAGGACTCTGACAGACATATGCATGGACTTGGAGTCTACATTCGTAACCCCCTCCCCCTGACTAGAGAAACAAACCTAGAAACGGACGATCAAGCCTTTATGTGCTTTAGACTAAACATACAACACATTAGCTACTTTTATTTTCTCTACCGCTCTCCCTCGACCCAGGACTGCACCATAATAAACAAAGTCTCTGACAGCATAGACACAGCACTCTCCCTTGACACTAGCGCACAAGTACATGTATTTGGTGACTTTAATGTTCACCACAAAAACTGGCTTGGATTCTCTACTCACACAGATACAGCGGGCAGCACAACACATAGTTTTGTTATATCTCACTCCCTATCACAAATGGTTACGTTTCCAATCCGTTTCCCTGACCAGCAAGAACAACACGCATCACTTCTAGATCTGTTTCTGACTACAGTTCCCGTGGATAGTACAACAAATGCTGACAGCCCACTCGGGAACGCTGACGATGCAGTGATAATGGTAGAAATCGCCCTAAATTCTAGACCCAAAACTGAAGAGCCAGTGCTGAAAACGACGAGATATTATAAAAAGGCTGACTGGGAAGCCATCAGAGATCTTATCAGAGATGCCCCATGGGGAAATATTTTTTCTCTTCCAGCTGAACAGTGCGTAAATAAGACCACTGAATGGTTCAAAACAGGAATGGAAGCACATGTTCCCATGGTTTACTTCGACTTGCGCAACTGCTATTGCTCAAAGGCGGCATGCATACCGCAGATTTAACCGACATAAGTCCAGTTCAAACAAACAGAAGTATATAGAAGCTAGAAGTAACGTTAAGAAAGAAATAGCGACAGCTAAGAGAGAATTTACTGAAACCACTAAAAAACGCATCGAAGCACAAAAATTAGGAAATCGTGACTTCTGGAAAATCTATAACAGTGTAGTAAATAATGGACAATCAACAATTCCCCCACTAACCAACAATCACGAGGTTGTTTGCTCAACAACCGACAAGGCTAATATGCTTGCCAGTCGGTTTGCCTCGAACTCCACACTGGACCCTTCCAACCACCCCCTGCCTGACTTTCCTTTGCGGACAGACGCCACGCTAGACGATCTAAAAATCACCCCTGCTCAGGTACATGCTATCATAAAAACCCTTGACACTTCAAAGCATGTGGACCTGATCTCATCCCAGCTGTGCTATTAAAAAAGTGCTCAGCCGAAGTAGCTCCAGTTCTCTCCAAACTCTACAACAAATGCCTTAATGAATCATGCTTTCCGGGCTGTTGGAAAACTGCTTCTGTGGTACCAGTATTCAAGAATTCTGGCGAAAGAACTGACCCATAAAATTATCGACCCATTAGCCTCCTCCCACTTTTCGCCAAAATATTTGAGACCATAATTAACCATGCTCTAGTCTGTCACCTTACAGATGCTAAACTTCTGACTGACAAACAATATGAATTTAGACAAGCCCGTTCCACAGCTGACATCCGCACTTTAATCTCTGAACGTATATACCATTCACTGGACAAAGCGGGGGAGGGCAGAGCGGTAGCTCTAGATATATGTAAGGCTTTTGACAGGGTATGGCACAAGGGTCTCCTCAGGAAAATTAAATCATACGGTATCACTAGTAGAATACTTAACATAATTAAATCCTTCTTAGATAAGAGAAAAATCCAGGTTTTCCTCGATGGTTGTGCATCTACACAGTGTGATATAAATGCGGGAGTGCCTCAGGGGTTTATCCTTGGACCTCTATTGTTCCTAATATTTATTAATGACCTCCCCGACAAAACTGCCTCTGAGATGGGTATATATGCTGATGACACCACACTCTATAACAGGCATGACAGGAAAACAAATGAACACATATCTAAAGAAATGGCAAAAACACTAGAGGATGACCTCCAATCTGTAGTGGAATGAGGACATAAATGGACGGTCACGTTCAATGCTGCCAAGACTAAACTTGTTTCCTTCAATAATTACAAGAAACCTTCTCTGCCACCAATAGCAATGGCCAGTGACTCCCTGTCTGAAAGTACATCTTTCAAACTGCTTGGCCTAACGTTCACAGGAAACATGAGTTGGAACAATTATATTGAAAACATTGCCAGGGCCGCTGCGAAAAAGGTAGGCTCTCTCTACCGTGCTAGAAAACTACTGACACCTGAAAGTATCCTGTACCTCTATAAGGTCACCATTCGCCCATGTATGGAGTATTGTTGTCCCATTTGGGCTGGTGCATCTGCTGCTAGTCTCTCGCTCCTAGACAAGGTTCAAAAGAGAGTCGCCAATCTGATAGGCCCTGAACTGGCATCTAAGCTTCAGCCTCTGTCCCATCGACGAAACGTTACATCCCTCTGCCTGTTCTACAAGTATTTTAATGGTGAATGCTCTGACGAACTGCAAACACTTGTACCCCCATGACGTAGACACCCTCGACAAACCCGACATGCAGCTAAATCCCACCCCCACACAGTAGAGATCCCTAGATGTAAAAGATCTTTCTACTCCAGTAGTTTCTTCCCCAGAACCGCTAGACTCTGGAATTCCATTCCAGGTCCCTGCTTCCCTAACTGTACTGACATGCAGAAGCTCAAGTGTAACGTGAACCGACATCTTGCTGGCCAAATCCCAACAAAGTGCCCCAGTAGTTGTTGCCCCTGATAGTAGCCCCCTACACCAAAGTGGCAATGTGCCTTGTTTGGGGTGAAAATGTAATAAAAAAAAAGTAATGACTGCAAATGGCTAGGAGGAATATCTTTTATTATAAGAGTTATTCCCCTTAGTTGAATTTTCTTTTATGGTAATTATTTAAAAATATGCACCTATTAACACACCGTGAGACACCATCCACTATGTTAATATGCAATCCCTACAGCTATGTACCTAGAAAATGGAGCCATAAAACCTGACATAGTGACATGCGACAAGAATGTGAAAGAAGCAACCTTAGTAAAAGTTAGTGTCCCCAGTGATGCTAGTTTAAACAAAGCTGAGGGGAGAAGATAATGAAATACCAAAGTCTTATGTATGACATGAAAAGAAACTGGAATCTAAGGAAGATCTCTATCATTCCAGTAATTATAGGTGTAACTGGACTCCTGAAAAAGAATTAAAAAAAAAAACTGCCTGGCAAATGTACCTGGTGAACCAAGTACAAGAGAGATTCAAAGAATTGCACTTAAAGGGATGGTCAGAATCTTAAAAAGATCTCTCGGTTGGAATATATAAATTAGTGGGTGAATACTTGGTATCCTATCGGATGCCCTATCCACAGCTTGAACAAACTGATAAGAAAATTGGAAAAAAAAAAAAAAAGACCAGATTTAGTATTTTTTTAAAGATAAATTATAGTCAAATATACTAGTCTATTTCAAAGACCTAGTACAACAATAGTGGAAATTGGCAATTTTGTCCGCTTAAATGCTATTTAGATCCAACATTTAAAATTTGAACAACACACACACACACACACACACATATATATAACAACTAGTTAATAAGACATGTTAAAAAACACTTTGAATATATATATATATACTAGCAAAAGTACCCTTTGCTTTGGTTTTGATACCCCGAAATTCGAAGCTATCTCTTTACAACCCTTCCTTTTCATAACCTATCATACTTTCATAAATCAGAGTCCATTTTCTGTAGGCTGTTTTTGAACCCAGTCAACAACGGGTACTTTTGCTAGTATATATATATATATATATATATATATATATATATATATATATATATGATAATATTTACATCTAGACAATAGATTTAAGGCTAAAAGTTTTCCTATAATTGTCTGCAAGGACCCAAAGCACAGTACTTGGTAAAATTCAGTTGTAAAAGTTACACTCTTCTGGAGGTTGAAGGTTCAATCATCAGTGCAAAAATATGAATCACTTGGGACTTTTACTCAGTCATGGTTGACGGAACAAGGGAATGCTACAACCATGGATTAAGTTAAGTGTTTGAAATTTCATGCAGATTTCAGAATTTTTCAGTTTTAGTATTTACTCTAAAAATATTTTTGAATTAATATTTTTATTTTAACTAGCAGGACCTGTGGAAATTCTACAGTGGCATCTTTCATATGTAATATATTTCCGCTGGATATTTTGGGAATGTTCAGTGTGAATGGAAACACTGCGATAATATTGTAGCCCTTTTTTTTTTTTTTATTAAAACTAAGTAATCTGGTTAATGTAATGTCAGATTATATCAATATCCTTATCAGAGTTTGTGACAGATTTTCATTGTATGGATGTCCAGCGCAAACAGAAACTCCATGATATCATTATACTATCTTTAGACAGAACAGATACTACTCTTGGATCCTAGCCAGAAGATCAAAAAGGTATATTTTACTTGTAGTTTCACATGCGGTCCATCATTTTCTTTTTTTATTTAAATTTTTTTTTTTTACATTGTGTCTTTGGTGATCGGGAAATCCTATTAAAAAGGAGGATAGAAGGTAACATACTATGAACATTAAATATTGTATCTATATACTCACGATTTAATGTTCATTGTATGTTATCACCTTCTACCCCCCTTTTTTAATAAATAGGATCTCCCAATTGAATAATTTATAATCTGGAAACCGTGACGCACCTACGTTAAAGGAGATACTACAGTATTAATGCATAGATTCTTTGTATTGAAGTTACTAACAGACTTATTTTCATCAAACCTTGATCCAATTAAGCGTGTCATCATTTAGGAAATAGACTTGGAAAACATCTATAAATATAAAAGCGAAAATGTATGTGTGTATGTGTGTTCGCTTTTTCTGTGTGTCTACAAAAGGCTTCTTTCAGAGAAGCGGTCGGTCGGTCGGTTCACAACTTTTTAAAACTTTTTATATCACATACAAATCGTAATATCTCACAGTTAACAACGAAGCTCGCCTGTCTATTTAATTTGCTTGATTTCGGGAAGATAAATATTCAATATTTGTCGCTCGTCGCATGTGGGTTAGTCTTTTTCCTATATAATCTTCGGGGGGGGAAAAAAAAAGCGTTCAGCAGTAAATGAATACTGTCCCGCAGTCAAAACTTGATCTCATTTAAAACGGGCACCTGCTAAATCCAACTAATTAAATAAATTCAAACGTGTTTCCGTTAGCATCTTGCAGTGGGGCAATGGTTAACATTGCACGTTTTTTTTTTTCACACTTTAATTTACAACTTTGCCTCAAGGGTTCGGGTTCTGGTTCGATCCTCATACTTCTTTTTTTTTTTTAGCCCCCTCCCCCCCCCCCAAACATCCGGGCAACGCCGGGTACCCCTCGCTAGTGTTTAAATAAAACAATGTATCAATATATATTGGATTGAAAAAATCAAAATAGAAATGAAAATAACAAGTTAGCTTGATACTCTAATATTTAACAAGTTAATTCATTCGATTAGCTAATTCAATGAGAGGAGGGGGTTAACTTAATTCTCCGAATAATGTTCGTTTACAAAAATTAAAATATAATAATATAAAACCTTATGTCTGGAATCCAGTAAGATGAAGAGATTACAAGAAAGATATACGTATTATAACATATTTAAATGGTCAATTACAGTGTAGAAAATTAATATTCGTAACTTCTTTACTAACTCAACATTTCAAATGTAAAGGAGATTTAATGGAATATTCGAATATCTATGTATCTCATATAGAAATCAAGTGTTAGCTCCCAAGAATGATCCCCTTGATTTTTGAGAATACCTCATGTCTAGAATCGTTATTCCAGTTTGGATCAAAATTCATTGCATGATTTTGATTCTGCTAGACTTTGGAACTCCCTTCCAGGATTCTGCTCTCCCAACTGTAGTGACATGCAGAAGTTCAAGTGTAATGTGAACAGACATCTTGCTACTCATCTCCCTTCATAATATCCCTGCAACTTATGTCCCCAATAGTAGCCCCCTACTTCAAAGTTCCACTGTGCCTTGTTTGGGGTGAAAATTGGATTAAAAAAAAAAAAAATTTCTAGAAAATGTCTAAAATTTAACACTTAAGCTAACGGGGTCTTCAGAAGTTGAAACTCTGAGAATCTTGCTTAATTGGTGTCTACTGACTATGGATCAAATTCAATGCATTCCGATATATTTGAATTTTAAATGAGATTATGCCTATATTATGTATTTTAAAAACTGTAGCGAAGTGGTATTCAACTGATGTGGGTTGAACTGACTTCCTCCTTTGAAGAAAGTTTCATAGATTATCAAATTCACAATTGATTCTTAGTTGCTTGTATATCTCGGTTAGGGGAGATAACAACGTAATGATTTTGCAGCTCTTGTAGAGAGGTGTCAATATGCGTCTATAGCATTTGATACTTCCAAATGGTCATCCACCTGGTACTGAGCAGTTGCTTAACTTCTGGATCTAATGAGTCGATGTGGTCGTGTTATACATCCCCAAAACCTTTAAAATACTCAACAGAAATTTAAAATTCGTGGAATATTTAATTGATGTCTGGTATATATTTGTTAAAATTTCATGAAAATTGGAGTCGTCTGAATTTTTATGAAGGGCTTGTTCTCGTTTCAAAAATGAAACTCCACAAATAAAAAGTTAAGTTAATTTATTTAAAAAATTTAATTATTTTTTTTATATATCTATATATCAATATGATAGCATGCGTGTTATTTTCTGTGTCATGCTTACATCCGGTCGTTTGTTATGTACTTCCATTTCTTGTAATAAATAATTTTACCAAGAATTCTTCATAAGTTTTGGTTTCGGTTTCGATTATAGCTGATGGCACTGAAGTCATCTATTTTTTTTTTTTATAAATAATTTTATCAAGAATTCATCATAAGTTTTGGTTTCGGCTTTGATCATGACTGCAGGAACTCAAGTTATATATATATATTTTTTTTTTTTCTCATAAGTTTTTATTTCAGTTTCGATTCAAGCTAATGCACCTAAGTTATGGATATATTTTCTTTTTTGTTTTTGAAATCATAACTTTATAATATATAAAAATCGATAGAACATTAACTATAATACTATATACGAAATCTGCAAGAATTAAAATATCATATTTAAGCGTACTTTACAATCGGACTTTGCCGGACATTCGTGCTAGCTTAGATAAATACTTTTGTAGTTTTAACAAAAAAGCTGCAATAATATCAGAGCGTCTCCACTTACATTGAAAATCTACAGAATGCCAATGTAATATGATGATCCATAATGAAACCATAATTTCCAAAAGATTCGAAATAAAATGTTTTAAAAACCCACGCATGTTTGACTTTACTTTTTCCACAATTTCCAGATTATAAATTATTCAACCAGGAGATCCTATTTATTAAAAAGGAGGATAGAAGGTGATAACTAAGGCTGTGACAACAGCATATTCTTTTCATTGTTTTGACTCTTGAGTATATATCCGTTAATATCTTATATGTTTTTATATAGAGTGATGTGGTTCTCGGTTGATTGACTGTGTCTTACTGTGTCGGATATATACTTGAAAGTCAAAAGAATGAAAAGGATATTCTGTTGTCACAGCCCAAGTAATAACATACTACAAACATTAAATTAGTATATAGATACTCGCGTTGTGATAATTAATCAGAATCGAGAATTGAAAAAATCGACAAATTTGGGGGTATCGGAATCGGAAAAATTGGTGCCTATTTTCCGATGCCAAAATGATTCTTTTAATTGTCTTTTTTATTTATTTTTTTTTTTTGTTTAAAGAAAAATCTTCCATTGCTGGCAATAAATAATAAAATAATAAATATTTATTGATTTTAAAATACCAGTGAAGCTAAAATCTATAGATCTTATTTATTAAAAAGGAAGATAGAAGATAACATACTGTGAACATTAAATTAGCATATCTATTAGTGATGGGACGATTCCAATATTTTTCCTGATTCCGATACAATTACCGATTCTGATTCTTTATAAATCTCTAAATATTTAACTATAGAATTGTTATTTTCCCCCGATTTCTGTAAAAAAAACACGTGTTAAATATGCAGATATTTTCATAAACGTGAATTTACACTTGTGAAGGATGATCTATAGATTTTAGCTTCACTGGTATTTCAGCCTCTGTCCCATTGATGAAATGTTTTATCCCTCTGCCTGTTTTACAAGTTTTTTAATGGTAGGTGCCTTGCCGAACTACAAGCCCTTGTACCTGTATCTGTATAAAAGCCAAGTACGTCCAAGAATGGAGTACTGCTGCCACATCTGGGCAGGAGCTGCTAAAAATAGCCTATCCTGCCTTGACAGAGTACAAAATAGACTTTGTGGTTTAGTGGGGGATGCCCTTTTCTCTTTCCTGCAACCTCTCTCATACAGAAGAGACGTTGCAAGCCTGTCTTTGTTTTATTGTTATTTCCATAGCAGGTGCTCGTCTGAGCTCCAATCCCTCGTCCCCCCTTGTCAATCTTTCACAAGAAACACCCGTCTGGCTGAAACTACTGTCAATAATTTTCCCCACTCTTTATATGTGCCTAAATCCAAACGTAGATTCCATGAGCAAAGCTTCTTTCTTAGAACTGCACGCCAATGGAATTCTCTGCCGCTTGCCTGTTTCCCACCTGACTATAACTTGGACGTCTTCAAGTTCAACATAAACAAACTCCTGACAAACCGCCCCCTTAAGTAAGACACTCTATCAAAACCCCCAATACTAATGATTACTACAATACTATCTCATTGATTACTGTACATGCAATAAGCCTTATCCTCGAGTGGCCTTCGGGCCTTGATAAGTGGTGATCCCCATGTAAAAAAAAAAAAAAAAACCCTCCCGACAAACCTGACAATCAGCAAAATCCTACCTCTACTCAGTAGAAATCCCCAGATGCCGGAAAACTTTTTACTCTAATAGTTTCTTCATCAGAACTGCTAGGCTTTGGAATTCTCTTCCGGGTTCCTGATTTCCCAACTGTACTGACATGCAGAATTGCAAGTGTAATGTGAATAGATATCTTGCTGCTCAACTCCTTGCATAGTATCCCTGCAATTTATGTTCCAGATAGTAGCCCCGTACATCAAAGTGACACTGTGCCTTGTTTGGGGTGAAAATGCAATAATATATATATATATACAACGAAACAGGACTGTATGTCGATGACTAAATAAATATATATATATATATATATATATATATATATATATTTATATACAACGAAACAGGACTGTATGTCGATGGCTACAAATATATATATATATATATATATATATATATATATAACGAAAGAGGACTGTATGTCGATGACCACAAATATATATATATATATATATATATATTCATCTGCTATCCTGCGTTTTTAAAAGATGGAATTGCCTGATCGTCAAAGACAAGATGCAAGAAAGCCAGCAAGGTTCACAAAGTTTTATAATTATATAGATTCAGATAATCCTACCTATGGAATTATATTTGACAACTTTGTTTGCATTAAATAATCCATAGATGGTTGACATGCAGTAAAACAAGCCAATTGTAATTGAGTATCTCTAAAAACAGTCAACCGCGATTTCTTTGTTTTGTGGGTTTTTTTAATTGCATTTTCACCCCAAACAAGGCACAGTGCCACTTTGATGTAGGTGGCTACTATGTGGGACATAATTTGCAGGGGTATTATGGGAGTTGAGCAGCAGGATGTCTGTTTGCATTACACTTGAACTTCTGCATCAAGGAAGCAGGAACCTGAAAGGGAATTCCAAAGTCTAGCAGTCCTAGGGAAGAAACTATTAGAGTAGAAGGCTTTCTTAAATCTAGGGATTTCTACTGTGTAGGGGTGGGACTTTGCTGCTTGTCGGGTTTTTCAGGAGTATTTATGAGGGCACAAGGGTTTGTAGTTCAGATCACTTACCATATAAAACAGGCAGAAGGATTTAGCATTTTGTTGATGGGACAGTGGTTAAAGCCTAACTGATAGTGCGCAACCTATAGGTTGGTGACTCTCTTTTGAACCCTGTCTAAGAGAGAGAGAGCGACTAGTAGCAGATGCACCAGCTTAAATGTGATAACAATACTCCATACATGGCCGAATTTTGATAAGTAACTTTGCAATCACAAATTCATAAATACAATCAGTTTAAACAACACTTTAAAAGTCTACAGGTCATTAGAAAATTACATTTTAATACATTTGGTATCATTAGGTTGTCCCAAAAGTTTGTAAACACTTGTAAAAAAAATTGAAATTTTACTTGCCAAGTAATAATGAAAATACAAAAATTAATCCTCAAAATAAAGACCATAATTTTCCAAAACCTTTCCAGCCCATCACTTGTCTCGATTGTACTGGACCAGACAGACTCATTTCTCGTTCGATGTCACAATGCGCTTCCAAAAATGCTTTTCCAATGGATTGCTGAGCAATTGACAGCAAATCTCTACTCGTCTGTTGGCTTGTGCTTTGGTGAATTTATGTGGATCTTGGCACGGCTTTTTATGAACAAAATCAAGTTGCTTCAAGTGTTGGTGAATTGTTGATTTGCTAACTCCAAGCTCATCAGCCAATTCTCGAGTTCTTGATGACAGTGCAATATCCAATCTGGTTTGCAAGTCTCCATCATCCAACTTTAACGGCTGTCCTGAATGAGGTTTGTCTTCAAGATTCATGTTGACAGAATTGAAATGCTCGTATCACTTTGAGATGGCAGCATTTGCAATTGTTCCTTCGTCTTTGGTAGCACAAGTCTCTTCTGCTGCTTTCCTAGTTGAAAGACCTTGCTTCCAGCAATAACAAATCAAAACTCACAGCTCAATTTTATCAATTACTATCTTGAATAGAAAGATGAAGATCACTATAACAATATAAATGAAGAAACAATTAAAAATTGCATAAAAATTCAATTTTTTGTAATTTTTTTTTTAACTTTTAGGACAACCTAATATATTGTAACTTTACCAGAAAATGTTTAGATTCCCTGCGTAAGACAGGAACTTCAGCTAGTATGTACGTACATTACTACAAAATATGTAAGAAAGTGAAATAATCTCAAGGAAACAAACTGCAGAAATAAATGGACCTTTTTTTTTATTTCATTTTTTATTTTATTTTTTTTTAAAGCAAAACCATTTTTGAGAGACATCTCAAGGAAACAAACTACAGAAATAGTTTAATGTTTTTTTTTTTTTCATTTTTCTTTCCTTTTAAAAAAATTTTTCTTCATTTTTTTTTTTCTTTTTTTCATTTTTCTTTAAGCGAAAAACCATTTTTGAAAGACATCTGTTTGCCTCTATCAACATTCTTCAGTTTATGCGGCTGCATATTTTAAAAAGAAAAAAAAATGTATTTTTTTTTCACTTTTTTTCTAATCAAATGACGGCATTCCCTCCCTCTCCATTTGGCAGGTGGCAGTTTTAAGAAAAAAATAAAAATGGGAAGAAAATTGTTTGAATAAGACAAATGCATTATTACACATCATGTGTTAGTGCTATTTTAAGCATTATTTTTTATTTTACAAACTGGTTAAAAACACATGCATTTTGTTCCCCTAAATAAAAACAAAAATGCAGTTGAATATTTCCATTGTATTTTAGGGCGGACGGCTTTTTAGTTTTTGGTCATTTTTTTTTTTTATTTGAATTTTTTAAATGTTAAACTTATTTTGTTTTCTTTTTCAATTTTCAACATTCTTGTGAAAAAAGAAATTTGTTTATAACATCTGTTTCATAAAAAGCGTGACTTTTTGTGTGTGAATTTAAACAAACAATGCGGACAGTTTTGAACAGGTTTACTGGATATATATAGGATTAAATGTTGAAACATTACCTATGAACACAGTAAAAAGAAAAAAGGCCAATGGGCATCTCCTGTCTTGGGGATAATCATTTTTTTTTTACATGGCTTGCTTGTTAGATTATCTATATATTAATACGATAGTGTGTGTGTTATTTTGTGTGTCACGTTTACATCTGGGTTGTTTATGTTCTTCTATTTCTTGTCATAAATAATTTAACCAAGAATTCTTCATAAGTTTTGGTTTCAGTTTCAGTTATAGCTGATGGCACTTAAATCATCTATTTTTGTTTTTTCTTGTAATAAATAATTTTATCAAGAATTCATCATAAGTTTTTGTTTCGGTTATGGCTGAAGGAACTCAAGTTATATATATATATATATATATATATTGAAATTGCAACTTTATAATATATAAAAATCGATAGAACATTAACTCTACAATAATATATACGAAATCTGCAAGAATTAAAATATCATATTTGACTATGCTTTACTGGCCGCTCATGCTAGCTTAGATAAATACTTTTACAGTTTTTAACAAAAAAGCTACAATAATATCAGAGCGTTTCCATTTACACTGAACATCTACAGAATGCCAACATCAATATATTACATATGAATGAGTCCCTTGTGGAATTTCCACAGGTCCCGCTAGTATATATTTTAATACGAAAACATGTGTGTTACTTTGTGTCATGCTTGCATCTTTTTTCTTCCAAGTGACTGTTGTTTAATTGTTATGACCTTCCATTTCTTGTAATAAAGAATTTTACCAAGAATTCTTCGTAAGTTTTGGTTTCGGTTTTGATTACAGCTGGAGGAACTCAAGTTATATATATATATATATATATATATATATATGTGCATATTTTTTTTTCTTCAAAAGTTTTGGTTTCGGTTTCCATTCACGTTGATACATCTAAATCATATGGATATATATATTTTTTTTTGAATTCATAACTTTATATAATACATAAGAATCGATAGAAAATTGACTCTATAATAATAATAATATATATATAGAGAGACTTATATGTAATATACTGAGTTCATGTAATTCAGTAAATTTTCATATACCAATAGGTTTTAAGCCAAAAAAGGTTGACTTAAGCATTAAGCTACAAAATTATCACATTTCATAATTGAGCATTAATATACTGTGTGTGCAAAATCAAGACTTCAAGACTAGGTTTTGATGGCAACAAAAAGTGTATTTCATTTTACGTTACAATTGTTTCAATGTCCAGTTCGACAATTTCAAGCATTATATCGTTTGAAAATTTTCAAAAACCAGCATTTCTTCAGACTTTATGAATAAACACACTTTTGGTAATATAGCATTTTTTTAATAGAAAGAAAAGATGGGGGGGGGGGATCCCTAACGGGAAAAACACGCGAGAAACATTTACCTTGGTTGTGGTTATGGAAAAGCCCATTTAAAAAAATATATATATATATATGCTTAGTCATAAATTAAAATATCATATTTAAGTGTATTTTACGATCAGGCTATGCTGGGTGTTCCTGCTAGCTTAGATAAATACTTTTGCAGTTTTAACGAAAGAGCTACAATAATATCAAGACATCTCCATGAACATCCACAGAATTCCAGCATCAATATATTACATATGAAAGAGTCCATTGTGGAATTTTCACAGGTCTTGCTAGTTTTAATAATAATAAAAAAGGAAATCTAAGATTTGATGTCATTTGTATCTTATTAAGTCATAACTATTTAACATTCTTCAAAATTAATTTGAAAAAACAAACAAAACAAACCTCAACAGTGCAATTTCCATCTTCAGATAATGATCACCACCAAGGCAGAGGTTATGTTTTCGGTCAAGGTTTTCAGTAAGCTTGTTTGTGTGCAGCATTCACATCCCTTTGACCAGTTGTCACCAAACTTTGTCAAAATATTGGCCATAGTCTAACTTAGAACTGATTTAATTTGGGTGTTAACTTTGGTTTTGTTTACCATAGAGACTCACTACTTGGCCCATAGTGTAGCCAATGATGCTCTCATATCTTATACAGGGTGACCTCCCCCCCCAAAAAAAAAACGGGAGCCAACTCTAATTAGGCCCCATTTCTTAGTGTTTTGTCTGAATGAAATGAAACTTTGGTCATAACTAGTTTATTATATTCAAAACATCACATCAAAACACTAGGGTCTTTGGCTTTTTTTCTTCGTTCTGCAGCATATGTTTTAGATGTACTTTCTATGTTTTTTTTTTTTTTGGGGTCACCCTGTATGACTTTAAGTTTGAAATTTTGAACGCATTTCAATTTTTTACTTTTTCAGAGTTGATACTCTTTGGTAACAGTAACTAATTATGCAAAAATTTCAGCTAGAGTTTTTGAGTTATCAATGTTTCCATGACATAAGTTTGAGAATACTTCATACAATATGAAAAAGCTCAAATAAGACTTTGACCCATCTTTATATTGACTGGCTGAGGCATACAGTCTCACAACTGACTTAGGTTCTTGCTTAGTTTGTAATAGTAATTAATGTTCACAGATTTGATTAGTTTGAAAAAAAAAATCATTTATGAACATGTTTTCTTGTAACTCGTAACTCTCAGCTCTCTTCCCATAACTCTCAGCATTTTTTTTTTTTTTTTTTTCAGATGTTTGTAAACAGAAGGAAGAAGACCAATGTATTCTGATTCATTCTAACAGGTAAGTTGCATATATTTTCTTGAGAAATCATACCCTTCATCATCATCATCATCATCATCATCATCATCATTTGTTTAACATCCATTTTACATGCTGGCATGTGTTGGACAGTTTTTAGAAATTAATTTCCAAACTAACTCATTTCTTGCCAGGTTTTTATTTGTCCCTCTTCCTCTCAGATTCACCCTTATCACTTTCTTTCAAATTTTCCTTAAAACTGCTAAACCCTCTGTACTTCTATATCTACTAACCCAAGAACTCGCATCGATTTTTTTTCCAATGTGACCATACCATTGAAGTCTCCTGTTCTGTATACATCTCTATATATCATACAGATTTAATCTGCTTTGAAAGTCATCAGGTATGAGCCTGTCTTTAATACTCACACTGCACATCCACTGTCTCATTCTTATATCATTTCTCGCCAGGCAACGCATGTCCTCAATACTCATCGGTTTCACTTTCATTTTTTTTTCTTTTTTTTTTTTTTTTTACACAGTGGTCACCACTTATCAAGGCCCGGAAGCCACTCAGGGATAAGGGTTATTGCAAGTACATTACGTTAGTGTAGAGATTTGATGAAGTGTTTACTTAAGGGGGCGGTTCATTAGGAATTTGTTAATGTTGGACTTGAAGACATCCAAGTTGTAGTCCGGTGGGAAGCAGGCAGACGGAACAGAGTTCCAAACATGCAGTTCTAAGAAAGAAGCTTTGTTCATATAATTCACGTTTTGATTTAGGCACAGATAAAGCGTGGGGGGAATTTTTCACAGTGGATTCAGCTAGACGGGTGTTTTTCATGAAAGATTGGCAAGGGGGGACCAGAGATTGGAGTTCAGATGAGCACCTGCCATGAAAATAATGATAGAACATATATCATTACATTGCTTCATGCTTCTATAAAGTATACCAACTGAAGAATACATATTTATTGTTTGAGAACATCTCATATTGTTTGCCATATTTTTTTTTGTATACTCATGATTTTTTGATCGGTATGTAAAGGTTTAGAAATTGTTATTTTAGTTACTGTCAGTATTCATCAGTCAGTAAAACTTTGCCAATATTTTAACAGCAAATTCTGTTTTCTCTTCCAATCACTGTCACGCTACAGAGAGAGTGTGAGATGTATTCTCCTTCCTCAAATCCCTGATCATATCATTGACATTGACCTAATGTATGAAACATCTCCATCAGTACAGCCTGCATGTCAGCACTCTAAGTCTAAGATATCCTAATGTCCCTGTCTTGTACATAAAAATAAGAAAAAGTGTTTATATTATTCCTTAATTGGAATTCATCAGGAACTTCGAATCTCCTAACTGCATTCTCAGCAATCACTGCCATCCGTAGTTGTTGTCGTCTCACCACGTTGATGAAGGCCAGAGGAGTAGTTGGCCGAAACGTCGTGAAAAACAACAACTAATAAAGATGAAAACAACAACTAATAAAGATGAGAATAATAGTCCGAAATAAAAATGAATTAATATATATAATGCTCATCTCAAAAATGAATTCCAATTAAGGAATAATATATATATACCAATCGGTACGGACCCGACTATGGAAGATCAGATAATAAATAAACATGGATTTATAAGATCAAAGAATCCAACCTTGATCGCCCTTCGGGGCCTGTGGCGCAGTTGATAGAGATGTTGAATCTCTACGGTTCCAGATGGACATTGTCTGAAGATAGCGGTTTCAATCCTACCCAAAGCGTGCCAGAGGTTTACTTGGCCAAAACGTGGTGAGACGATAACAACTACGGATGGCAGTAATTGCTGAGAATGCAGTTAGGAGATTCAAAGTTCCTATCCGTCGAGGTTACCACCTGACGAAGGCCAGAGGAATAGTTGGCCGAAATGTTGTGAATAAACAAACCAACAAAGATAAAAACAACAACTAATAAAAATGAGAATAATAGTCCGAAATAAAAATAAATTAATATAGGAAAAAGTGTTCTTGAGAAAAAAAAAAAACTATATGAAAAAAAAGGTTTTATTTATTAATTTATTTATTGCAGACTCTTATCCTTATCTTTCTTAGATGTTGTTTCACAGCTTTCCTATCCCGTCGCGGTTACCACCTGACGAAAGCCAGAGGAGTAGTTAGCCGAAACAACAACTAAGAAAGATAAGAATAATAGTCCGCAATAAATTAATAAATAATACTCATCTCAATAATGAATTCCAGTTAAATAATATAAAAAAAAAGTCAAAGAATAAGAATACAACATAATATTTATTTCCTAATATTACGTTGTGATTTGGCTTTCAAGCGCACTTGATGCGTATTTTATTTTATTCAAATTAAAACTACGTTTCTATATGATCTCTCATTCTTTGACGTTTTTCTCACATTGCCTACGCACAGTTCAAACATTTCAAAATACAACCGCTAGATACAATGCGCGGCTCTTTACAAACAGACTTCTTTCTCTAAATTTACAACATGGCAAGGAAGAAGAAAAGGAAAAAAGAAACAAAACAACACACTGAAGATGGAGTATATCTTTGAAATATATTTGTGATAAATTTCAAACAAGTAAAATATTTTTTTTTTTCTTAATATTACGTTGTATTTGGCTTTCAAGCGCACTTGATGCATATTTTATTTTAATGTAAAAAAAGTTTTTTTCAAGAAAATAAACTCCCATATTTTCTATAATAAATATGCCATTCAGGTGTGTTTTAATTCCATAATGTTACATACTCGATTAGCATGTCTTTTCTATATTAAATGTACGTTGCAACATGATGGTACGATTTATTTCTTTACTTGCGCACTGTTATCCTCATCTTCATAGTTGTTTTTCACAATGTTTTTGCCAACTATTCCTCTGACCTTCATCAGGTGGTGGATAGAGGCATTGAATTTCTACGGTTCCAGGTGAGCATTGTCTGAAGATAATGGTTTCAATCCTAACCAAAGCCGGCCAGAAAACATGGTGAGATGAAAACAACTATGCAAGGCAGTAATTACTGAGGATACAGTTAAGAGACTCAGCATTCCATTCTCGTCACGGTTAACAATCTGACAAAAACCAGAGGAATAGTTGGCCGAAATGTTGTGAAACAAATATGAAGATGAGGATAACAGTCTACAAATAAATAAATTAATATACAACTTACTCATCTCAAAGGATTCCAATAATAAAATAATATGATTGCACAAACTTTTCCATGAAATTCCTGCAGAATAAATAATCTTTTATTTAATAACTAGCTGGCTGCCTGGCGTTGGCCGTCATAGTTAGCCTACGGATAAACCTGTTATGTTGGTACAGTTATGTAGAGCATTCCTGCTAGTGCAGAAGCATGCATGTCTTGAATCGCAGAAAGAGTGGTCAACCAAGGAAGATTGTAAACAGGTAATTAGACAAGATTCTACAAGAGTGAAATTTGGAAACAGTCGAACTGCGGAACCATGAGCTTATGGAATATCAAACCCGTCTGATCCCTAGATAAGGGAAATATGATGCTAAATGAACAGAGTCAAAGAAATAGGTAATTGAAACAGGGTATTACCCTTTCTAATGTCAGTTTGTTAAAATTTAGGGGTCGATGTGTTTTATCAAGACCTAAGCTCTGAGTTACCAACTAAAGTAAACAGTCCTAACTTGACTGTTGTAATATCAAAGTTATAATATGCTAATTTTGATAATGTCCATCTTACTTTATATCTAACATAAGTATTGCAGAGCTTAGACGCCGGAACATGTAATCTTATCAGGAGTAATTTAATTAATGCAAATGTGTCTGTGTAAACGTAAAAGAATACTTAACTGATTAAAAAGATAAATTGGACAGAACATGCAAAGCAAATATTTAAATAAAAAAATATTAACAAAATAATTAAATATGACACATTGTCTTGGAAAATATAAATGGTGTAGTCAATGTTATTTCAAAAAATAATCTGCCATGCTTTTGTTAGAGTAAGAAGTTTTTTTTTTTTGTTTTGTTTTATAATTTTTGAGTTGAGGATTGATATTACCACAGTAAAATAGGCAGATATATATTATTCTATCAATAAAGTCATTGTTTAAAACGCTGTTGGAAAAAAATATATATTAGAATATAAGAATAATATATTACATTTTAGTTGAACTACATTATGTATTAAAAAGTATATCAGAATCTATACAATTTATATTATATGAATTAACTATTTTCAATCTGTTTACCTTAACAACAATGCATCTAAAGAAGGTTGGAAGTTACATCAGTCAAAACATTGTGAATATAACAACCAACAATGAGAATAAATATGTCCAAATAATACTTATTAATTCAGTTTTAAACAAAGTGACCTATTTCATGTTCTCTGATATTTTGGTAATTAAGTTTCATGGTAAGTGCTCGACTGAGTTCCAATCTATGGTCCCCCCTTGCCAAACTTTCACAAGAAACACCCATCTAGCAGAAAACACTTTCAATAATTTCCCCCACTCTTTATCTGTGCCTAAACCTAGACGTAGATTTCCATTCTTTCTTAGTATTGCACGCCTATGGAATTGTCTTCCGTTTTCCTGCTTTCCTGCTGACTATAATATGGTTGTCTTCAAGTCTAATGTAAACAAGTTTTTGATGAGCCGTTCCATATAAGTTAACAAATTTACCGAATTTCCATTACTGACGATTACTATATTGTCCAATTTCTACTGTACACTCTTTAACCCTTATCCTCGAGTGGCCTCTTTGCCTTGATAAGTGGTGATGCCTATGTAAAAAAAAAAAAAAAAAAAAAAGTTGAAGTCAGGTCTTTATTGTATGTAAATGTACAAATTATTATTATTTTTTTAGGCTGATGAGCAACATATGTTCTGTATTTATTAAGTTACTATTTTTTTGTTGATGCTCTTATTTATGTAGATAATATTACTAAACAAGCGATTATTTAGTCTGTGGAGATGGACATAAACAAATAATACCACAAAATGAAAAATAATTTGTACAGAATATTCACTTTAGGGTATTTATACTTATACCCAGCCTTGCAGAATAAGTAATCCTTTATTTAATAACTAACTGGCTGCTCGACGTTGCCCGATCGTATAATACGCTTGAACATAATATTTTAATTTATGCAGATTGCATATGAATTATTATAGGATCAATTCTCTATTATATATTATGAGGAATAATTTGCCTGGTGGACTAATTTGCAAAAAAAAAAAAAAGTGATAATGTCGTTCATCAAATTTGGTCCGCATTTGTTTACAATATCATGCCAGCTGATATTTGGGTTTGATGATGAATGCCCTGGAAAAGTCACTTCTGATTAATGTTTAGTTTTAAAATATGTAAAGGAAGAAATGATTTGCAGCGATGGTTCCTCTTTTTTTATCGTAAATTGAACTCATTAATAAGAAAAAATGAAAATAAAATGCTGAGGTACACCCAGGCTTGAACAAGAAGTCATTCGATCTGCAGTCGAATGCTCTACCACTAAGCTATATCTCCAGATTATAATAAATTTGTTTTTTAAGGAGAAATGATTTACCGAAATTTTATTATCTCCCTTTCCAGTGTAATGTAAAATATTCCCCTATAAAAATTATTTTTTTTATCTATAAGATAGAAACGCTATTTTTAAGTTCAGATTTTTCAGTTCTTGATACTTGTCAGATGAATTGCTGCACAAAACATATCTACGAACATTACCAGACATAAATTAGCTTTGTGTGAAATTGCAAAAATAGGCTCAGCTGTTTTGGAACCTTTGTGGAAGGAACTCACACGTAGACACACAAAGTGACTTTTATCTGCACAAACAATAGCATCAACAAAAAAAAACCTTAATAAATTATATAGAATTGATATGTAGTTTGCTTGAAGCATTCTGTGGGATAGGTATGTAGTAGAAATTTAGAATTCCTCGCAATACTACACACACACACACTATATATATATATATATATATATATATATATATATATATATAGTTAGTTATAAAATATATATGGCGATTAAGCTATACAGAATATTCCGCGTTTCATCCACGCTACGATTAATCAGTCATAAGCCTGAAGAATCCTAGCGTGGATGAAACGCAGAATATTCTGTGTAGCTTAATCGCCATATATATTTTATAACCTACTTCCTAGCTCTACCTACATATTGAGCACTGTTGAAGTAAATACTTAAAGTTTACGCATAAATTTATATTCGTATATTAATTTATGTGATTAAATGAAGTAGTTACATAATTATATGTATCAATTTCCAGTATTTACTTCAACAGAGTACATTAAAGAAAATGGACATTTGCGAATAGTCAAATAGAAAATAGTATGACAGGCCAAGGCCAGTACATGTAAAAGTTTTGATGACTTGTGTAGATTATGTCTGAATGAAAAATTTTACATTCTAAACTTAAAATGCCCAAACTTATTAAACTGTGGAAGTGAAATAGCAAACAACTGTATACATGGAATAAACTTTATTTTAGGATAATGATCACAAGAAAAATAAAACAAAATAATTAAATAAAAAAAGCAAACTAAAAACAAAAATTAAATAGAAACCTAGACTTTTTTTTGATTATATTTTCACCCCAAACAAGGCATATTGCCACTTTGTTGTTGGAGGGTACTATCAGGAACATGGGCATCAGGGATACTGTGTAGGGAGTTGGGCAGCAAGATGTTGGTTCACGTTGCACTTGAACTTCTGCATGTCAGTACAGTTGGGGAAGCAGGGATCTGGCAGGGAATTCCAAAGTTTAGCTGTCCTGGGGAAGAAACTACTGGAGTAGAAGGCTCTCTTACCTCTAGGGATCTCTATTGTGAAGGGGTGGGATTTAGCTGCTTGTCGGGGGTATTTACGTTGAGGGAGCACAAGTGCTTGCAGTTCGTCAGAGCATTCACCATTAAAGTACTTGTAGAAAAGGCAGAGGGATGCAACATTTCGTCGATGGGACAGGGGCTTAAGCTTAGATGACAGTTCAGGACCTATCAGATTGGCAACTCTCTTTTGAACCTTGTCTAGGAGCAGAGACTAGTGGTAGATGCACCAGCCCAACAATATTCCATAAATAGGCGAATGGTGGCCTTATAGAGGTATAGGATACTTTCAGGCGTTAGTATCTTTCTAGCACGGTAGAGAGAATCTACCTTCTTCGCAGCGGTCCAGGCAATACTCTCGATGTAATTGTTCCAACTCATGTTTCTTGAGAGCGTTAGGCCGAGGAGTTTAAAAGATGTACTTTCAGATAAAGAGTCATTGGCTATTGCTATTGGTGGTAGAGAAGGTTTCTTGTAATTATTGAAGGAAACGAGTTTAGTCTTGACAGCATTGAATGTGACCATCCATTTATGTCCCCATTCCACTACAGATTGGAGGTCATCCTCTAGTGCTTCTGCCATTTCTTTAGATATGTGTTCATTTGTTTTCCTGTTGTGGCTATTATAGAGTGTGGTGTCGTCAGCATATATACCCATCTCACAGACAATTTTGTCAGGGAGGTAATTTATGAATATTAGGAATAACAGAGGTCCCAGGATAGACCCCTAAGGCACTCCTGCATTTATATCATATTGTTTAGATGTACAACCGTCGAGGACAACCTGGATTTTTCTCTTATCTAAGAAGAATTTAATTATGTCATGTATTCTTCCAGTGATACCATATGATCTGATTTTCCTGAGAAGACCTTCATGCCATACCCTGTCAAAAGCCTTAGATATATCTAGAGCTACCACTCTACCCTCCCCCGCTTTGTCCAGTGACTGGTATATACGTTCTGAGATTACAGTTAGGATGTCTGCTGTCGGAACGGGCTTGTCTAAATTCATATTGTTGGTCAGTCAAAAGTTTAGCATCTGTAAGGTGATGGACTAGAGCTTGGTTAATTATTGTCTCAAATATTTTGGCGAAAAGTGAGAGGAGGCTAATGGGGCAATAATTTACTGGGTCAGTTCTTTTGCCAGAATTCTTGAAAACTGGTACTACAGAAGCAGTTTTCCAGCAGGCAGGAAAGCAAGATTCATTAAGGCATTTGTTGTAAAGTTTGGAGAGAACTGGAGCTACTTTGACGGAGCACTTTTTTAATAGCACAGCCGGGATGAGATCAGGTCCACATGCTTTTGCAGTGTCAAGATTTTTTATGATAGCATGCACCTGAGAAGGGGTGATTTTCAGATCATCTAGTGTGGCGTCTGTCCGCAAAGGAAAGTCAGGAAGGGGGTGATTGGCAGGGTCCAGTGTGGAGTTGGAGGCAAACTGACTGGCAAGCATGTTAGCCTTCTGAGTTGCAGGGCAAACAACCTCATGATTGTTGGATAGTAGGGGGATTGTTGATTGCTCATTATTTACTACACTGTTGTAGATTTTCCAGAAGTTGCGGATCCCTAATTTCTGTGCTTCGGAGCGTTTTTTGGTGGTTTTAGTAAATTCTCTCTTAGCTGTCGCTATTTCTTTCTTACAGTTACTTCTGGCTTCTATATACTTCTGCCTGTTTGAACTGGACTTATGTCGGTTAAATCTGCGGTACGCATGCTGCCTTTGCGTGATGGCAGCTGCACAAGTAGAAGTAAACCATTGGGGAGAGTGGGGCTTTCTATAAAATTTCCTTATGGGAGCATATGCTTCAATTGCTGTTTTGAACCATTCAGTGGTCTCATTTGCGCACTGTTCAGCAGGAAGTGAAAAGATATTTTGCCATGGGGCGTCCCTGATGAGATCCCTGAAGGCTTCCCAGTTAGCCTTTTTATAATATCTCGTTGTTTTGAGCAGTGGCTCTTCAGTTTTGGCTCTAAAGTTTTGGGCTATTTCAACTATTACCACTGCATGATCGGTGTTCTTAAGTGGGCTGTGGGCATTAGTTACACAGTCATCGGGAACCGTGGTCAGAAACAGATCTAGAAGTGATGTGTGTTGTTCTTGCTGGTCTGGGAAATGGGTTGGAAACGTAACCATCTGTGATAGGGAATGAGATATAGAGAAGCTATATGTAGTCATACTAGCTGTGTCTGTGTGAGTAGAAAATCCAAGCCAGTTGCTGTAGTGGACATTGAAGTCACCAAATACATGCACTTGTGCGCTAGTGTCGAGGGAAAGTGCTGTATCTATGCTGTCAGAGACTTTGTTTATTAGGGTACAGTCCTGGGTCGAGGGAGACTGGTAGAGAAAATAAAAATAGCTAAAGTTATGTTGCATGTTAAGTTTAAAGCACATAAAGGCTTGATTGTCCGATTCTTGTTTAGTTTCTCCAGTCAAGGGGAGGGTGTTCCGACTAATCCAACTCCTAAATATAAATGTTAGAATAAGATCATCTATTCATTTAACACATTCACAAAAAAGGATGGATCATCCCAATATAAAACAGAGAAAAAGAGGAGGAAATAGAAGTCAGCTGTACCTTTGTACCCATCAGCTAATCAAAACGTTAACCTGTGTGTAGGAATAACAATGAATCTGATTGGTTGGCTAACTAGACACCACATTTGTATAAAAAACACTCGGTAACACTAATTCCATGGATTTTAGCCTGATGATTGTCTGTAGGATCAAATGTGGAAGCCTCTGTGTAGCATCAGTGCCATAGTTATTTTGATAACTTACCACATACTATATATATATCTCTATAATATCTTATTACATACTATATATCTCTTTTTCGTTACTTATATGTATATTTGAAATTGTCACAATTTATATAAAAAAAGATCTTTTTCATTATTAAAGAACTTTATTTATGAGAAGGTTTTTTTTTAACCCATTACGATCTAGGTTAATCATTGACTTGAAACATACTCATATAATATATATTAATACTTTAGTTATTTCCAGCCTCTAACTTAATCATTGCGTGTTTAGTAATATCTATTTAAACAATAGCATAAAAAAGCAGCTCAATACACAGTATGCTGTATATTGTCAGCAATAATTTTCCAATATTAAAAATCTAGGATGATATTTAAAATCAGAGAAAATAGAACCAGGAACAATTAATATGAAAAATGATGGAGCGTCTTTGTATGTAGATTGTCAACTCATCTTGAATCTTCGTTTATGTTTACTGACATTTTAAAAGATTAAATTTTTGTTTTTCGTTTTTCTCTGCAGAGTTTGTATTGTGACGGTTGCTCGAAGCCATTGTTTGTTTACCCAGAATCACAAGGTGGAAAGTGTCAGCTTTCAAGTGTCACAAGATTTGAACCGAATGAATAACAAAGTCTCTGGGAAAAGTAAAAGGGTGAATATATTGCAAAAATGTTTATTTTTAACATTTTTCTGCATTCTTCACTAAATTTTCTTTTAACTATTTTTTTTTTTTTTTTTGTTTGTTAAATTTTTTTTGAGATATTTATACTGACATGAGAAAATAGCTATACTAAAATAAATCCATGACATTCATTTGACAAATATTTGTTTTAAAATGCTGGGAAATTTTATATTGACTATTCTGTGTAATGAAAGTATAGTGGAATTACTGGTAGGCTGAGAGATGATAACCAGTTTGTGCTTTTTTTTTTTTTTTTTAATGGAAATCACTCTAGGACAAGGCATGAAGTCACTTTATGTAAAAAAAACTATTGAATAAATGACAAAAGTCTATATTCCGAATTTCATGATGTGGAAGTTAGAAATGGCATAATTTAATGCAAATAATAATTTTTGAATTTTTTATCATGCCCATGCATTTTATTTCATTTTAGTGGATTAATAGTTGCTATTTCTTCTGATGAGCTAAGGGCAAAATAGATTCATTGATTGATATAATAATTAAGTGAATGATTTTGTGCTACAAAACAGATACTGTCAAGAATTGTAAACGTCAACCGAATTAAAGGATTAAATTGTAAGATGGTCAACATCATAAAATTTGGAATATAGACTTTTGTCATTTATTCATTATATGCTCTGTAATTACACTGAGCTTCTTAATAAGGATTGGTATATAGAAAAAGGAAATATAAATGAAGAAAACATATTGAAGCAGAAATATATATATATATATATATATATATATATATATATATATGTATATATATATATATATATATATATATATATATATATATATATAGTCTAAAGAAGCTTTGAATAAAAAAATGCAAAAATAAAAATAAAGAATGCAGTTTAAATTCCCGGAAGTACAAAAAATATATTAATTTTAACCTATCGCAAACTTAGCACTTACATAATCAGACTTCTAAAATGTTTATAATGACAAAAGAGAATTCATTTATATATGGATGAAGAAAAAAAAAACCCAAAAAGCCTTTACTAAAATTGTTAAATAGAAATAGACTTAGCTTTTGCATAAGCTGATTTCGCAAAAGTATTCAATTTTAAAACAGAATTTAACTACATGAGAATGAAAAGAGAAAACCTTAACTAAAATTTTGTAAATAGAAAACGCGGATCATCAGCTGCTTACCATGTAGCTGTTTCGGAGATTTAAAAACAGGACTGCTGTTTAATACATGGCTCTCCAGTGGATCCACTTCCCCAATAAAAAAAATGTAAAATAATACTGTTACTATTTTTACTAATATATGAAAAAAAATAGATGAATTAAATAAGAAATTAAAATAAAAATATATATATATATATAAATATATTAAATTTTTGATATAGATTACATAGAGATAACTGGAGTCCAAAATACTTGACATTAAGTGTCGTTATGACCAAATAATATGTAGATATAAAGACAATAAAAGATCTCCATCAATAGAAATTAAAACTGGGTGTTCTAACTTATAACTGATTAACATATACACAAATCCTTTCCCCTTTTTTGCCTTGAAAAAGCCTTATTTCTATTACCTTGAAAATGTTTTGAAAGGCCTTGAAAATTGTATTCTCTATGTCCAGTAAAAAATTTGTGTTATATTAAAAATAAAATTGTTCCTGATTGTTCCTGATATTCATAAATGACCTCCCCGACAACATTGCCTCTGAGATGGGTATATATGCTGATGACACTACACTCTATGGCAGGCACGACAGGAAGACGAATGAACACATTTCTAAAGAAATGGCAGAAACACTAGAGGAAGACCTCCAATCTGTAGTGGAATGGGGACAAAAGTGGTTGGTCGCGTTCAATGCTGCCAAGACTAAACTAGTTTCATTCAATAATTACAAGAAACCCTCTCTACCACCCATAGCAATGGCCAACGACTCTTTATCTGAGAGTCCATCTTTCAAACTCCTTGGCCTAACGTTCACAGGAAACATGAGTTAGAACAATTACATTGAAGGCATTGCCAGGGCCGCTGCAAGAAAGGTGGGCTCTCTCTACCGTGCTAGAAAACAACTAACACCCGAAAGTATTCTGTACCTCTATAAGGCCACCATTCGCCCATGTATGGAGTATTGCTGCCACATCTGGGCTAGTGCATCTGCTACTAGTCTCTCGCTCCTTGACAAGGTTCAAAAGAGAGTCGCAAACCTGATAGGCCCTGAACTGGCATCTAAGCTTCAGCCTCTGTCCCATCGACGAAATGTTGCATCCCTCTGTCTTTTCTACAAGTATTTTAGTGGTGAATGCTCTGACGAACTGCAATCACTTGTGCCCCCACGACGTGAGCACCCTCGACAAACCCGACAGGCTGCTAAATCCCACCCCCACACTGTAGAGATCCCTAGATGTAAAAGATCTTTTTACTCCAATAGTTTCTTCCCCAGAACCGCTAGACTCTGGAATTCCATTCCAGGTCCCTGTTTCCCCAACAGTACTGACGTGCAGAAGTTCAAGTGTAACGTGAACCGACGCCTTGCTGCCCAAATCCCTACATAGTACCCCAGTAGTGTTGCCCCTGATAGTAGCCCCCTACACCAAAGTGGCAATTTGACTTGTTTGGGGTGAAAATGTAATAAAAAAAAAAAAAAAAAAAAAATACTATGAAATTATTTTTTAAGGATTAATAAAAATGCCATTAAAATATATTTTAAATATTGAAAATAAAATTGAAATAAATTGTTTTGAAATTGCATAGTAGGTACCTTAGGTAGTTTTGTGATAAAGGGATGTAACCATTTATTTTATGACCCGGTTGGCCTAGTTTTCAATTATCGCAAATTTTTTTCTCACTCTTTTTTTTTGGGGGGGGGGGATTTAAAATTTCTTTTTGTGTTTGCGTTCATTTATAATTCAATTTTTTTGGGTTGGGGGTGAGGAACTAGGTAGCGGCCACCATAAATAAAAATGATTCTACCCGACAACTAAAAAATAACTTCTGTGGATGGGACTCTCCTATGACAAATTCCTATTTTTTATCACTTTTTCGAATTACTGTGGATTGTAAAACAGAGCCCAAAATTTATTTTGAAAACTTGAATTTTGTCTGGAGAAGATTTTGAAAAATTTTGAAACATCCTTGAAAATGAACATTGAAGATCTGTACGAACCCTGTTTAATGAGAAATTCGTGCTTTGTGGGTGCAGAAAAAATTGTAATGAATGCCAATATTACTTGTCTCAAAAACAGCCATGGGTTTGGCTGCAGAATGATAGAAGAAACCAAAATGGTGATACCCAGATGATTTTGTCTTCAATGGTCATGCCAACTAACATCGAAATCTTGTCATATTCTTGCCAATTGTACGCAGATTAGACAATCTTGGACTGTATATAAGCAAACCATTTGAAGAATGAAATTGTTTTTGGAGTAAATTAAGAAGTCATGTCAATTTCTATCATTTTCAAAAGGGAAAAATAATTTTCTTAGATGGGCTCCAGATAAAATCATCTGGATGTTATTTTCTGGTTAATCTCTAGGTGGTCAAAATAGTGACCACTAATCCTTACATCAGTCAGATTACTGATTTTATCTGGCAAGTTTATTTTAAATGTAGCATAAATAGATCCGATAATTCTGTTTTCTTTACCCCCCCCCCCCTCCTCCTGAACCTCGTATCCCGATAAAACAACATACTAGTCCAACTACCAAACCATAGCAGGTAACAACGGCTTGTTTTTTAAAAAGTTGTGAACACTGAAGTTTATTTCAAGCAAAAACTATCCTTAATAGTTTGCAATTGAACACAAATGCTTTGGTGATTTTGCAATATTTTCTTTTTTATTAAATGCAAATGCTGTTATTAATTATATTTATTTCTGTTTTTTATTTATATTTTTTATTTGATTGTTTTATTAAATGTATAATCGGTTTTGAAATATCATAAATAGATCTGACAATTCTACTCATTTTCAGTTAGTAAGAGAGGAATCTATTGTCATACTTTCTTCTAAACAATTCAATGTAACTTAGATTAAATACAATACTTATTATTGTTATCATTATTATATTTTTTAATGAAGAGTTGACAATGCATTGTGGATGCAATATTGGCAGCTCCTAATTCTTCAAGTCCAATGTAAACAAGTTCTTGATGAGCCGTTCCACTTGCTAACAAATTTACCGAATTTCCATTAGTAACGATTACTATATTGTCCAATTGTCTACTGTATACTCTTTAACCCTTATCCTCCAGTGACTTCTTGGCCTTGATAAGTGGTGATACCTATGTAAAAAAAAAAAATATATATATTTCTCCATCAGTCCTCATTTACGAGTGATTTTTCTGACAAAGCTGTATTCTAGGTCGGCAGTATTTTTGTGTGAACAGTAGCCTGATATGTCGGAAATTTTCTGTTTCTATGACTATCCTTGTGGCTATGTCACTAATAAAGGTACTGGAGGTAAACGTTTTATCTGGCCTGGCGTTATCCACCTGATCGGCAGGGTCCTGAACATTGGACTAACCACTAAGGAGGCTGTCCTATCAACAGGTGCAAATTACTAGGGCTGCTGTATTGCCATTTCGTGAACGGATTCTGGACCATGCAGTAGCTTCTGGTGAGGCTTCTCGATGCCATGTTAGTGAGTAATTGATAGGGCTTAACCTTATCATGTGCTACAAAAAAAATATTTCTTATTCTCTCTTACTTTCCCTCTTTGCCCTGCTCTAACCAAATCTGTTGACTTGTTACACAAATCCCAAAATTCCATCATGAAAAGTCTCCAGAAAAAATACACGAATAAACCCACAACTCCAACGTTCAACGTAGACCCCCCTCAGTACCATGTCTCCTTCTCCAACATCAGGGTGGTCCTGGATATGACCTAAAACTATATCCGATGGTGAGGCCCCACCTTGCGGGCTTTGGGGAGTGTGGAGCCACCCTTTAATTACCATTGCTCCCAGGTCCACTCTGACCCGGAGTGGTAGTACCTGTTAGGGTCCCAACTATGGGTTAAATAGAATCTGACTTTAAAAAAATATACTCCATTAAAAATCGTTCCTCAAAATAACTAGATTCGGCATTAAATAACCTGAAAAAGGTTGATATGCCGTAAAACAACCAACCAACCAACCAACCAACCAACATCAGGGGTCTACGTTCCAACCTTCGAGAGGTTGAAACCCAATTACTGGAAACTAAACCATACCTATTATTCCTAAGCGAAACTGGCATTGTAAGTTTGTAATTAAAGGATATTCTAATTTAACATCCAAATCTGACCCCAAGATCGCCATGAGCATGGAATATGTGCCTACATAAAAGATGGCTTTCCTTGTGGTAGAAGATTCTAACTTACCCTATGTGTGTTTCTGAGTTGCACTTGCTCACACCACTGTGTTTATATTTGCCCTCTATCACCCCTACAACCGCAGAGTTACTATCTTTAAGAGCATATCTGAGAAAACTGACCACATCCTGTCTGCTTATCCTTTGGCTTACATTCATGTCCGTTTACAATGTGGAATGGTTAACCCACTCAAACAAGACCGATGACAAGGGGGAGGTTCTGTCACAATTTCTCGATTGCTCAGTCCACTAAGTCCAAAGTAGCTGAGCAGTGGCTTGGTTCCCACCAATTTTGGCAAATAGCAAACCAGGTCCTGAACAGAAGCTTGTGTTCTATCCCAACCATCATCAATGGACCTGAGGTAATCTGGTCAGCATCAGAGATAGCCAAACTCTTTGCCAAGAACTTTGCAGCTAATTCTACCCTATGCAAACAAGGCTGTCAACCCCTGTATTTCCTCTTATATCAGAAAACACTCTATGCAACAACAAATATCTGTACTTGATGTTGCCATGCTAATCAATGGAGGCTTCCTTTCTAGGGCAATTACTCTTGACATATTAAAGGCCTTTGATAGAGTATGGTATAAAGGTCTACTTCACAAGATCTCCAGCTACGGTATAACTGGAAATGTCTTAATTATTAAATCATTTCTCTGATAAGTTCATAAGAGTAGTGGTTGATGAGCAGAAATCAGAAGCTCACAGGATGCAATGTAGCATTTTATTATAACAACTTAATATGTGTAAAATCATGTTCAAAAATTACATAAGATAGTGACTAATAGCCTAGATATAATGAATTAGTATGTGGCATCTGTTATTGCAAACGTACAATATTTTGATCCAGGGGGGAATTTCTACAGTTAAAATATTATATAGGAGATAAATGTTTAATAGAATAATATACTATTTTTGTAACAAAGGTTTTTTAAAAAGAAAAACATCTGAAACAATACGAATGTTTATACCTCCGAGTCTTAACAGAAAATTTGGTACATATTTAGAACTGCACTTATTTAAAAATAATACAGAAAGATCTTTATGATGTACGTAATCGTCACAAAACAAAGATGTCACATTCCAAAAATCACATGAGTTTGGGTAGTAACTTTTTTATTTGGCTAGTAAATGAAAATATTTAGTTGTCAAAGGTCAACTAAAGATAATTTTGTCTGTAGAGCCCTGCAATATGACTTGTGTTTTTCGGTCTTAGTCAGGCAAAAGGCATTCTGCAAGTCTGCTATTCAACCTTGGGAAAGTGAATACCACTTAATTCCCCCCCCCCAATATACATTATTATTTGTTTATAAATTGTGCTTATGGTTTAGTTTTTGTGGGAGAATTCTTTTATTGCCGGGTTGACTAGATCGGAAAACAACTTTAGACCGGCACAACAAGTGGGTGGGTTTTCAGAGTTGCTGCAATAAATGTGTGGGGTATGTTCATAATGAGATATTGAATGTATCAATGCATTTTTTTTGTATCTTTCATCTTTTTTTTTACAAAGGAGTCACCACTTATCAAGACCCGAAAGCCATTTGAGGATAAGGGATAAGGTGGTAGTGTAGTCCTCGTTAATGGTGTAAGTTGGGTATAATTTGATTATTTAAGAGGTAGATTCAAAAACTTCAAGAACTCAAAATCTACCGTATTGTAGTTGCTTAGGAAGCAGGCCAGCAGAACAGTGTTCCACAGACAAGCAATCTACAAAAGAAGCTTTGTTCATGGAATTTGTTTAGATTTGGCCACAGATAGAGAGTGGGGGAAATTGTTGATAGTGGTTGTAGCTAGTTGGGTGTTTTTTGTGAAAGTTTACAAAGAAGGGACCATAGATTCAAGTGCAGACAAGTACTTGCCATGAAAATAACAATAAAGCGGAGACAGGCTTGCAATGGCTCTTCTGTGAGAAAAGGGCATCACCTACTAGGTTTCATTTCAATTATTTATCTTTTGATCGAGATGGTATTTGATAGTATGTAAAACCTATTTACATCAAATAGTACTGCGATTAGAATGAATGAAAGTTTGTTTTACATTTGGATTAAGATTTCAAATGATCAAATTATCCTTGTTTCTTATAATACATTTTCATACATTTTATAAGCAAACTAGCAGGGAATCCCAGGCATTGCCTGGGTGTGGATAGGTTTTATGGTAGCGGTATTGATCAACAAAGCCCTAAAAAAACTGTTGCAAAAAGCTCTAAAAAAAATGAAAATAGCAGTGAGTACCCGTGCGAGCGCAAAAGAAAAAAGAAAGGAGTAGGCAGGCAGGCTTAAACCTGTAACGGTAAGAGGAAAAGGAAGTTAAAAAAAAAAAGTGCACAGTTTAGTCGCCGCGCCCACCACAACATACAACCTCGCTGCTGTTCAAAATAAGCTTAGTCATTGCAAAGCATATGATGACTATACAAAAATGTTGATGAAAAAAACTGACCCCCTCCTTGTAAAAACGACCAAGTTGACAGTCAAAGAATTAATGTTTTTGCCCAATTTTCGAATATCTGTTGTCCAAGAGACTGACCTTTCAAACGATACCAATTTTGTCAGTGTTAGTCACGTGTGTCGAAAATCTTTGGCAGACATACAACCCCACAGACGCACATTTTGCCTTTTATATATATAGATGGGAATCAAATAAGATTCATGTATGTATTGTCATAACTTTTAGATATATAATATTTATATCATATTGATGGAAAATAATGGTTTCTTTTTTAATTCTTTTACTTTTTTCTTTTTTAAAAGAATTATTTTACTTAACAAAAAATAAAAACATTTCACTTAAATTTATTTTTTTACTTAAAAAATTGTTTTGCTGTAAAACTTTTTCTTTTTTTACCTTTTTAAAAAATTCTTTTGATTAAATAAAAAATTCCCACCCTGCCATTGCTGCCAAACCTGAATCTGTAATTCTCACCAGTGTTAAAATCCCACCAAAGTTGTTACTTTTTTCAGAAACTTTTTGAATTATTAGCAAATAATAAAATCAGAATGTTTTTATTTTGAAAATATTTTGGAAACTTACAAAACTGAATAATGTTATATATTTTATAAAATAATTAAAACCATTCTTTTTATTTGATTAACAAATCATAAATTCAAACTGCTTTTTATAAATTAAATATTTTCATAACAAAATTTAAATATATTACAAATGCAAATTTTTTATTTTAACAAATTAAACATAATGATGATGTGCAGAAATTATTGAAGCAGTCAAAAATATGGGGGCTGATTTTTTTAACATCAGTCGATTTGGTGCCAATGATGAAGTGGGAAATTGTCTGTTTAGCCTTTTTATACATTTTTATTTTTTTACATTTTTATTGTTTTTTTTTAAATTGTATTACATTTTTTGTTTTACTTTGTTTTTATTGTTTTATATTTTTTATTGTTTTATATATATATATATATATATATTTACATTTTTATTGTTTTATTTTGTTTTTTATTGTATTACATTTTTTTTTACTTTGTTTTTTATTGTTTTACTTTGTTTTTTGTTCACTTGTTTTCATTGTTTTATAATTTTTTATTGTTTTATATATATATATATTTTTACATTATTATTGTTTTTTGTTTTTTTTATTGTATTACATTTTTTGTTTTACTTTGTTTTTACTGTTTTATTTTGTTTACTTTGTTTTTTTATTGTTTTATATATATATTTTTTTTACATTTTTCATTGTTTTAATAAAATTAAAAGATATAAAACAATTAAAAATTTTTGTGTTTTATATTCATTGATTTTATTTGCCTTTCTTTAAAACAAATCTTTATAATATTTTTACTTTTCAAAAATTTCATACTAGGGAGCACAGTGGTTGGGAATTCATGCACCTTTGTGTAAAATAACCTGTGATAGTGGCAAAATATTCACTCTGCTCAGCTGTATCAAAGGTCAACTAATTGAGGTCAATGAAGCTTTAATAAAAAATCCCAATTTGCTCTTAGAAAAGGTAATTTTTTTTCTTTATTTTAAATGAATTTTACTGTGTGTATATATATATATATATATATATATATATATATATATATATATATATATACATACAAGAAAAATCTGTGGCATTATAATAATTATGTTTTGATGGTTTAATTTTGCTAGATTCATTTGATGCTTTATGAAATATCTATCCTTCCCAACAAACTGACTTATCCTTCTTTTTTTTCTCTCTCTCTCTCTCTCTCTCTCTCTCTCTCTCTCTCTCTCTCTCTCTCTCTCTCTCTCTCTCTCATGACTATGTACTTGTAAAGCAGTCATAGGAAAGCAACATTGTGGCGATTGAAGCTTGGATGATCATTCGGGATTTATTAGATTTTAAACACTTTTTTTGCACTCTTTTTAAGAGTGAGAGAGTAGTGGTAGTAGCATTACAAGTTGATTTTTTCTTTTTAGATAATTATTTTATTTTGCTTGAAAAGAGATATGTAAAAGATGCTTAAAACCGTTTGAATTATGCAAATACCATCAGTAGTTCAAAAGTTGTGAGAATTTTAAGTGCCAAAATTTACGCTTTTTCGTGGACATTTTTCTTTAGAAAAAGTGAGTTAAATTACGGACCTCAACATTTCAAGAAATTCAGTAATTTCGCCACCATTTATTTATTTTTCAAGCTATTCTCATGAAACTTGGCACTCTTATGTAAAGTTGTGTGCTCTTTCTGATTATGCAGTCAAATTTGATGTATCTCTTTACCATAAGCCATGAATTATAAATTAAGATGTACAAATTTCAATTTTTTTTTAAACTGGCGCATGGTATCATACAGTGGGTGCCTATTCATGAACAAAACTAAGTATTATACTGGTATTTAAATATAGCTTTATTGAGAATAGGTATTTACCTGCCTCACCACCAAAAGAGAGCTTAATCTGGGTGTAGCCATTGAATGCCTAAAAAGCATTCATGGCCGGTATTTACTACTCCCCTCAAAGAAAAGAAAAAAATTGAGTAGATTAGAAATAAATCAAAGAAAATTTTTCATATAGATTTTGGATTTTTGTAAAAGAGAAATTCCTATAGTCGACCAAAACTTATGCATTTTGGGACTAGTCCAATTTTCAATTTTGTAAATCCTCTCTATCTGGCCCAAAGTATATCCCTATTTTCTTAGATGCAACCATAAATCGTACTCTACATGAATCCTCACAGTACCAGGAATCCTGATCAGCAACAACTATATATTCACGAGTTGATGGTAATTTTCGTCATTTTTATTCTGTTGTTTTACTGAAAATTCAACTACGTAAACAAAGAAATAAAATGGTAATATTTTGCCTTTTTTCCACCTTAACATTTAAAATGATTACTTCTATAGGTTTTAGGGTATGCTGAAAACGAATATTGCAATTAAATTTTCTGCAAATGAGTAGGTTTCCGGATATTAAGCAATGTCATTTCTTATGTTATCGCTGGTGGGCATCTTGGTATGTGCGAGCATGCAAATGCAACCCTGAGAAACTATGCACAAACATGCATACCAAGATGGCCACCACGATAACATAAGAAATGACATTGCTTAATATCCGAAAAGCTACTTATTTGTGGAAAATTTAAATACGATATTCGTTTTCAGCATACCTGAAAACCTTAAAAAGTAGTCATTTTAAAGAAAAATGTTAAGGTCCTAACAAGGTAAAAATTTACAAAATGCATCACAATGAAATTTTTTATCGAAATGCCTAATTATTATTATTATTATTTAGATATCCTCAGTTAAAAAAAAAGGGTTTTGTTTTACAGATTGAAAAAAATGGTCTTGACAATGAGTTAAAAAAAAAGTTATACAAAATACTATTAGAAATTCACCTAATAAATGTCACAAGGTCATTTATTGGTTGGATTTCTAACAGTATTTTGTATATTTTTAAGTCATTGTTAATATTTCAAAGACATGAGATACCACATGGCTATTTTTCTTGTGCTTGTGTAACGCTCGAAACTAATTTTTGAAATAAACAAACATTTTACATTAAATAAATACACTAAAAACTTATCCAACTAGGTAGAAGAGTAATTTATCTTGCCTTTGGTAATATTTATTTGGGTGCTTATGCACTTATGTTACCGTGCTATTTTTTTCAAATAGTATTTTCAAGTTAAATTCAAGTTTCATGATATCTTTTTTTATTTAACTAGCAGTTCAGCCCAGCTTTGCTCGGGCCCTATGTACTGTTCATAACTTTATGTGCATATGTATATATTAAAAAGTGTGAATATGTACGGTAATGCCTTTCTATAATATAGGCTTCCTTAACTACCATAGAGAAAAGTTGATAGAGGCCCCAGAGGTTGAATTTTTTAAAACTTTGACTCCAATTTTGACCCCCTTAACATTTATTGTTTTGGATTCAAATTAAAATGTTTGACTCGTGTCCAAGTAACCTACATCTAAAATTTCAAATATTTAGATCCAAAATTGGCAGAGGAGTTTGGTAGAGTCTGCAAAGATCAACTCTGTCAACTTTGATCTTTTGGCAGCCAAATTTTCGTCCAAAAATTGATTAAAAAGCTTGCTGCATGTCTGAATACCCTTTATGTAAATTTTCAAATGTTTAGATCCAAAATTGGCTTAATAGTTTGCTAGAGATCTCAAAGGTAAAATCTTTTGAACTTTAACCCCTTGGAAGCCAACCAGCAAAAAATGATTAAAAAGCTTATCCTATGTCTGAATACACTTTATGTAAAATTTCAAATGTTTAGACCAAAAATTGGTTGAGTAATTTGGTAGAAACCACAGAGGTCAAATTTTTTAAAACTTTGATTCCAATTTTGACCCCTTAACATTTATTGTTTTGGGCTTAAATCAAATTATAAAGTTAGATCCATGTCCAAGGAACCTATTTTTAAAATTTCAAGTGTTTAGACCTAAAATTGGCAGAGGAGTTTGGTAGAGTTCTTAAAGGTCAAATTGTTGGACTTTGACTCCTTAACAGCCAAATTTCTGGCCAAAATCGAATTAAAAAGATTTTCCCAAATCTTAATACCCCTTATGCCAAATCTCGTGTCTGTAGACCAAAAATTGACAGTTATTTGGTAGGGAAATGTACATACACAGACAGACACATACACACACACACACACACAGACATTTTCACTTTTATAGATATACTAGCGAGGGGTACCCGGTGTTGCCCGGGTGTTTGTAGGTGTCTGTGAAAAAAACAGGTGCCCGTGAAAAAAAAAACCTTGACAACGCGCAGTTGGAAAATAGTAAACTGTGAAAAAAAAAACAGGTGCGCGTTTTTGATTGACGTGACGGCGATAGCTATTCAGCAGGTAGCATTTTGTGTGGGACAGTTTTTAATGAGGTCAATATATCGGTTTGTTTGTTTTTAAAAACCCGCTCCCTCGTCTTGAAATGAAAGCTACCGTCTGATATGACGAAGTTGACATTGACCAAACGTTAGTTAGCTCTCTAGAGACCACTGGCTCTGGGCCTGTGATTAGAGTCGAGTTTCGCTTTTTGTTTATACCGAAAACCGAATGTAACACGTGCCGATGCGGGAAATGTGGAATAATTAACGTTTGAAAGTCAATAAAATTAAATAGACAGGTGAGCTCCGTGGTTAAGTGTGAGATATTACAATTTATAGATGATATAAAAAGTTTTAAGAAGTTGTGAAGCGAGCGAGCGCTTCTCTAAAAGAAGCCTTTTGTGGATATTGAGGAAAAGCGTACATACATACATACATTTTCGCTTTTATATATATAGATGGATTGTTAGGTGAAAGTACAGAATAGTTAAAACACCCTTCCCTCCCCATGTTAAGAATGGGTTTCTAAATAATAATGTTATTATTTCAGCATGGTAGCATAAGTGCACAAGTACCTTTTATTTGTTATATATTTGTTTTTTTTTGACCACTAATAAACAATTCTAGCTTAAGTACAAGGAAGAAGTTGTAAATACCATCACAGAAACGCATGTACTTCGTACATTTTGTTTTTTGACAATGTACTGAAAGCGTTAAAAACAACAAAATAGTTTTGGCTCAGAATTGTTTGAAAATAAAATTTGAAAAACTTTAAAATAATTTTTTTAAATCGACAAACTCAGAATAAAAAATGACTAGTCTAGTAAAATGAAAACAGAAAAACATTTTTCTATTTTTAAGAGGATACGTTAGTCAGCTCAGCGCTGGCAGTGCATTAGCGCATAGCTAGCTGTTTTCCCGTTAAGCAGATTTGAATTTCTATAAAAGATAACATTTAAAAGAAATTTCTGCACAATTAATAATTTTCAAATATTTACATATTATACATGAAAATAATTCTGAAACTATTATCTATATGAAAATGGATGATATATGCCGATTTATCTAACCAATTTTGAAATATTCTTCATCAATTTTGCACGGTCGTAACTTTACTCCCTGTGGTCGTAAAAATATAAATGAAAGTCCAGTAGAGATGGACTTCTATGTTTATATAGCCTGCAAAATTTCAGTCATATCCAATCAAATTTTACCTCACGTTTATGTATCCAAATGTAACGTATGAAATGTAAACACAGTTTCCTTTTTTGCTGTCGTCATTTTTTTTACTGTTTTTTCATTTTTAACTTGGAGCATGAAAATATTGAACACATAAAAGAAAATTAACATCATTGGAATGTTTATTTTATTCTCTTTTCATCAATGTAATTTTTTTAAAAATTGACCCACAAATATAAAAGATATGACTTGTTTAAGCACATTAGGTAAGTAACATTGTCGATATCCACGAAAATACAACATATGCTTGTAATGCTAGTGGTAGATACACCACCAGTCCAAATGTTGCAACAGTACTTCACGCATGGGTGAATTGTAGCTTTTGTAAAGATATAGGATGCACTCTGGTGTGAGTAGTTTTCTTTGCAGCAGCTTTAGCAATGTCCTCAATGTATTTGTTCCAATTCATTTTGCCTGTGAATGTTGGACGAATATACAAGATGATTATTTAGATCATTCCCAAGTCTCTTCACAATATTTCATTTGATAAAAGATTAAAAAAAAAAAAAATAATGTCATACAAAGAAAAGACATTGTCTAAAACTTGATCAAATAACACAGTTAAAGAAATATTATTGATCGCTAATATCATTTCCATAATTGTATTTTTAATGACTACAGTTAATATCTTTTAGAAGTTTGATATTTTCTTAGGAGTGGTGTACTTTAAAGTAGTTCATATCTATTGTAATGAAGTCGTATTCCTGTTTGTTTGTTTGTCCACAATTTAATTAATATAATACAAAATGTATAGTTTCACAAATTATTTTTCATACTGAAAATACTTATACACTTTTATCTCAGCATAATTTCTATATATACTATTTATTTAGAAAGTAATGTTCAATGAAAACTTATTACTCTTAGTTCATTTCAATTGTAAACCAGTTAATGGCTCTTTTGCTTTTGTAGGTCTTAGTTATCTCATGGGATTTCAGTACTAGGTGTATCAGAATTTTTTGGGAATTTTTGACACCCCTAACACGAAACTGCGAATATAAAATATAAAAAACTTGTAATTTCTCTTTTAAAAGTGGGTTGTTTATTTTCTTTATGGATTATACTTCCAAAATTATTAAAGTTGTATAAAAAGTAATAGAAATATTATTTTTTATTTAAAAAAAAAAACAGTAATGAAATCAATTGAATTTTACAAGCTAAGTATTTTTAAATTTTTAAACCTATCAAAATTTTTCTACTGATTCAATTTTTACGATATTTTCAGGGTCAATGTGAAATTTTATGCTCTTTCCAATAAGCCGAATATAATATTTTAGACAAACGTTTTTTTTTTTTAAATTCACACCCCCATTTTGAAATGTCTATTAAAAAGTAGATAATTAATTTACGCACCAAAGTTTTATATATTACAAATTGAAGATAAAACATCAATAAATAATATATTCAAATTTAAAACAAAAAAAAAGTGTTTTTTAGAAATTTACCTGTAAAATCTGAAGTTTAAAACCTTTTTTTTTTAAAAACCACGTTTTTTTTGCTTTTTTTTTAATGAAACCTTGGTCCTTGCTCCTTTAATTGAAAAAAAAATTAGGGTTTGAATTACATTTTCAAGTAGTTATAAGCTTGGAAAGACAGGGGGTCGAATTATTCAATATATTTCACGCATTCGTAAGGTTAGTTTCTGACACACCTAATGCAGTATTATAGTCCAGGCCTATCAAATGTGTGGCCCATTACAAACTTATTTGCTGCCTGCATAAACAGCAACTTTGAAAAAGTGGGAGGAGAGAAAGATATTAAAATACATGGGGTATCAGAAAAATAGTGAGAATTTTCTTATCTATCTTTGTTTTAGGACTTTTTTCTTTTTACATTGAATCAAGTGATTGAAATCTTAGAATGTCACGGATATGCTTTTCAACTTATTATTTTTAAGTAATGTAAAGAAATTATTGAAGTAACTAAAAATAAGGAGAATGGCTTTTTTTTTAAAACCAGTCGATAAGTTATAGGCACTTTATGAAAATTTGAAAGGAGTTTACAATCATTCACGTCCAAACTTTTCAAAGAGCTAAGTTGACTGATCATCCCTTGTCATCTTTGCTAAAACTAAACTGCACAAAAATTTCAGCCTGATATATCAAAGATTGTCGACAATAAGAGGTGTCAAACCTTTGGACAAAATATGAAAAATGGTTGAATATTTGTCGATTTTGAACTATTACTATTTATGAGCATCGAACTTGTTGCTGTTGCATTCAGATACAGTTGAACCATTACTTTAAATTTTTGTGATATTGAAAACAATAACACATTTATATTTCATTCTAATTTATTTCATTATTGTTTTTTTTTTGTTAAACTATATGTATGTTTGTATTTGCTTTCTTGAATAGAACCAAATTATTGCATAAAATTAAAATAAAAAAAATATTCTGCAATTTTTATTAAACGCCTTCAGTTATAATTCTACAAGTGCGGTCCTTTTGACATCATAAACTGACTCATATTTGATCCTTGCAAGACTCTGAATTTGATCCTGACCCTAATCTGCCATAGTTCAGTTTTATTTGCTACATTATTTTATTGATACAAGGTGGAATGATAAAATTGTCGCTCTAAAAAAGATGACATGATTCCATTTCCGTTTGATGAATACCGGTTTTCTTCTTTTTTTTTTTTATTGCTGACCATCTACTAGTTGGCCAGTTTTGTACAAAGAGCAATAGGAGCCTACTATCATGTCTGAAAATGACACAATGTTCAATGAGTGAGATCAGAGATGCTCTGCTGTACATGCTCTCTACCAGTCCAAGTTATGACAACAGAACCATTGCCAGCACCCTCAAAATGCAAATCTAGACGGTTCAATGCTTGATGGCACAGCTCAACGAAATTTCTGGCCACAGTTATGGTTTTTGGTGTGGTTTCAAGTGAGGGCCACATCATGCCATCTCACATCTTCGAAGTCGGCTTGGAAGTAAACACAAAAGTGTACCTGAATGTGTTGAAGAGTGTGGTGATCCCCTAGTGCAATCAGATGGCTTCTGGCAGACCCTGGGTGTGGCAGCAGGACTCAGCGCCAGTCTACAAACCCAAAGAGACCCAGAGATTCAGAAGGAGTGCCACAACTTTGTACTCTTCTTTCACTGCCCCCCCCCCCCTCCACTGACTTAAACCCGCCGGACCACTTCGCTTGGTCATACATCGAGAACATCACCAACATGACCTCCTACAACACTAAAGCCAGCCTGATTGCCACCATGCGCCAAATATTCACCAAGCCTCTACTGGCGCTTGTGGAAAAGACATGCTCTCAGTTCTATATCGAGGTGGTGATTGAGGCTGAAGGCAGCCACATTGAATAGATGTCAACTCCACTACATAATCAAGTTATCTGAATTGATTTTTTCAATAAAAGTTTAAAAATAAAGATGTAGTGTTGTATTCTTTAGAGCAACACTTTTCTCATTCTACCCTGTTGTTCTGTTTGCGTTGTTTTAATAAGGTAAACGTTGGGTATTATTTCCAACAAGATTTTATGCATCATGCTTCTTTTTTGTTGACCCTTGCATCTTAAATAAATAATTATTTTAATTCAAATTGAGAGGAGATATGATTTACAATGGTATTAAAAACATAATCATAGATTAATCATGAAGTGGAAGAAATGAATTGTCTGTTCTAATTTAGTCTTCACAAACTGAAGGTTTTGTTAGCTAAGTGATCAAGGTGACATTTTCCTTTTTGTGATTTTTTTTTTCCAACTCCATATGATCAAAATAAGCATTTATGTATGGGTATTATGCATGCAAACAGAATAGCAATAAATATATTTCATAATACTTTATCATCGACTTTTACATATCGGTAAAAAATGAGTCCACATCGCTAATCATATTTTTTTCTTTTAGGTTAATTATGTGTTTTGTAGATACTCCAAATACTCTCCCATCGATAACTTACAGTAAAATATAAAATTTAATTAGTTAACATGAACAATTTCAATATTGCTTTTCTTATTTCTGATGTTTTTTTTATTTTCAATGTTTTTTTTTATTTTCAATGTTTTTTTTTATTTTCAATGTTTTTTTTATTTTCGATGTTTTTTTTATTTTCAATGTTTTTTTTATTTTCGATGTTTTATTTATTTTTGATGTTTTATTTATTTTCGATGTTTTATTTATTTTCGATGTTTTATTTATTTTCGATGTTTTTTTTATTTTCGATGTTTTTTATTTTTGATGTTTTTATTTTCAATATTTTTTATTTGCAATGTTTTTTTTTATTTTCAATGTTTTTTTTATTTTCAATGTTTTTTTTATTTTCAATGTTTTTTTATTTTCGATGTTTTATTTATTTTCGATGTTTTATTTATTTTCGATGTTTTATTTATTTTCGATGTTTTATTTATTTTCGATGTTTTATTTATTTTCGATGTTTTATTTATTTTCGATGTTTTTTATTTTTGATGTTTTTATTTGCAATATTTTTTATTTGCAATGTTTTTTTTTTATTTTCAATGTTTTTTTTATTTTCAATGTTTTATTTATTTTCGATGTTTTATTTATTTTCGATGTTTTATTTATTTTCGATGTTTTATTTATTTTCGATGTTTTATTTATTTTCAATGTTTTATTTATTTTCGATGTTTTATTTATTTTCGATGTTTTATTTATTTTCGATGTTTTTTATTTTTGATGTTTTTATTTGCAATATTTTTTATTTGCAATGTTTTTTTTTATTTTCAATGTTTTTTTTATTTTCAATGTTTTATTTATTTTCGATGTTTTATTTATTTTCGATGTTTTATTTATTTTCGATGTTTTATTTATTTTCGATGTTTTATTTATTTTCGATGTTTTATTTATTTTCAATGTTTTATTTATTTTCGATGTTTTATTTATTTTCGATGTTTTATTTATTTTCAATGTTTTATTTATTTTCGATGCTTTATTTATTTTCGATGTTTTTTATTTTTGATGTTTTTATTTGCAATATTTTTTATTTGCAATGTTTTTTTTTTATTTTCGATGTTTTATTTTTGTCAAAACAAAATTTATAATTAAAACTTCTATACTGTTATTTATAATTAATGATTGCAAAATAAAATATTTCAGCCACAGACGGAGGGTTTCATTGCAATTGTGTTACCTCGACTTGATGATCCTGCACTCGGCGTAAAAAGTTTGCTTACAGAAGAAGAATATCAGGAAAAACTTAAAGAAAGACAAACATTAGAGGAAAATATTTGAACTTTTTGTATTTTTATAAAGTTGAAATTAAAAACCAACTTCTTCTACGGTGGTGTGCCTGCTGCACAATTTGGGCAAATGGCTTCATTTAATTTTTAAGAATATAGGGTACTCCCCTCCTTCCTTAACACACATGCGAAAAAAAGTGTCACCCATAGATTTCTTAATAAAAATAAAATTTCTAATCACTTCTACAATCAAACCATGTTTAATGCTTCACTCTATACTTGTTTCAAAAAGTTTTTGATTTTATGTTTTAAAATTTAGATGAGGATTGATATTATGTTTTATTTGAACTACTGTTCTCATTTCAAACGTTATTCTCACAACATTTGACTGATGTAACCTCCGACCTTCATTAGGTGCATCTTTCTGTCAAACCCTAGAATCCATACAGAATTCCACATGGAATTTTTATTGTCTCTACGCCAAGACTTTTATTCAGCCATGCTTGACAAAATGGAAGCAAGCTGCCCCTGTAGATAAATAAAAAAAATTTTTTTAATTATATACAGATTCCTGAGTTCGACACGGTGCACTTGAAGATGGTCGGAGGTTATATCGGTAGAAACGTGAGAATAACATCACCATTCAATGATGAATGCACTCAAATATGACGTGCAAAAATATTTAAAAGTCTAACATACTCGTCGTCTCTTGGTGCTGCTCTTATGTGTGATGTGATGCCCTTCGTCAGTTCAGGAATAATCTGGGGATTGTTTTGATAGATTTTTGAGATAACCCCCACAGATAAAAATTTGATAGCGGGGGGGGGGGTCATTTAGAATCATACATCTTACTGATGAGATGATCACTTAAGTGCCCCCCCCCATATTATTAAATGATGATAAAAGAAAGACTGTTTGGACCTTCATGAGTAAAACTTGGTGGACAAGCTCAGCATAGGTTGATATTTACTAGGAGCAAATATGGTTGGATTGCAGAAAGGATTATGAATGTTGTTAATGATTTCATGGGTGGCATTTTAAGGCAGGTCACCCTATGAAATATATTAGTTGACTCTCATCGGATGGTCATTATGAAAAGCTGCTTTAAAGATGATTTTAGTTTCTTTTTGGTTCCTTATGTACCTTTTTTATTTATCTTTTTTAAAATTGAAACATTTGTCAACGACATTTCCAAAAGAATTTTGGACACATGTTTTTTTTTCTTCTTTACAGGCCTCTTATGATATTTCATGAAAAATTATTTCAAAAAAATTATTCATTTAAAAAATTAAAGTTTTAAAACATTTTAACACTTGAAAAATTGTGTTTTCTGGGATTAAATCCGACAGAAATAATCTACAAATTTTGTATTAAAATGTCTATTTGATTTACACTTTTATAAATGTTATTTTGTCTTACATTTTTCGTTATTTATTCAAAATTTATTGAAATGCAACAGAGACTTTTACGTTACAGGATTTTTGAGATGAGGATTGATAACTTAGATAATCATTCTCATTGAGGTTATTTTCACAATTTTTTGAGCAATGTAACCTGTAAACGTATGCTGTGCTGCCAAAGGAAGAATGGGGTGAAGATAACTGAAAATATCTCTGGTCAGAGTCAGACCACCCAAGAGATATTCTCTTTATTTAAAAAAGTAAGCGCCTCATTTAATGGGAAAGTCACACTGAGATCGGTCTTTTCCTAGATAAGCTTCAGGTATAGCACCTATTAATAAAGACTATCTGGATGTTATCTTCAGTGTACGTCTCCAACAACCGGCGAACAATGATTTTTTTTTTACATGGGAGTCACCACTTATCAAGGCTCGAAAGCTACTCGAGGATAAGGATTAATGAGTGTATGGCAATCATTGAGATAACAGCTTGTTGCAGGCCAGGATATAAATACCCTAACTCGCAACAAAAGAAAATAATGAAACGAATGGAAAGAAGGAAACAAAACTCAATTGCTGGATAAGATAAATGTGTCGTTTATTTACTGTTGAAAGAATTAATGTTTTAGGTATAACACGTGTTCATGTCCATGCGGATGTCACCATCGTTTGTTGCGGGACTGGTAGTATAGAAGGAAAAAGAAATGTGTGTTCATCTCACGGTCGGGTCACTATCGTTTGTTCGCACGTGGAAAGAGAAGTGAGTAATGTAGTGGAACGAGAAATGGCCGTCCGGCACATAGAAAGAGAAAGAGAGAGTGAGAATGTCAATCCAGTTCATGGAGAGAGAAAGCGTATAAAGTGTACGTACTGTCTGTTGATTCTTGCCCCATGCATAGTAGCAGGTGACGTAAGGCGTGCACATGCCCCGAAAGGGTGCGCGGTTGGTCCCTCGACCATTCAGGTTGGGAGCTGGTCCGAAAAGGGCTGGAAACAGCTTGTCTCTTGCTTTTATAGTTGTTTCCAGTGATCTTTTGCGCATGTGTGGATTTCCTTTGAAAGGGGAAGTGACGTTGCCCATGGGTGCGTACGTGTGCGCGTACATGTGTGTACGTTAGCGTGTGTGTGTATACACGTGAATGTGAGTGTATGTACACTAACGTGAATATATGTACATGTGTGGACGTGCGCGCGTATGTTTGTGTGCGCGTATGTATATGACAAGTAATATAGCTTGAGATGTGACCGCATGTTTTTGTGTGAGACTAGAAAAGGCTCGCGCAAGCTTAATAATAGTTATTAGTGGAAATGGGGTAGAAATGGATTATTGGGGGGGGGGTTAACAAGAACTTGTTTACATTGGACTTGAAGACGACTATATTGTAGTCAGCTGGAAAGTAGGCCAACGGAACAATTCCACAGGCAGGCAGTTCTAGGAAAGAAACTTTGTTCATGGAATTTGCATTTAGATTTAGGCACAGATAAAAAGTGAGGGGAAATTGTTGATAATGGTTGTAGCTAAACAAGTATTTATTTGTAAAAATTTGACATGGGGGGGCCGTAAATTGAAGCTCAGACGAGCACTTGCCATGAAAATAACAATAGAGCAGAGAGGCTCGCAATGTCTCTTTTGTGGGAAAGAGGTTGCAGGGAAGAGAAAAGGGCATCACCTATTAGGTTTCAAAGGCAGTTTTGAACTTTGTCAAGGCAGGATAGGTCGCTCCAAGCAGCTTCCGCCCAGATATGATAATTAACAAAAGGTCAGAAGCAGTTTAGAGTAGGTATCCCAAACCCAAATTTTATTTTCATTCTATCTAAAAAAAAATTAACGTGGTCATATAGAGTTTTATAAACCATAAACAAAAGTACCAAACTTATTTTGGTAGCTCGATTAACCATTAAGTTATGATCGTTCAAAGTTTGTCAGAAAGTTGAAAATTTGCTATCATAGTCCAGAAGCCAAATTTCATAGTATATAATTAAAATGTAAGCTACTAACAAGTGAAAAATCCTTATAAATGTAATGTCATCTTGTGGTAAATGAAAATTAATACTAATGAAAGCAATAATTATTAGATGAAACCAACCTAAACACTAGGCAAAATCACACTACCAATGGGGAAAAAAGTGCAAATATGACACAGAAATGCAACTTTGTTCATATCAATTTCATTTCAACAGCTAATGTATTGAATCTTCTTAGTATGATTCATAACACATTAGAGATCAAGATAATTTTTTCTTTTAATTATAAATTGATAAAACCACTCAATTGTGGACCATATAAAAGCAGTCGAACAGACAATTTGGTAAAAAGGGCAAAAAAGGGTAAAAAAAAAAAAAAAAAAAAAAGAGTCAAAAGTATACGTTACTGAAATTACTGTAAAAATGTAACCATTGGAGGTAGAAGCTTAAAACTTTGCAACTTCACTAATTTTTGGGTGAGGAATTAAAAAAAAAATGTTTGCCTTGTTTCTAATAACAAAACTTTTTGCCACAGAAATATTTTTACTTTGGGGAATTTAAACTCGCCAAAAAAGGACCGACAACAATAAGATTTAGAAATTTGTTATACAAAAAGTCACAAGCCATTTTTTTTTCAAGCATTGAAAAACTTTCAACTTAAAAGACAAGTAAACAAGTAAGATATTTTCTAGGCAGAGGTCTTACTACAATTCCTTTCCTTATTAATTTTCTCTCAGAATTCTTTCATAAGCTTCTGCTATGGTAGATATATCAAGAACACGCCAAATCCTACCATCATTTGAAACTGCCATTACCTCAAAACCCCATCCGTAAACAAATGCTGACTCTACCTATGCAATGTCATCTGACAAAGGCCATCGAAAAAAATCTTTTCTAACTTTGGTTTGCGATAAAAATTTTATTACAGCACTGGATGCAGATATAACCTCAATGACTGGCCAATCATAACCCATTGTCCTTGATGCTCATAACTGAAGATATCCTGAGATGGTTCTTCATCACAACTGCAGGAGTTATCTGAATGTTCAGCAGATTCACTAAGGTACTTTTTTTTGTTGCTTTGGAGGTGGAAATGAATTAACTGGATTTCTTCTCAAGTAGTCAGAGAAAGCAGCTTCCAGTTGAACTTTATTTCCACTGGTGTTGATTTTGATATCTGACACAACCTTGAGTTATCTCAGTTCAAGTTTATCAAAAACACTTGATAGAACATATACATCTTGGAGGTACTTCTACAGTTTATCGCCGAAAATGGAGACGCCATTTTTTTTTTTTTTTTTTGCACCTGTTAAAATCCGAGGGAGAAATCAGTATTTTAAACTATGACTGAAGCATAAAATAAATAAAAAAATTAAACTAGATAATGATTTTTCGGTTTCGTCTAAATTAATTTGTTGTTGACCCTTTAAAGTTGCTTTAATTCAAAAAAATGTTTCATTAAAATTATTTATTTGTTCGGAGATAAAAAAAAAAACAAATTATTTTATAAAAATCCAATGTTGCTTTCATTACAAATTGTTTTATTAAAATTATATTTTCTTGCACAAACTTTTCAATAAATGTTTTTACAATTATATTTTGATAAAGTTTTATACAATAAATGTTTTTACAATTATATTTTGATAAATTTTATACAATAAATGTTTTGGTTTTCAAATGGCGCTCGACCAGTTTAGACAATTATGAAAGTTTGTCTTTTTCATTTTCTGTTTTTAATAATAAAAATAAATATACGTTTCATGAAAAACATGCCAGTTTTCATTAATTAAATCAAAACATTTTCAATTAAATAATTACGGATATATGTTCTCTTTCACTTTCTTTATTTATGTTTTTTTTCTTTTTTTTTGTTTTACATGGGTGTCACCACTTATCAAGGCCCAGAGGCCACTCGAGGATAAGGGTTAATAGGTATACATTAGTCATTGTGATTTTAGCATAGTAAACAGTGGGAATTTTGTAACTTGGATTACTTAGGGGGACGATTCAATTAAAACTTGTTCACATTGGACATTTTCTTTTTTTTTTTTTTTTTTTCATAGGTATCAACACATTTTCATAGCCAAGAGGCCACTCAACGATAAGGGTTAAAGAGTGTAATGTTTTTTCATAGTTCTTTCCGGAAGTAATTAATATCTAGTTTAACTTTTTTGTTATTTATTTCTAACTTTGGTCATAATTTAAAATACTGATTTCTCGCTCGGATTTTAACAACAGGTGTGTGAAAAAAATAGCATCTACATTTTCGGCGGTAAACTGTAGAAGTACCGTCTTGGGAATTATTAAATTAACAAAAAAAAAAATTAATTTTACAATGAAATTAATTTTTTCATTTACATGCCACATGCACATAACTTAATTATATTTTCAGTTTTTATTTTTTAGGTAATGTACATTGTAATTAAAAAATAATTTATCAAAATCTTCAAATTTATCAAAAACGCCCGATAGAACATAAATAAAAAAAAATGCACATTTTTACATGAAATTAATTTTTTTATTTACACATGACTTGTTGCACGTAACTTAAAACTTAGCTATATTTTGTTAATTTTTCTTTTTTAAAGTAATGTAACTGTACAGTCTAATAAAAAAAATAATAATTTAAGAAAATGTTAGATATATCGAAAACGCCCGACAGAACATAAGAGAAATAAGTAAACAAAAATGAGGCACATTTTTTAAAATGAAAAAAAAAAGGTTTCTGTCACAGTCACACACAACTAAAAATGTTTTTTTTTTGTTTAAAATGTACCCAGTTTAATTTTTAAAAGATAATTCAACAATGCTGAAGTTTATCCAACCGAAAGAAGATAAAGCAAAGAACAGATGGAAGTTTGAAAGAAGATATGGAAAATAAACAACTGACATTATTTTTTAAATTGTAAATTTTCATTTCTTTTATTGATGCACCTGTCGCACTAAAAATATTATTTTAAACAATGACTTTCTATAACTTTTAAAGAAACAAAAACAAACTCACTTAAGAACTTTGATTGAAAACTGTGAAACAAGTTGTTTGCTTACGTTTTCGTTGGGTTGTTGTGAGGATCATTCGTGCTGACAGTTGATTTTTGTGATGATACTTCATTCGTACTTCGGTCACTTGGGATTAAGTTGTAAATCTCGATGTGTAGGTACAGTCACTTTTATTAGTGGCGCTCCTTGATTTTTTAGTGTAGTAATATGACATCAACAGATTATTAAAGAGGAGATATTTCCCTACAAAACGGAATTTTTTCAATTGAATTTCTTTTACTGATGTTTTCAAGTTGGATTTTTTTGTGAAAAACAACTTAAAACCCGTTTTTAAGCTCACCATATTGATAAGTGACCTTTTTTCTTTAAAATGGTACTATTTTTTTTTATACCTAGAGACTACTAATATCGCAGCACCAAATTTTAAAAACACCATTTTATGTACAAAAAATAAAGCCGCATTCATCAAAATTAGTGACATAACTTAAATTAACCTGGAAAAAAAACTATTAAAGACACAAGAAAAAGAATTATATATCTATAAAGCAAAAAGATTAAATTTTATTTAAATCAAAACTTTATCAAAATAACCAAAAATATAAACGAGATATCGCAAGTTGAAGTTAAGGGAAATTTAACTTTATATACCAGTTTTCGCATCCTAAACTAGGCTAGTTTGGGATACCTATTTAGAGTGAAAAGACTTCAGGAGATTGTAAGAGCCAGAAGAAGAGAATGGGAGTTGAATGTTTTAAGCCAACACTTGGTTTTCGGGAGAACTAATGAGACAGTTGAACCAGTGTTCTGGGAATATTTTGTATTAAAATGAATTTACCTTTTCTATGTAATACAAGAATTACATTTTGTGATGAAATCAAATCAAATTATTCAATGTTTGATAAACAACATAATCATGTTGACACATCGGGTCTTGTTAGATCACAAAAGTTAAGCAATGTTGAGTCTGGTCAGTAGCAGATGAGTAGCCATTTGGGAATATTAGGCGCTGTATGTTTAAAAAAATTTTTTTTTTTACATAGGGTCACCACTTATCAAGGCCGAGAGGCCACTCACGGATAAGAGTTAAAGAGTGTACAGTGTGATACTATAAAGTGGCCCTGAGGACCCCACGTTGTGAAGTCTTTTCTCCCCACGTGTTGACTAGGAACATGAGATGTGGCCACATGCATCAACTCCTGATGCACGGATTGCGTTCACTCGGTGTTAAAGTGGCATCGGAAATCATGGCGGTGCGTCTTTTTGTTACTTTGTGGAAATGTAAGCCTAGGATAGGAATTGCTAAACATTTCCATTTTTGTCCATATAGAGGTCTTCTATATTTGTGGCAATGCGGCGTTCTCCCGTCTTTTCACTCACGGTTTACGAGGACTTCTAGCAGCGTAACACGTTTTATGAGAGAGATGTTTGTCGATTTAAGGAATTTTCTGAGAACTTTGTCTGTTGTGGGAACGGGGATTTGTCTTATGTTGCGTGCTAGGTGATAGGGGGTTGGGCGATAGTTAGAAAGAAATTAAGTCATGGTGATTCGACTTGGCCAGGTTGTTAGTGGAAAACGGAGCATGAGTTTTTGTTGGATGCAAGAAAAGAAGCATCCAGAAATTCGGATAGTTAGGGATATGACACACTGGCACGTGGAGTACGTCGGTTCTATGATCCGGTGGCAGATGAAGAACCATTGAGAAATTGTATTTAGAGAGTGGATGTATTTAACATACGTCGAGAACGTGGATAAATGAAAGTTTAATGTTTGGAGAGTGAGTTACTGACGAAGATCAAAGTTGATACGATAAGTGATTGCAATGAGGTCAGTCAAGAATTTTAGAATTTTAATGTTATTTTTTACCAATGTTCACGATTCACGGGGAGGGGGAAGTGAGAGAATTAGGAGACGCAGGCCAATGATTTGTGGAGAGTGGAAGAGAGAAGGCCCTTCACTTGGAAAAAAATAAGGAAAAAAAAAAAAAATAGACGGTCATAATGAAAATTTCTTTTTATTAAAATAGAAAAAAAATGGAGACTTAAACAAATTTTTCTGTACACTATATTTTAATTGTTGTTAAAAAGAATAGGAGAAAAAAAGAGACCTATCTGGATTTTAAAGAAAAACATTTCGGTCATGCGTAAAAAAAAAAAAGAACTGCTTACGTGAATTTTTATGTATTTCTAACGATGAAGATTACATATGTTTCATGCTTGTAAAATTGCACAGGGACTTCTTAATCGATTAGTACAAGAAATGAGAAAAATTTGGAAAAAAAAGAGACTTATAATTGTTAAATGCAATTTTTTTCAGGTTAGGTTTTATTGTGTTGAATTATATTGTTTTAGTGTTATCGAAAACAGAAACAGTAGAGAAGCAATTTTGTTTTGTTAAAATGTTACTTGTTTGTTAATAATGTTGCAAGTGTTATTTAAGTAAAATGTATGAGATTGTCCTTCTTATTGAAAAAAATAGCAAGAGACCAGACAGGTTCAGGGGTGTGTGCACAAGGTTTTCCCGGTGGAAGGTGACAAAAAATCCTCCTGATTTTGTTAGAGGGGGGAGAAAGGGAAAGAGGAGAGTGGCACTATGCATGTTACAGTTGAGGTGATTAAAATTCCTCCTGCTTATTTTTTGGAGGGTGGGGCGAAATGGCAGAATGCCTGTTATTTTGGAGCGGGTTAAAATTCCTCCTGCTTATTTTTTGGAGGGTGGGGCGAAATGGAACAATGCCTGTTATTTTGGAGGTGATTAAAATTCCTCCTGCTTATTTTTTGGAGGGTGGGGCGAAATGGCAGAATGCCTGTTATTTTGGAGCGGGTTAAAATTCCTCCTGTTTATTTTTGGGGTGGAATGCCTGATATTGTGGAGGTGGTTAAAATTCCTCCTATTTATTTTTTGGAGAGTGGGGCGAAATATTGTGGAGGTGGTTAAAATTCCTCCAGTCTATTTTTGGGAGGGTGGGGCGAAATATTTTGCAGGTGGTTAAAATTCTTCCTGTTTTTTTTCTACCTCGATGGACGGGCGAAGTTGATTTTCCCTCTCTGGTATGAAAAGCTGTACCAGTTGTCTGGAGCCAGTCAAAAAAGCAATTTTATGTAATTGATATTGATATGATTTTGTGTTTTTGTAATTTATGTAATAAATGACAAGTTGGGCATGGAAGGTGTGTTATACTATAAAGTGGCTCTGGGGTGGATTTGAGCCACTAAGTGCTGCGAGAGGGGAGTATAGACAAAGGAAGAGGAAATAGCTTAGAATAAACAAAGAAATCGGAAATATCCTACAATCAACAATAGATAGGAAATAGCAAACAATAACAATAGAAACCTACTGATAAAACAGGGAAGGGCAGCTTCCGGTAACCAGGGTGGGGTGGGCGACCTGAGAGATGAAGACAGAGGAGACAGTCAGTTGACATCTAGATGCCCGTCGTGGCGGATGGAAGTTGAACAGTTAGTTGAGATCTAGATGCGCTAGGCGTCGGAGAGAAGTTGGACAGAGTTGAGATCTAGATGCGCTAAGTGGCGGATGGAAGTTGGACAGAGTTGAGATCTAGATGTGCTAGACGACGGATGGGAGTTGATAACAACTACAGTTGAACAGTTATAGAGTTGACTGAAATAGAGTCGAGGACAATTTTAGAGTTGACTGTGAAACAGAGATAGACGAATGTAACATCAATAGAACAGAAGTTCAACAGTCAATTTATATGTGAACATTGGCGTTTGTGTTTTTCATTTCTTTGTTCATATTTGTACTTTTGTGAAACCATGCGTGTGTCCCCACCGACAGTCGCCAGCGAGAAAATAACGATCCGGCCATGAATGAAAAATCCCCGATACACAACGTTGGGAGTTGGTGATCTGACGAGGGAGCCACACGTTAGAGGTTATAGCAGTAGTCAAAAGGACAATATAGTAATCGATAGTAATGGAAGTTCGGTAAATTTGTTAACTTAAGTGTAACGGCTCATCAGAAACTTGTTCAGGTTGGACTTGAAGACAACCATATTATAGACAGCTGAAAAGCAGGAAAACGGAAGACAATTCCACAGGCGTGCAGTTCTAAGAAAAAAGCTTTGATCATGGAATCTACATTTAGGTTTAGGTACAAATAAAGAGTGGGGGAAATTATTGATAGTGTTTTCAACCAGATGAGTGTTTCTTGTGAAAGTTTGGCGAGGGGGGACCATAGATTGAAACTCAGTCGAACACTTTCCATGAAAACAACGATAAAGCAGAGACAAACTCGCAACATCTCTTCTATGTATGTAAGAGGATGTTGACATCCCCCGACTGAGGACTGTTTGTAAATTGGATATTCCATGAAACTTCATCCTTTTAAGGAAACTGGTTCAACTCGTCTAGGGCGAATACTGTTTTTTTTAATATTTGACTGCTTTGTTGCTTTTTTTTTTTTTTTTTTTTTGGTTCTCTACTTATTAATGTCAGAAAATTACTACACATTTTATCAATTGTGTTGAATATCCATCAGCTGGATGACCTTAATGATTGCAATGCTGGTGAGTCTAATGAGATACTACATCTATAACAGCACAGATGTCACCTGTGTCGACACAAGAATAATAATAATACAGATACAGCAAAACGAGGAGGCTATCTGCATAAAACAGGAAGAAATACGTGCTGATTGGAATATCTAACTCTCTGTTATTAATTGCTTGTATATTGCTGCATTGCTGTTAGGATGGTTACACTGATTTATTAATTTATTGCACAATAAATAAATATAAAAAAGTGGGTACTTATGCACGTATGTTACCGTGCTGAAATAATAAAGCCATTCTTAACATGGGGAGGGTGTCTTGTAATTATTCTGTACTTAACAATTTAAAAAAAAAAACAAACAAAAAAAATGATATCGTAAAACTTGAATTTAACTATTAAAAAAAAGAAGCATGGTAACGAATACATAAGCACCAGAAAGTGCATAGCATAGAGTTTTTAGTCAAGATGACCCCTAACTGAATGAATATTATAAAGATCACTTCCAATAACTTTTTTTGAGGTCATACTAAATCAGAATATGTAACTTCCTATAATTAATTGCTTGTAGTTCATTGCTAAATTAAGATTTGCACAAGAAACGAATATCGTAAGAAAGTGTGTGAAGTTTTTATTTAGAATTCCGTATGAATGTCAGCATTCACTACCAGCTTCTCAAGCCACCTGGGAATTTAACTTACATGTCTGCTGATGCCAATTCATACGTAGAAGGAAAATATGAATTAGCATCTGCAGACATCGAACTTAAATTAATTCCAAGTCGTCTTGAGGAGCGAGTGTCGAATGTTGGCACCCATATTAAATTCTTTTTTTTTCTTCCATTTTCACCCCAAACAAGGCACAGTGCTACTTTGAAGTAGGTGGCTACTATCAGGGACATAAATTGCAGGAATACTATGTAGGGAGTTGAGCAGCAAGATGTCTGTTAACATAACACTTGAACTTCTGCATGTCAGTACAGTTGGGAAAACAGGAACTCGGAAGGGAGTTCCAGAGTCTAGCAGTTCTGGAGAAGAAACTATTAAAGTAGAAGGCTTTCTTACATCTAAGGATCTCTACTGTGTAGGGGTGAGATTTTGCTGCTTGTCAGATTTGTTGGGAGTATTTACGTCAAGGGGGTACAAGTGCTTGTAGTTTGTCAGAGCAGTCACCATTAAAATACTTGTAAAACGGGCAGAGGGATACAACATTTGATGAACCCTTGTGTTATACACTTTCTCATACATTTCTTGTGCGAACCGTATTTTAGCAATAAATTGCAAGCACTTAATGATAAGTGGTACTTTCTGATCACTTTGTACATCTGTTTATTAAACAATGCACAGCTGAAGAGACATGGATACAGGAAGTTTTGTAAGCGACATGCTGGAAAAAAGGCTGACAACATTGTGTTGCGTAAGACGACATGCTGGAAAGAGCAAAGTAATTGCAGAATGCGAGAGTATCTGACAATGTAATATTAACTGGTCAGATTTTTAATCTGGCAGAAAATAACTGGCTAAAGAACTTGAGATTTTGACACATCAACTCGTGTTAATACACTTTAAACGTCCCCGACTCTCACTCACCCATATTTGTTTGTCATAGCAATAAAAATCTACAATTATATGAGGATACAGTGAAAGGAAAAAATATTTGTTTTCCAAGCACGCCTGTGGAACTCTGCTTCCCACCAACGTTAACGGATTCCTGATGAACCGCCCACTTGGGTAAGCACTTCATCAAATCTCCACACTAATGTAATGTACTTGCAATAACCCTTATCCCTGAGTGGCCTTGATAAGTGGTGACCATTGTATAAAAAAAAAAAAAAGGAAACAATATACAGCTGAAGAATGATGTAGCCGAGGATTTTCCCTTGGCACCAAAGCCAAAAGATTCTAAGTCATTGTTGAAATGGCTTTTTTCTGTTGGCTAAGGAATTGATGATATCCTGTACAGTTCTAGGAGGTCAATCTTTCTAACTTGTTGCCTCCTGTCTTTTGGGGGAGTTTCAGGGGAAGTAAGTTTCTTGCTTGCTGCCTACGAAGCTGCCCAAGCCACTTTTTATAGGCCAGAGTATTCCCCCTTTAGGGAAGCTGGTTTGGACCCCCCCCCATCCAACATTGTGTCACATTTTCTTGTAATGGGAAGGAAGTATATAAAAATCATAAGTTGTGTAGGCGACATGCTGAAAGGGGTGTGGCAGTTTGAAGATACATGGGTATTCGAAACTGTTATAGTAACCAGTTTGATTTTTGATCTGACTAGAGCATCCAATGTTTTGACCCTTATCAACTATCTGCACACTCTAGTCCTATATACCTCTTACTTGCTCTTTTCATTCATCACTGCAAACAAGAAAATATACCATTATACTTCGATATACAAGTGTTCACTGTATTTTCTTTTAAACATAGCAATAGTATTCTACACTTGAGGGATAAACTTTTATTATATTCTTCAATTCATATGCAATGTATGGAAAAATATACTTTCTTATTCTAATAACTCTGTTAAAAAGCAAAATTATATTGAGACACAAGTGAAATATTGCTGTCCAAAATAAAATAACAGGAACACTTATAAATTAATTTAATCAATTGAAATGTTTATTGAGATGAGTGTTATCCTCATCTTTTTGATGTTGTTTCACAACGTTTCGGCCAACTATTCCTCTTGCCTTCATCAGATGGTAATTAATTAAATAATATATACCATTCGGTTCGAACCCGACCATGGAAGATCAGATAATAAATGAACGTGGATTTATAAGACCAAAAAATCCAACCTTGATCGCCCCTCTGGGGCTTGTGGTGCAGTGGATAGACACGTTGAATCTTTATGGAATCTAGGTGAGCATTGTCTGAAGATAGCAGTTTCAATCCTACATAAAGCCGGCTAGTTGGCCAAAACGTGGTTGTATGAAAAACTGATGGATGGCAGTAATTGCTGAGAATTCAGTTAGGAGATTTGTTGAAGTTTCTATCCCGTCGCGGTTACCACCTGACGAAGGCCAGAGGAATAGTTGGCCGAAACGTTGTGAAACAACAAATAAAAAATGAGGATAAAAGTCCGCAATAAATAAATGGATCATCTAAATGGTTTTGGAATCCTTGAAATCTAATATTTAAAAAGCACTATGTCTGTCTGTCTCCATAGCCCCCACTCCCATTAGTAACTGATAATCCAAGAGAACTAGGTTAGGAGAATATGGAGGGCAAGATTTCCTAACCAAATTTTCCGATCTTTGGTCATTAGTGCTGTGTGACGATGAGCATTATCATGATGGAAAATGAGTCTCTTTCTGTTGACTATTATGTTTCAGATGAACATGGGTGAGAATATTGCATAAAAATGTCGATGATATTTTAATAATCTGAAAGAAAAAGTTATAAATTAATCCTGGCGATATATTTAATATGCATAAAATAAATCGCAATGGTTTAAAATGACTCTTTTTACAAGGACGCAAAAACTTTTGCAGAACCTGATGTTAGTGATTTCTTGATTTTAAAGAATAACATTTTATTGAATAAAATTTTTTTATAATAAGAATTCTGAATGAAACTTTATTTTATAAAATTACAAAAAAAAAAGCAAAATTTTAACAAAAATGTTATTCTCGCGTTACCTACATATAGTTCAAACATTTCAAAATACAACCGCCAGATACAATGCGCGGCTCTTTACAAACAAACTTCTTTCTCCAAATTTACAACATGGCAAGGAAGAAAAAAGGAAAAAAGAAACAAAACAACACACTGAAGATGGAGTATACCTCTGAAATATATTTGTGATAAATTTCAAACAAGTAAAATATTTGTTTATTTTCCTAATATTACGTTGTGATTTGGATTTCAAGCGCAGTTGATGCGTATTTTATTTTATTCAAATTAAAACAATGTTTCTATATGAACTCGCATCTTTAAAATTAATTTAGTATTCATAAGCAACAAACTCTGAAGGACAAGAATGCATGGCGTCTCATTATTAGAAGTTTGACATGAATGTCATTTGGAGTTCATGGACTCTGAATCTATACTATTTATAAAATTCTAAATGTTTATTTATTTATGTGTGTATGCCTATATACCAATAAAACTTTCAAACGGATGCACCGAATTGAAAAATTCTTTTTTCCCTGAAAGGTGTGAGCCCCTAGATTGTCTTTATCTATATATGGTTCGTAATGAACAACGCCGAGTCCCTTATTTTGGGCTTTTGGGCTGTTTCGTTTTTGTCGAAAATGTTACCTGCCCATGTCAACGGAATTTAGCACTGTCCGTATACAGTTGCGGTAACATCTTTCAGCATACAGACAGGACTTGTAGTGCAATGGATAACGCGTCTGACTATGGCTCAGAAGATTCCAGGTTCGAATCCTGGCAAGTTCGTAATAATTTTAATCATCATTTTATCCAACGTTTACTCATTATCCTTACCCTTAGTTATTTTTGTTTTTTCAGTGATTTTGTTTTGTGCATATGGGAATTTCCCATACTCTGAGTTCACAGGGTAAGCATTGATGGTAAGACGGTGTTTAGTGTACTCGATGACTCAGTGTTGTGTGTGCCGACGTGGTGCAGCCGCTAATAGTAAATAAATTTCATTTTTTTAATTAAAATTCTACTTTTTTTTTGCTGTATTTTCAAGTAATACATGCAAGTTTTCCTATTTTATTTTGAACTAGCGGTGGTACCAGGCGTTGCCCGAGTGTTTGGAGGTGTGTGTGTGTGGGGGGGGGGAGGAAATCCAAACAAATTGGAAAGTAAAGAATAAGCGAACGATGTTAAATATTAAAAAAAAAACAACGAACATGATGCAAAACAAAGAGTGAACGAAAAAGAAATGTTAAAACTTCTTTAAAAGAATTGGAAAAAACAAAAACAAAAACAAAAAGAAACAGCGAACGAGATGAAAAAATGAAAAAAAAAAAAAAAAACGAACGAAAAAAATAACATAAATAACCCTGTTTCAATATTAAAACTTTAAAAATCGAAAAAAAAAAATATATCTGACATCTCAGCCTGAACGTGCAATCTTAAGATAGCAACACTGCTACAATACCAACTGGTCTATGATGGTGTCAGCAAAATTGGGTTGTTTTTTATATTTAAACTAATTCATGAAAGAAAGTTTTTTACGCATGCGTGTATGGCTAAATTGTCATGAAGAAACGATCTTTTGCAACCCTCCCTGTAGAAAAGTGCCCAAGTGAGGGTGAAGAAATTAATATTTTTAGCCAATTTTTCAATATTTGTCGTCCGAAGGGTTGAGCTTCAAAATGATACCAATCTTACGAAAATCTGTCACCTCTGTCGAAAGTTTGTTCGAGAAATACAAACATACATACATACATACATGCATACATTTACACAGATTTTTCCTTTATATTATAGATTGTTATAATTCAGTTGTGTCAATACAGTCATTCAACGTGAAAAGAAAAAATATTGCAGCATACAAAAATGTTATTCTCACTTAGTGATGAAACGATACCAATATTTCTATCAATTCTGATACAATTATTTATTCCGTTCAAAATTCCTGACTCGCTACAATTACAGATTCCAATACTTTAAAAAATTTTTAAATATTACTTTATAGAGTTTTTTTTTCCTTTTTCGGATTACTGTTAAAAAAAAAAATGTGCATATATTTTTGCAAATAAACCTCTAAACAGGCTCGGACATATCTCAAAATTCACCCCAGAGAGAATTGCTAGCCAATTGCTCCAATGGAACTCTGATGGAAAAAGAAGAGAAAGACCAAAAATGAACTAGAAGCAGACAATCAAGACAGTGTCTTACTTAAGGGAGCGGTTTATCAGGAATTTGTTTACATTGGACTTGAAGACATCCAAGTTGTAGTCAGGTAGAAAACAGTCAAACGGAAGAGAGTTCCAAATGAACTAGAAGCAGATAATCAAGACAGATTTGATCGCAATGGAAAAAACTAGAGGGATGCTCTGGATCTGGCTTCAGATAAAAAATAATGATATACCTTGAGTGCTTCATTCGTCACAGTATGCAAGATTTCTTAAGTCTAAATTTTAGAATTAGATCCTCACAGGAGGGACCATGATATGGAGGTTGCCAACATCCATAGTAAAAATGCAATAACCTATGATTCACTTATTTATTTAATTTTTTTTTTACATGGAAGTCACCAATTATCAAGGCCCGGAGGCCACTCTGGGATTATTGCGTGTACAGTAATAAATGGGACAATATCGTAGTAACCGCTAGTAATGGATATCTGATAAAGTGTCTTACTTAAGGGAGCGGTTTATCAGGAATTTGTTTACATTGGACTTGAAGACATCCAAGTTGTAGTCAGGTAGAAAACAGTCAAATGGAAGAGAGTTCCACATGCGCGCACTTCTAAGAAAGAAGCTTTGTTCATGGAATGTACATTTTGATTTAGGCACAGATAAAGAGTGGGGAAAATTACTGACAGTGGTTTCAGCTAGACGGGTGTTTTTCATGAAAGATTGGCGAGGAGGACCAGAGATTGGAGTTCGGACGAGCACTTGCTATAGAAATAACGATAAAAGACAGGCTCGCAATGTTTCTTCTGTGGGAGAGAGGTTGCAGGGAAGAAAAAAGGCATGCCGCGCTAAGTCACGAAGTCTATTTTGAACTCTGTCAAGGCAGGATAGGTTATTTTTAGAAGCTCCAGCCCAGATGTGGCAGCAATACTCCATCCTTATCATGAATCATAGGCCCTCTACTTCCGCCAAGTGAACAGACTCAACACCTTCCAACTGCACAATCTCAAGAGAATCCTTGGAATCACTTGGCACGACCACATCTCACACAAAACTGCTCTTGATCAGGCAGACCTCTCAAACACTCCTCACACCCAACTACGACTCCAATGGTTTGGCCATGCCAGGCAAATGACCCAAAAGAATATTCTTTATGGCGAACTCACAACTGGTTCCAGACTAGTAGGAAACCTGTCCTACCCTACAAGGACGTTTGCAAGAGAGACCAGGACAAGTGACATCAACCCAGCATGCTGAAAATCCATGGCTGAAGACTTCAACTGCTGGAGAGAAAAAAAAGTGGTACTATAGAATTGATAGAATTTGAACTTGGCATGTTCAGTTCATTAGTACGTTATTATCCACTTCATCACAGCCACCTTCCCAAAACTTCAGTAAGTGATCAAGTTGCAGACATCTTGTGGACAGACTTGTACAATTTAGAAATTTATGTTGAGTCTATAACTCAGACTCTAAATTGTTTAAATTACAATTAATGGTTCCTCGTAAAATACTGAGCTTTTACTACAACTTTCCAAAATTTAATTACAGTCTGGAATTAATTTTTTTCTAGAACTGCCTGTCCGTTGAACACAGTACCTCAGGGCTGCTTTCTGAATGATGATAACATTGCTGTTTTCATGTCTAATGTAAACAAATTCTTGTTGAGTTGTACTTTTAAATAATCAATTTCTGACCTGCTATTAGGTTGGTGCCAAAACAATATCGTTTTCTCACATATGTTATTTTCATATATGATTTCAAAATTAATTTATTGATATATATATAGCCATGTTATATATCATTTTGAAGTGCGTTTTTCGCTTTATCGAATTGTGTTATTTGTTACCATTCTTCATTCATTTTTTTGCAGGCTTTTCGGCAGCATAGACAAAATTCAAATCCGCACCATTTTCTTGTTCCAGTTAAAACTAAGCTGAAAAGATGAAGACGGTTGCGGCGGGGCGACTGCGGTTGATAACGAATATTTGAAATCACAAAACCACATGAGAAATTGTTGCTGAACTCGAGGTTCACCATTTAAAACAAATAGGGAAGTAAAAAAAGTTGGATAAATGGGTGTTGCATGAATTGAATGATAATAAAAACATTTCTCGAGAGGATTGTGAAAAGTGGATCCTCTATGACAACCAGCGATGTTTGGCACAGTGGGTGGATGGTGGAGAAGCTCCACAACACTTACTGAAGCCGAACTTGCACTAAAAAAAGTCTGCAGCTGGTCTCTTCATCTCATCCATCACAGCTTCCTGGTCTCATCCATCACATCATCTTGAATCCGGGCGAAACAATTATGGCGGAGAAGTACTGTCGACAAATTGATGAAATGAACCAGAAGCTCCAACGTACGTGCCCGAGATTGGTCAATATGAAGGAACCAATTCTCCTCCATGACAACGCTCGCCTGCATGTTGCTCAGCTGACCCTGCAGAAGCTGAACGAATTGGACTACTAGACTCTGCCTCATCCGCCATATTCATCAGACCTCTCACCCACTGATTATCACTTTTTCAAGCATCTTGACAACTTCCTGTGAGAAAAATGCTTCAAAAGACGAGATGATGTTGAATCGGCCTTTAATGACTGCATCGCTTCCAGAACTCTGGATTTCTATGCTTGTTTCTCGTTGGGAAAAATGTGTCGATTCTAATGGTTCTTATTTCAATTAAAAAAGTTTATTATGAAAGGAGTTATGATTAGGGCTATGACAACAGCATATTCTTTTCAATGTTTTGCCTCTCGAATGTGTATCCTTTGATATCTTCTATGCTTTTATATAGAGTGATTTGGTTCTCAGTTGATTAACTGTGTCTAACTATGTCTGATATATACTTAAGAATCAAAACAATGAAAAGAATATGCTGTTGTCATAACCCTAGTTATGATCTTTTGAAGTTGAACATCAAAAAACGACATTATTTTTGCACCAACCTAATACAAACTGTTTTTCAGAATCTACCTGTTAAACTGAATTACCGTTATCCTTGAGTAGCATTTGGACTCCTTGATAAGCGGTGACCTGTTTGTAACAAAAAAAAAAAAGAAAAATTTGATGTGAATTATATCCTAGTATTATTGAATAATATCTTGATTTGTCTGCATACTCCAAACAGTCTCGCTACATGGTTGAGAACAAAATCCTGCCTCTTTTGATCTTGGGTCAATCTTCTGTATCTTCAATCATCATCATATCATATGAATCCGAAGATTCTATTGTTGGCATTGGTTTCCCAGATATTTTTCTAGTCGGAATTCTTTCTAGAAAGACATCAAGAATTAAGGGACGGACCACAAGAAGGTTGCAGACATCCTAAGTGAAAGTGATTTTTGTGGAATGAACTGGATTCGAACTTGGAACACCCAGGTCGTCAGTCTGTGTCGTTAACCACTTGACCACCGTCTTCAATTAAATTTTTATATGCATTCTTTACAAAATTGAGTAAAAGAACATTAATTTCTTTTTTTCCAACACCAAGTTTTTAATGGATCTGTTAATCTTAAGTTTCTTTTTGATATCCGCATTTCTTTGTTTATCTTGCAGAGTTACTCCAAGAATAATTCAATTTTAAATACATTTATCTTCCTTTCATGATCTGCTAGTGTAGCCCATGTTTCAATGGCTCCCATGTTTTGGTATTCATTGCAAGAGCTTAAGTTTGCTGAAAACTCATCTGCTGATCGACATGGATGGATCATGTTGAAGCTGAAATCTCATATACAGGGTGTTTCAAAATGGTTGACCCCATTCTAAATGCCCATATCTCGGAAACTACTTGATGTATCTTAATAAAACTAAATACACTTTATGTTGAAGGTTATAAATTTTATTGGTTAAATTTACAAAGAAAAGTACAAATATTTGTTGGTTCTGTGACAGATTTTCAGAAATGTTCAATATAAGCGCCGCCCGTGACTCTGCACATGTCGAGTCAGTATTCGAGCTTGTGCCAAACTCGCTGTAGCATTGACATATGCATAAGCAGCCCTTTTCTTGGAACTTTTGGTGCCAAGTCCTAATTTGTTTTGTAGTTGGTGCCTTCTTTGCAAAATTTGTGAAGAAGACACGCTGCACTGTCTTTGGTGACTGAGTCCAAGCATACTCTAATATGCAAAATGCCTTTTCTTTTGAAGTTAACGGCATTTCTTAACCTGAAATGATAGAAATGCCAAACTTTACACACAAAAACTTGAAACGTTTCTACACTAGCTGTGAAAATTTGAGGTCATTCCAATGAAAATTGTCAAAATTATTAGCCTACAAAATGGGGTCAAACATTTGGAACACCCTGTATTTATTTATAACCAGCAGAGAGACCCGACGTTGCCTAGGATTGAATGATGATTAGGGTTATGATAAGAGAATATTCTTTTCATTATTTTGACTCTCGTGTATATATCAGTTAATATCTCATATGTTTTTAGATAGAGTGATGTGGTTCTCGATTGATTAACTGTGTCGGATATATACTCGAGAGTCAAAACAATGATAAGAATATTCTCATGTCATAGCCCTAATGATGATCAACGAATGTTTCACATTCCCATATTTTTATTGTCATCTAAATTGGTGAAATTGACCATTTTTCAATCAAATCGATTGATTGCCTGCTCTAGTTGAGGACCCATCACGATGCACCAGGAAGAAGCTTCACGGGCCTCCTTGTACTGACTTAGTCCACAATGCATTGTAGTTTAAATTGCACTGTAGAGAACCTACTGTTGATTTTATAAAATTATTTTTATATATATATAGCTTGAATTAAAGTTTAAAATGCAAAAGTTAAGTATCTTATCTTCAATTATGCTCTAAACAGAAACATTCATTTCGAACTTATACCTGTCATATCAAAGAACCTACTGTTGATTTTATATGCTGGGCCTTTCTGCTTGTGTGTTAACTTCTCAAATGTACTTGTGATGTTAGGTTGTATAAAATGTTAACTTTGGTCAAAATCACCTGTTCATTTTTTCATTGGAGTTTTTTGATTATCAATTATCGATACTTTTTGTAGACATTTTGATGCAGAACCCATCTAAGAACACTGCCAGATACATAAAGTATATTTGTGCCAAATTTCATAAAAATCGGCCCAGCCATTTTAGAGTCCACAGGGAACGAACTCACGCACACACAGACAAAGTTCCTTTTATATAATAGTTGAGATCTAGATAGAGGTAGCAAAATGGAGAAGTGAGGGGTGGGGGTGCCCTACTGGAGGCCACTTCAGGATAAGTGTTAGATAACGGGACAGTATGATCAGTAATGGTGGAACTTTGGTAAAGCTTAATTATTTATTAAGACAACTCAACAAGAATTTATTTACATTAAACTTGAAAACGATTATGTTATATTCAGCTGGGAAACAGCCCCACATTATTTTTTTTCCACGAAAGAACAGGAAAGAAATTCTGCTCATGGAATTTTCGTTTAGTTTTAGGCATAGATAGAGTGTTAGGGAAATTGTTGATGTTGTTGTAGCTAAACAAGCATTTGTTGTGAATGTTTTATAAGGGAGTCATAGATTGAAGTTCAGTCGAGCGCATACCATAAAAGTAACGTTAGATCAGAGATAGACTTGCAACGTCTCTTCTGAGAGAAAGAGGAAGTAGGGAGGCAAAAAGCTATTTCGAAGACGGTTTTGTATACACTATCAAGGCAGAAAAGAGTACTCTTAGGAGTTTCTCCTCCAATAGTGGCAAGAGTACTTCTTAGGACATATTTGACTCTTTTATAAGTAGGAGAGTGAGATACTTTCTGGAGTGGTAGAATGATCCAACAATTTTGCCAATGATTTTGGCAACAGATCTGATGTAGGTCTTCCATCTCAGAAGTTTGTCAAAACAGGATGTTTCCTCGACGAGAGCTGTTCATTTCAACTGGGATCAAGTAGCAATTTGAGCATTATTGGTAAAAAAATAGAAGTTTGGTTTTGGATGCAGTCATGGTAACTAGCCATCTTTTACCCCATTGTGCCACATGCTCCAGGTCGGAGGAGAGAAAACCAAAAAGATTTTGATGTGAAGAAGGCACGCTGCATTCTCTTTGGTGACTCTAATATGCAAAACGCCTTTTCTTTTGAAGTTAACGGCATTTCTTAACCTGAAATGATAAAAATGCCAAACTTTACACACAAAAACTTGAAACGTTTCTACACAAACTGTGAAACAGCCCCACAGCTTTTGAAGTGTTGCCATAGATGGTAGCATCATGTGCATGGACGTCGACGAATCATCACAGAACATGATTTGGGAGATTTCTGATGAAGATCAGGAAAAGAGTTGGGCTCTGGATAGATTACTTAGGCAGGTCAGCATTAATACCATGAAATTTGGATTTCTACCCATCAACGATTACTTCAATAAACTTATCAGAGAGAAAAGATTTGATGGTTGAGAGGACATTTCCAGTTATTCTGTAGCTGGAAATCTTGTGAAGCAGACCTTTATGCCAAACCCTATCAAATGCCTTAGATATGTCAAAAGCTATTGCTCGAGAAACAAGGCCATCATCAATAGATTCACTGATCCTGTGTGATATAACCATCAGCACATCAGCTGTCGATCTTTCACAGCAGAAACTATATTACTTGTCGCTGAATAGGTTGTTTTTGCTGACGTGGTCAACAACTTATCTATTTATCACAAACTCAAGCAACTTACTCATGATGCACAGGAGACCGATCCCCCATATTTTTAAATACTAAAACAGACTGTTGAGGTTTTCTAAGATGTTGGGAAGCATCTCTCTTTAAGGCAAGGTTTAAACAACGTTGTAAATATAGGAGCTACTTCCAGTTGCAGTTTTTGAGAACTATAATTGGAATGTTATCAGGGTCAATTGCTTTGCTGGAATCAAGGGTTTTTGATAAGCCTGGAAACATCCTGGATAGATATATGGATATCACTCAGAGTATTTTCAGTCCTGGGAAGAAAATTCAGGGGGTTAGCAGATCTTATCACACAGGGTGAAGTTTGATGCAAAGTTAGCGAAGAATTTGGTTTAGTCAGATGTATAATCACTTCAGGTCTCCATTGATAATGGTTGGAATGGAAGATGCACATCTGTTTAGAACCCTGTCTGTTATGCGCCAAACTTTTGTGAACCTCTACTCATTTACTTTAGGCTTGACAGTTAGAGTAAAAGACTCTCTTGCATTTTCTATACCTTTTTTCAGTGGCGGCTGACAATTCTAAAGGCTCTTTCTTTAGTTTTAATCATCTATTTTGTTTAAAGCAATTGAAATAATGATTTCTGTATGCAATTGCAGTGGAACACTTAAGGGTGTACCATGATTGGCTAGTTGGTATCTACTGAAATTATTTGATGGTATATAAATATCTATACAAAGAGTTAGCCTATCTGTTAAGTCGGATCCTACAGAGAACATGTTAGTCAATCTGTTAAGTCGGATCCTATAGAGAACATGTTAGTCAATCTGTTGTCGGATCCTATAGAGAACATGTTAGCCAATCTGTTAAGTCGGATCCTATAAAGAACATGTTAGCCAATCTGTTAAGTCGGATCCTATAGAAAACATGTTAGCCAATCTGTTAAGTCGGATTCTATAGAGAACATGTTAGCCAATCTGTTAAGTCGGATCCTATGAAGAACATGTTAGCCAATCTGTTAAGTCGGATCCTATAGAGAACATGTTCTTTTTAAACATGGAGCAGAGGGATATTTCTGATATGAACATTTGGAAACTGTTGCAGTTGGCCATCGATTATGAGGGAGAGGGACATCTGAGGTCTTATTACACTTTGTTTTGATCTTAATTGAGATGACCGAGTGATCGGAGAATCACAGTGGAATGGCAGCAGCACTGGAGAGAACCACCGCTGGTTGTTAGGCTTTTGCTGGAATATTTTAAGGGTATGGAGCGGTCTATACCTACAATTAACCATTCCATTAGGTCTTATACTATAGAGGACGCATTCTTTTAAACATGGAATGCAAAGGTAGATCTGATATAAATTTATGGAAGCTATCTCAGTCAGTCATAGAGTATCGATACACTGTACGATGGAGAGGTACGTCTGAAGACTTATTACATTTTGTTTTTGTCTTAACTGATAAAACCGAGTGGTCGGAAGATCCCAGTGGAGAAAGAACAAAAGATAAACATAGCTCAGGGCAAGTTGTAAGTAAAAGGTCTAGGAGACTTGCATACTGACCGTTAATGTCGGACATACAAATAGGTTTGTGGACAATCTGAGTGAGATCATAAGCAATGGAGAAATCATGACAGAACCTTCCCTTATCATCTGTTTGTTTGAGTGAGTTAACCATTCCACATTGTGAACATTGAAGTCTCCACAGATGTGAATGTTAGCTGAATGGCGAGCAGCTAGGATGCAGACAATTTTCTCAGATATGCTCTTAAATATAGTAACTTCGTTGTTGTGGAAGTGATTGAGGGCAAATATAAACGCAATGGTGTGTGCAATTGTCAGAAAAAAATCTAGAAGACCTACAAATTGTCCATCAACATCAGCTATGCAAATGGGTTCATCAACAATCTGTGTTAGATGAAAGGCAAGGATGAAATCATGCAGAATCTTCTCCCTTCATCATCTGTCTTGTTTGAGTGGACCGGCCATTCAACGTTGAGAATGTTGAAATCTGAATGGATATGAATTTTGGCAGAGGTGAATGTTTGGCGTCCAGTAGAATGCTCCATCCACAGCTTAAACAAATTGATAAATAAAAAAAGAGAGGTCCCCCCCACAAGCACTATCAATTAACAGCAAATTTTCCTGCCACGTCTGTAAATGATTAAACAATCGTGAGCTGGGTTGAAAAGCCACCTACATGCATATAGATGCTCAACATCAATCTGAAGAGATGCCAGGCTTCTGTCAAGAAATGGTCATCAGTCATATGAACGAAGTTTGTTTTAAGAAGAGGAAAACAAAATCCAGAAGATCTTTATGAACCGCATCATTCTCATGGCACAAAATGATGCAGTGTTGTGACCTCTCTGACCTCTGTGACCTCTGTGATAGTTTACAAAGCAGACAAGATACTGTCAATTTTCTTCACAAAGGCTAATACAGCTGCCCCAGTACTTTACATCTGTTGATAGGAAAGTCTCCTTGGAAGTTACTTACCTGCCTATCAGGCGGATAATGCCAAGACAGCAACCCCAGTACTTTACATCTGTTGATAATGCCAGCTCAGTTAAGATTTTTACCTTAAGCAATCTTATTAGTGATGTGGCAACAGGAGTAGGAATAGAGATGGTAGAGCTAGAAAGAAAGAGAATCACTCAGGAGGTTTCCTCCACAAAACTGCTAATGAAGTACACAACATTTTCATCCCCCTTTATCAGAAATATCGTCTGTAGAAAATGAGTACTGAGGAACCAGTGAGAGTTATGAGGTTGCCGAACATGTATCCTTAAATGCTTTTCTACTGTCCATTTATCTTATTTCCAGATGAGATGAAATAAAAAAAAAAACAAAAACAACTAGTATACTTAGTATAAGATTTCTTAGGTATATTTGTGGGGAAAAAACAAATTGAAAATAATTTCCCCTTGCATGTTACTAAAGATCTGCAAAACTTTGGTATTGTTGCTGTGATTAATTTCAAAAGATCCTATTTGCCTTCCCAATAACACGTTCCAACACAAAATCCATGGAAAATCTAATTAAAAATGAATATAAATAAATAAATAAATAGCTAGTACATTCGTGTAGGGCCCTGTAATATAATGGTCGTGCAAATGTCGATAATGGTTAAGTTGATTCTCCAGACGCTATACAAGATTTTTATTTTTTTGAGAACCTTGTGTCCGTTATGATGCAAAAAGAAAAACTGGCGACATACCAAAGTAACCATTTTTCATTTATTCTTGTAAATAAATTAAATTTAAACAAATTCTGCACGTGTTTTTCAAATTCTTGCTATCATGCGCAAAGATTGCTGTTAACAGGAAATTTAAGTAACTGGTCGGTCGGCATTTCCTCTTTGCTTTGATCCAAAAGAGTGTTGTCCCTTTTTAGTGCTGTGCCTGACAGGTTGCGAGCAAGCAAATTTTGAATAAATGTTTACATACAAAAATGACAGAAAATATTTCTTTTTTTTTTCTTTTTTATGAAGGAGTCGCCACCTATCAAGGCCTGGAGGCCACACGAGGATAAGGGTTACTGAGTGTACAGTAGTCAATGGGACAATAGCGTAGTAATTGTTAGTAGTGGAAATTTGGTAAATTGGATTACTTAAGGAGTCAGCTTATCGAGAATTTGTTCACATTGGACTTGAAGACAATCATATTGTAGTCAGCTGGAAAGCAGGGAAACGGAACAGAGTTCCATAGGCGCGCAGTTCTAAGAAAAATGCTTGTAAATGGAATCTACGTTTAGGTTTAGGCACAGATAAAGAGTGGGGGAAAATATTGATAGTGGTTTCAGATAGACAAGTGTTTTTCATGAAAGTTTGGAGAGGAGGGACCATAGATTGGAGCTCAGACATGCACTTGCAATGAAAATAATAATGAAGCAGAGACAGGCTCACAACATCTCTTCTGTGAGACAGAGGTTGCAGGGAAGAGAAAAGGGCATCCCCCACTAAGCTACAAAGTCTACTTTGAACTTTGTCAGGATAAGCTGCTTTTAATAGCTCCTGCCAAGATGTGGCAACAGTACTCCATCCTTGGATGTACTTAGCTCTTATAGAGGTAGAGAATTGCATCAGCAATGAGATATCTACTGGAGCAGTAGAATGATTCCACCCTTTTTCCAGTGACCTTGGCAACGGATTTGATGTATATGTTCCATTTCAGATCAGGAGTAAAGGTCAGACCTAGAAGCTTGTCAAAGTTTCACATGAATTTCGATGTTAATACAAAACTTATTTTCACAGAAAATCATGCTTTAGTAAAAAAAAAAAAATAAATAAATAAATAAATAAATAAAAAATAAATAAATAATAAATAATTTAGTTATAGCAACTCTACTGATATACATGTCAGTGCGCTATGCTGATTAAAACCTAGTCATATGAAATTTCAGACGATTGTAAGGGACGCACATATATTTATTTATTTAAAAAAAGAAAAAAACAAAACAAAAACAAAGTGGGTGCGTTGGGTTTTGTTATCTCCCAGTTTTTATAATTTCAGGCTTACCTCCCTTGAAATGTTCTCAAAAATTTCAAGACTTCATATTGGATTTTTCAAATATGATCAAGATGTAAACATGTTTTGATGATGCATATGAATGGCGGATGTTGATGATGATAGGTACTTGGGAAAAGAAAGACGAGGTGGGGGCACGGAGAACTTTTTTTTATTACATTTCACCCCAAACAAGGCACAGTGTCACTTTGATGTAGGGGGCTACTATCAGGGACATAATTTGCAGGGATACTATGTAGGGAGTTGAGCAGCAAGATGTCTGTTAACATTGCACTTGAACTTCTGCATGTCAGTACAGTCAGGGAAGCAGGAATCAGGAAGTGAATTCCAAAGTCTAGCAGTTCTGGGGAAGAAACTACTAGAGTATAAGGCTTTCTTACATCTAAGGATCTCTACTGTGAAGGGGTGGGATTTTGCTGCTTGTCAGGTTTATTGGAGGTATTTACGTCGAGGGGGTACAAGGGCTTGTAGTTTGTCGGAGCATCCAGCATTAAAATACTTGTAAAACAGGCAGAGGGATGCAACATTCCGTAGATGGGACAGAGGTTGAAGCTTAGATGATAGTTCAGAGCTTATCAGTTTGGCAACTCTCTTTTGGATGCACCAACCCAAATGTGATAACGATACTCCATACATGGGTGAATAGAGATACAGAATAATTTCAGTCTGACTATAGATCTTGCTTGCTAGGACCTCAGCGATGATGTCATTTTTCAGCTCAGGGACCTTAATGACATATATGTTACGAAGGTCGTAGTATAATAGACACGACTGTTGAGAGAAAGACAAAAGGACAGTCGTGAAAAAGCGAGTTGTTTTTACATACACAAACAGTTATTGATAGATAAACGTTTTGTCGTGGAACACGTAACGTTGAATTCAATATACAAGTGCAGCATAAGTTCCGCACTGTCTGCTAAATTCCAGAAGTTGTCACATCGCCGCAGAGTTGCATACCTGTGCGCGTTTTACAAGTGATAAACTAACTGTGAATGCATCACCACAACGTAAATATGTACAACCTACTCGATTGCAGCAAAATTCCACCCTTCACGGTATAGGTTTGAGAAGATTTCATACTCTAATAGCTTCTTTCCTTGAACTGCTTGCTTTTAAAATACACCCCACTCTCTGTTTTCTCGACAATACAAACATGTAGAAATTTAAATGTAATGTGAACAAAAATCTTCCTGTCCAGCTCGCGCCAAGTCTGTCCTCATCACAGTCTGACTCCAATCACAGTAGCTTTAGTTGCTATATACTTTGCTTGGGGTGAATAAATTATATGTCTCTTTAACACGGTAAGTTTGGGAAAAGATGTTATAAAAAATAAACTAGACAAAATACTATTAAAAAAAAACACCGAATACATGTCAACTTATGTCACAGTAACATATATTGAGCGAATTTCTAACAGTATTTTGTCTAGTTTATTATTTATAATATCTTTTCCCAAACTTACCCTCTCCGAGAGAGAGTCGGCCGCCATTTTGAATTTTCCAATACATCGGTAAACACTGCATGTTTTTCGAGCTGAATAAACATGTTACACTGAATAAAAACACAAAAAATATATCCAGTTAGATAGAAAAGTAACTTATCTTGCCTTTGATAACATTTATTTGCTATATATTTGTTGTTTTGACAACTTTTTCGAATCTATGTGTACAGTAATACAAACCCATTATATATATATATATATATATATATATATATATATATATATATATATATATATATATAATATAATATAATATAAAGCTGAACGTCTGTGTGTGTGTCTGGTCACGAATAAACTCCTAAAACTGATCACATATAATGATAGAAGATGTATCGAGACACAAGAATGGGTATGTTTCATCTGGCATAATGATGATTCATTAAAATTGTAGGGTCTGCGTATGGGCCTGGTCCATAAAGTATGGGAATAAAAATTTTAAAAATTAAAAAAAACGTTTACAAGTGTTTTTGATATAGATTTACATAATACTTTGATAAGCATGTTTTAACAAATAGGGATGGTATGATAAAATTGTGGGGTCTGCGTTTGCGCCTGGCCTCCATAGAATGGAAACAGGCACAAACTTTAATAAAGACTTTTCATATCTGTCTGCGTAAGTATACTTTAATAATTATGTTTCAGTTTGAAGAAATATGGTATGATAAAATTATGGGGTGTTCGTTCGCGCCTGACCTCCATAGAATGGAAATATGTCACAAAGTTTAACAAGGTTTTTTAATATAGATCCACAGAATATTGTGATAAGTGTTTCAGTGTGAACAGGTATGGTATAATAAATTATGGGATTTATCTATTTTATTTTTACTTTCATCATATTTTGCTTTGGTTTTGATACCCCCAAATTCGGAGCTATCTCTTTACAACCCTTTCTTTTCATAACCTATCATACTTTTATAAATCAGAGTCCATTTTCTGTAGGCTGTTTTTGAACCCAGTCAACGACGAGTACTTTTGATAGTATATATATATATATATATATATATATATATATATATATATATATATATGAGAATGTGAGTGAGTAGCAATTTTGTTCTAAGTTTATGGGTCGTTTATAATTTACTATTCTGTTATTGTGAAAAAGGATTATTTAATATAAAGGCGTATTTATTTTTACTTAAAAAAAAAACTAAAAAGAAAGACATGATGATTAATTTTGTTTTATTTGCGAGGTTTTTTTTTGTGTGATGTATTTGTTTGTCACTTGAATTCAGATTAATACTGAACTCAGAAAATTTTAAGTCATTTTAACTTTGAAATAAAAAGCAAGCTATACTGTTCAGCGGTCAGACACTTGACATAAAAGAAGTTATTCTTTGAAACTGCAACTCTTTATGACGATAAAACGCAGCAACTTGCATGGTCAAAAGATATCTGCCCACTAAGCATTTGGGGTGCTCAAAGTACTCAGTTATAGAGATGGCGAATATAAATATTGGCAACTTTTTTCTGTTGACAGTCTGAAAGTTGTTGACAAAATTCGGACAATGAATCTAATTTCCCAGACATGGAATGTAACTTAGCCATCAGAAGTTAGTGACTGGACTTTTGATGGGTCGGTTTAAGAACAAAGGATCTTGGAGGATAGCGGAAATTAGAGAGTAGTGAGTGAATAAACAGTGCTCGTATTGAATATAACTGCCCATACTTAATGATAAGATTAAACTATATTGTTACACGAAAAGGGGAAAATGCAATACTTGTTGTATAATTTTGATATCCAATTAAGTTGGGGGCACGGATAATGTCTCTGGCCCACTGTGTCAGGTGTTTTTTTTTTTTTTTACATGGGTGTCACCACTTATCAAGGCCCAGAGGCCACTCGAGGATAAGGGTTAATAGGTATACATTTGTCATTGTGATTTTAGCATAGTAAACAGTGGGGATTTTGTAACTTGGATTACTTAGGGGGACGATTCAATTAGAACTTGTTCACATTGGACTTTTTCTTTTTATTTTCATAGTTATCAACACATTATCAAGGCCAAGAGGCCACTCAAGGATAAGGGTTAAAGAGTGTACAGTAGAAATTGGACAATATAATAATCATTAGTAATGAAAATTTGTTAAACTTGATAACTTATATAGAACGGCTCATCAAGAACTTATTTACGTTAGACTTGAAGACAACCATATTGTAGTCAGCTGGAAAGCAGGAAAACGGAAGACAATTCCACAGGCGTGCAGTTCTAATAAAAAAGCTTTGTTCATGGAATCTACGTTTAGGTTTAGGCACAGATAAAGAGTGGGGGGAATTATTGATAGTGTTTACAGCTAGACGAGTGTTTCTTGTGAAAGTTTGGCGAGGGGGGGACCATAGATTGAAGCTCAGTCGAACACTTTCCATGAAAATAACGATACATCAGAGACAGACTCGCAACATCTCTTCTGTGAGATAGAGGTTGCAAGGAAGAGAAAAGGACATCTCCTACGAGGCTACGAAGTCTATTTTGACCTCTATCAAGGCAGGACAAGTCCTTTCTAGCAGCTCCTGCCCAGATGTGGCAACAGTATTCCATTCTTGGACGTACCTGGCTCTTATATAGATAGAGAACTGCATCAGCAGTGAGATATCAACTGGATCGATAGAAATAGTGTCAACTGTAATTGTGTTGAAGAATCTCGTCAAAAGTGACTGTTCACTTAAGACACAAAAATAGGCCAAAATTGTCTTGAATAGTTTCACCAAACATGGGCTAAGCCGTTAAGGGACATAAAGAGGTCGTGGACTAAACAAACGTGATGTTGCCAAAAAACCTTGATTCCAGTAAAGCAACTGGCTCTAACGGTATTCCAATTATAGTTCTCAAAAGACTTCAACCAGAACTAGCTCTCATCCTTACAAAACTGTTTAAACGTTGTCTTAAGGAGAATTGCTTCCCAACACCCTGGAAAATCTCATCTGTATGCCCTGTATTTAAGAATTCAGGTGACTGCGCATCTCCCTCTCAGTATAGGCCAATAAGTCTCCTGTACGTCATGAGCAAGTTTCTGAAATCTGTGTCAAATAGAGAAATAATCAACCATCTCAGCAAAAATAATCTTCTTAATAACACACAATATGGTTTCCGTTCTACTAGATCTACAGCAGATGTGCTTACAGTTATATCTCATAGTATTATCGAATCTCTTGATGGAGGCTTCCTTTCTAGGGCAATTGCTCTTGACATATCAAAGGCCTTTGATAGAGTATGGTATAAAGGTTTACTTCATAAGATCTCCAACTACGGTATAGCTGGAAATTTTTTCTCATTTATTAAATCATTTCTCTCTGATAGGTTTATAAGGGTAGTGGTTGATGGGCAGAAATCAAAAGCTCACAGTATTAATGCTGGAGTCCCTCAGGGGTCAATACTGGGCCCAACTCTCTTCTTGATCTACATTAATGATCTTCCAAATCACATCCTTACATCATTCATAGACATTTATGCTGATGACACTACTATCTATGGGAGCACATCTAAGATCGTAAACGACCAAGTTCTCTCAGATTCTCTCTCCTCTGATCTTGAGCACGTGGTACAATGGAGAAAGAGGTGGCTGGTTACTTTTAATGCATCTAAAACCAAGCTTTTGTCTTTACATCCACGACACTCTGATCCCCATCTAGCCTCAGTTGAGATGGATGGTACTCGTCTTGGGGAGGCCTCATGTTTTGCCAAGCTTCTGGGCTTGACCTTTACTCTTGATCTTAAATGGAACACATAGATTAAATCCGTTGCCAAAACCGCTGGAAAATGGTGGGTCCTTCTATCGATCTAGTAGATATCTCACTGCTGATGCAGTTCTCTATCTATATAAGAGCCAGGTACGTCCAAGGATGGAGTACTGTTGCCACATCTGGACAGCAGCTGCTAAAAAGGACTTATCCTGCCTTGATAGAGTTCAAAATAGACTTTGTAGCCTCGTAGGAGATGTCCTTTTCTCTTCCCTGCAACCTCTTTTTCACAGAAGAGATGTTGCGAGTTTGTCTCTGATGTATCGTTAATTTCATGGAAAGTGCTCGACTGAGCTCCAATCTATGCCCCCCCCCTCTCGCCAAACTTTCACAAGAAACACCCGTCTAGCAGAAAATGCTATCAACATTTCCCCCCACTCTTTATCTGTGCCTAAACCTAAACGTAGATTCCATGAACAAATCTTCTTCTTTAGAATTGCACGCCTATGGAATTGTCTTCCGTTTTCCTGCTTTCCAGCTGACTACAATATGGCTGTCTTCAAGTCTAATGTAAACAAGTTTTTGATGAGCCATTCCATATAAGTTAATAAATTTACCGAATTTCCATTACTAACGATTACTATATTGTCCAATTTCTACTGTACACTCTTTAACCCTTATCCTCGAGTGGTCTCTGGACCTTGATAAGTGGCGATGCCTATGTACCCCCTCCCAAAGAAAACTACCGTTCTCTCAAATAATCTCGTTAAAAATAACTGAACAATAAAGAGATAAAGAAGTCATGGGACTAGGAAACAAGTTATGATAACTAGTTTAGTCAAAGATTTCAAAAGGGAAGTTTTAATCAAAAGAAAACTATTTGGGCAGTTGGCGTGAAAATCTATCAAACGAAATGTATTAAAGTTATGACTGACAGAATGGCAAGAGGGAATCGAGAATAAGAAAAAAGCTGCGTGAAAAAAAAAAACTCACACGAAAATAAATATGCATAAATGTATCTTGCAACACAATTAATAGTAGAACATGTGTTATGAAGAGAGTCGAGAAGCAATAAACCTACTTTATTACTAAAATAATAATATCGTGTTTCAGTTTGGTGAATTTGCAGATTCAGGACCAATAAACATCAAAGACTATAAAAACTCTGATTTTTATCGTACAATGATTTTACTGGCTTCGTAAAATATTTTTAACATTTGAAACTGTATTCTTGCACAACCAAGTTGAAACACTTCAACACTGTTTCAGTGAAATTTCTGAAATATATAAAGTAGAAAAACGTACACATTCTCGCTATTTAAGCAATTAACTGAGTTTTTTTTCATGTGTAAAAATAAAGGAATTCCTACGTATTTTTCTAAATATTTAAAGGAAATGTTTTAATACGCTGAAAAAGAGAAAAAGAAAGAATAAATAAGGAAAGGAATTTCTGACAAAAAAAAAATTGAAATGTTGAACAGACTGTACAGTAAGACATTTTATTTGGATTTAATTATTCATGTTTTATTGTGTGAACTTTTGAGCTTTCTTGTTTTCTTTTATTACATAAAACAGGTGTAAAGAAATTAATTTTGAAGGGAAGATATTATCAGCAGCCAAAGGATGGATGGCTAGCGAAGGTATTAGCACTGGCAGCAGCAGCCATTTGAGCACCATGCAAATTAGTAAGTGTGCGTGGGTTTGTGTAGCAAGAAAAAGAAAAAGGATACCACATGGCCGGGAGAAGGAAAGTGCGTGGCGAGTAGAATGGACGTGTAAAGTCGAAGACTATAAAGGGCTGACTGTAACCAGCATGAGGTCGAGAGAAAGAAAAACGGACCGGGTGAGATGGACATTACATGTGATAAAAGAGCCCATGTCTCTTGATAGCTGTCTGTTGGAGCATCTTTTTCAATCGGTCAATGAATTAATCTCCTCATTTTCTAAAACTATCCCGATCTGCCTTTAGCTGTAAACTATCGTCAATTGTCGCAAGCTGAAAGCTGTTGTAAACTGATTTAATTAATAATAAAAACTGACTACACTCGTGTTCATCATATCGACCACTCCCAGCTGACTACTTGCTATTGTACTTTTTAATAAATCATTTCTAACCATTAAAAAATTTTTATTTTTATTTTTGTAACTTTTTATTTTATGAATCAATTCCTAACACCCCTCGGGAAGAGGATGCGTCCATAGTATCAGAACGGATCTAAGCATAATGATAACTAAGGGATAACGCCTAACTTTTTAAAACTCCAAAATTGGGGCTTCACTTGTACTGGATAAGGCAATGCCGATTATAAAATTATCAGTTTCCCCATAAAATAGTAATAGCATTATGCCGCATGTAAGTTAATAAATAAATACTGAAAATGAAACATTATGTTTCAAGTACTTGTGACCTTACGGATAACATACTTTGTAAAATTCACTTGTTAGTTACACTCTTGTAGAGATTGAGCGTTCAATCCCCAATGCGGGTAACACTGAAAATACAACTGCTAATTACTTTGGACTTCTATCTAGTCATGGCTGACGGAACCCGAGAATGCTATCCTCGTAAATTAAAAAATGAATTTCGTTTTAAATTAATGTGCGGATTCTCGAGTTCGACAGGCAGATTTTCGAGTTCGAGATGATACACCTGTAGAAGGTCAGAGGCTGCATCGGCCGAAACGCTGTGAAAATAATACTCAAGATTAGAACAATATCAGCAAGAGCTGTAAGATAGCTAGCTTGCGACAATATTGGCAGTAGCAGCAGCAGCCGAAAAAAAAGCACATATGCAAATTAGGAAATGTGCGCGAGCTTGCACAACAAGAAAAAGGAAAAAAAAAAAAAAAAGAAGGACACCACGTGGTCGGAAGGAGAAAGTGCGTGTCAAAAATGATGGACCTATAAAATCGAAGAAGAGAAATGGCTGGCCACGGGTAGCGTGTAGTGGAGCATAAATAAAACCGGGCGAGATGGACGTGTGGCTCTGCATTGGAGCTGAGAGACATTTAAGCTGGGGTCGCAATAGCGAGGTTTCATGGCAGACAAAATGAACAGTTAGAAAAAAAAAAAACAAGAAGCCGGCATTGTTTGGAAAGCAATGGTACTAAATTCCATTTATGCTTAAAAAAAAACACCCCCCCCCAAAAAATAAAAACGCCGACCTGGAATTTTTTAATTTATTTCCAGTCTTATTTTTATGAATTACTAAAGTAAAGTGTTATGCCACGTAACGTTACGATACGAATATTAGATAATTTCCTAAAATTTTGTAAATATCTGTTTTAAACCTCGCAAATAATCTTGTGTTAAAATGATCTTTTAATCCAAATAGTTATTTAAAGATTCCTCGTAAAATAACACTTGCATGTAAGATTATGAATAAATACTGAAAATTAGATAATTTCCTAAAATTTTGTAAATTAAAAAAAAAATATGAAAACGCCAATTTTTTTTTTTATGATGTGTGCAACTTGCAGTACATGGACTTGCCCAATATCAGTCAACACCATCTGTCGAGGTGGATCCCCAAGGTTATCATAATTTACCAACCATGAGGACATATACCATTTCAACAGAAGTCTTGTGTATGTCAGCATTCCTTCCCTATGCCAGCCCGAGATTACAGGAACTTTATGAACCGGGTCGCGGCCAATCTTTAACGTCCTTGACGGAGCACACGGTGGGGGCGAACGGGGTGTAATGTCTACTTGCTTGTAAGCATCGTCAGTCAGCAGTTTTGCAACCCGGAATCAGTTGTCTCGACACGATGACATTGATAAAAGAAACGAAAGAAACTATTAATCTGCAACCTGGACCGTTTCAGAGGACGGGAGAAAAGCATAGTGCATGTCAACCCGCTACCCTCAACACTTAATTAAAAAGAAAGAAACAGTAACTGTTGTCGCGGTATAATTTATGGCGGCGCCATCTTTGGATGTGATCTCACGAAATTCGGCGTTATCTATCGCTAAATGAATATAAATACGATTCTAAATGCGTGTAACGCAGACTAGTCGCGTTGAAAATTATTATTCCGCGGTTTGTACTTTAGTTAAGACTAGCAGGGTCACTCGGCGTTTCCCGGGTATGCATAAGAACTGTAATAATTTTTGTTTACCAGAACTCGATGTGGAAAGCGGAGATAGCTCTGTACTGCTCCTCCTGATAACGTCCCCAACTTTGGCCGTTCATGCGTTCAGGATGATAACTACGGCTAGGACAACAGCATATTCTTTTCATTGTTTTGACTCTCGAGTATATATCCGTTGATATCTTATATGCTTTTATATAGAGTGATGTATGTGGTTCTCAGTTGATTAACTGCGTCTAACTGTGTCGGATATATACTCGAGAAGCAAAACAATGAAAAGAATATTCTGTTGTCATAGCCCTAATGGTCACTTGGTATCTGTTCTGATGAAAAATGTCGAAGGGTTCCGTTCAGGCATATTACTATTAACCTTATGTTGTCCAGATCATGAGTGTAATATTTATTCGGACTAATATTTTCATCGTGAATGTTATTATTACAACGTTTCGGCCAATATAACCTGCGACCTTCTTCAGGTGTGTCGTGTCGAACTTAGAAAGCTTGTAAGCAACGGGACAATTTCTTCAAACTCAACCTATACTCACGGAGGAACTGCCGCAGAAGGTAAGGTTTTTATCGCTTTTCTTTTCACGTAGAGTTCATGTTTAAAGCTGGTTGACCCTTAAGTGAATTTAAGTCAAGGGTTATCTCCCTTGTTTGTCATACTTAATGAAAACATACGATAAAACTCGATTCGTTTTGTTATAGTTCGAGTTGCTTAAACACTTTTACCTTCTTTTCCCCCTATTACATTGGATAAAAGTCTGACAAATCCAGTTCTGATCTTCGAGATTATCACTTTTATTCTTTGGTAAATGCCGGCTTAAAACTGTGATCTTTCAAACCATCACATTTCAGGCGAAAACGTTATTAAGTACTTACACGTGATGGCGAAATTAGCAAGAATTACAAAAAAAAAATAAAAATAAAAAATACAAAAAATGATTCAGTAGATGGTAAAAGTCAGCCATTTATGTTTCCAGATATCGTGTTTAAAACTCGTTTGACCCTTAAGTTAATTTAAGTCAAGGGTTATCTTCCTTGCTTGGCATACTGAATGAAAATGTACGATAAAATCCGATGATTCGATAAACTCTACTTTTTTCTTGTAATTACTTTTCCGCTGGATCATATTTCGTAAATTTTGGAATTCATACTAATTTCGTCATCCGAAATACGATGGTTTAAAAGATCACGAATGTGAACAAGCACCTTTTTAATTTCTATACCTTTCTAATTTTAATTGGATCAAGGGAGATAACTTTAAACTATTCATAGTTATTTCCCCTGATTTCTTGAATGAAAACCATTTTTTTTTTGTCTTCACAATCAGTGATTTTATCCCTGGTGGCAACAAATGAATAAATGAAGGCATATTACAACAATTTTTTAAAATTTTTTTATTTATTTATTTTTTATTTTTTTACCATAACCTTGTAGTAAGACTGAGAAGCGATTCTGACGAATGCTAAAAGGCAAATGGATCGAATTAGTTACCCTCTTTCTTTATCCTGTATGTTTTGATACGCTCTCTTTGTCACTTCCAAAAGCAAGTAAGTTTTCATATGAACGTGTTAACTCTAAATAATTTCAACCAATGAAATTCGTTTCAAACCACAAAAAAGTAAAACGTCTATGTGAAAATAGTAATCCAGCGCGAATTAGAAAGTCCTATAAAACCTGCTCAACAAAACCAATTTGTTCCAGAATTTTCAAGCCGATCGCAGTATTGAAAGTCTGGTAAGCACCTACACCCTACGGACTTTAGGATGTGAGAAGGCGGAAAGTACTCAATGGTTTCTATACGAGCTTTCTTGCACACCAGCAACAGTCAGGCGAACAGAAACGAATTGCTACTCACAGCTATACACGCATTAACAAAGGAAAAATAACTCGCATACTAAAGGCTACGCTGCCAAACCCTCACATACGCATATCACTTACATACGCATATTCACACTATAGGACATAACCCAACTTTCTTAACGAAACACGTGTGACTGAAAATAAGTTTTATATTATTATCTCTTGTATAAAATGTTTTGTTATAAAATTTTATTTTTCTCAATATTTTCATTTACAAGCCTCTGTTTATACTTTCAGGAAGCACTTTATACCTGGTGACCCTTCCATTCTCTTCAATGTTTCATTTGTTTCCATTTACACACACACACACACACACACACACACACACACACACACACACACACACACACACACACACACACACACACACACATATAATAAAATTGGATAATTTAGCTTCATTGGATAATTTACATTTCACCAGACTATCCATTCACATGTAATCACCTTTTTCTTCACCATATTTCCTCTGCTTTACTTTTTGTTATCAAGTAAGATCTTTGACTTACTTGCAGTTTCATCAAATACTTTTGTATGCA